>NC_061884.1:10110000-10430937 GCF_905147765.1 Vanessa atalanta | reverse complement strand
AAGTTTCATACATCCAATTTAATAACGTTTTATAATCTCTCCGTTTCATATGATAATTCCATTGGTCTTACTTTTATGAATTTGTTTTAGGGTATGAAAGAGACAGAAAATCCGAAGCTTTCGTACGCAAGAACGGACAAAGGGTATGTATATCCTTTGAGCCTCTTGTTTATATTACAAAGTATTGCATTCCTCTGAATGTTTTTCTTAGAATGGCTGTATTCAAAATAATAGACAGTGTTTATTTGAAGTGAAATATTGAAAAAATAATTTATACGATTTCGAATTCAAAATAAATTCTAAAATTATATTCTCTTCGACAAGTACCTATATAGCTTTTTTATTATTCACTTAATGTGAATACAAAGATACTCAAAAATATATCGGCGCTAGTATTATAAAAAATGAAAAAGGAGTGTTTTTAGTTTTTGTTTTTTTTTTTTTATATTTTAAACGGTTGTTACAAGTCTGACTGCTTCGATGGTCTTGTGGCTTGATATAAGGCCACGTATTCCAAGGTCCTAGGTTCAAACCCCACGTCGGACCGATAAAAAGTTTATTGGTTTTTTTCGAACAATTCTCAGTAATAGCCCGAAGTCTGGAAGTGTGTACACTTTTGTGCCTTTGAAAGTACGCAAAGCTGTTAGTTCTACGCCTGAGCCAAGTCGAGTCGTATCGGATTTTCCATCTCATCTGATTATGAGATTGACAGAATATAGAGCGCAGTTGCACTCTATATTCTGTCACTCATCAAACATAGTTATGTTTGCACACACACTTGGACACTATTATATATCCTGCTTCGTTGGTTGATCTCCCATGAGATTAGCCCCCGTGACCAAAATCGGGTGGACGACGTCATCAGCACTATTAAAAGAACTATATGGAAGATCATAAAGGACAATTTGCATATTATTCCTACGTCATTTTTTTACGGCAGAGTGGTGGACGACTATATGGGCCACCTGATGGTAAGTAAGTAAGCCCCCATAGATAATGGCGCTGTAAGAAATATTAACCATTCCTTACATCGCTAATCCGCGAGAAACCTTTGGAACTAAGATGTTATGTCCCTTGTGCCTATAGTTACACTAGCTCCTTCAAACCGAAATACAATGATACTGAGTAGAGCGGTAGAATATCTGATGAGTGAATGGTACCTACCCAGACGGGCTTGCACAAAGCCCTACCACAAAGTATCGTACATAAAAATTAAATGATACCTCGCTATATCAGGCAAGTAGACAAACAGCATGCGAGTAGGAAATTAAAGATATTCATATGATTTTTAAATTATTGAAATTTCGCTGTACTGGGTCAACTGAAAAAAAAACGATCTATAAAAAAACCGACTATTTACTTTCCTTAACGAGCAGCCCGCGTTGCACACCATGACCTCTATCAATGAGCCGAACACATTTAAACGTTTGCCTAGTGAAAAAAAAAACATAATATGTACAATTTCCAAGTTTATATATGAAATAAATAAGTCATTAACTAGAATTTATAATAACGTGATTTAATTTGAATAATTCTAAATCAAGCTTAACCTGGAACGGAAAATATGTCCAAAGAAAAAAAAAATTAACTTAATTCTTATTTCCTATAACTAAAATTAATTCAAAGTTCTCTATTAGAGCCAAGATAGCCCAGTGGTTAGAACGCGTTCATCTTAACCGATGATTTCGGGTTCAACCTAGGCAGGCACCACTGAATTTTCATGTGCTTAATTTGTGTTTATAATTCATCTCGTGCTCGGCGGTGAAGGAAAACATCGTGAGGAAACCTGCATGTGTCTAATTTCAACGAAATTCTGCCACATGTGTATTCCGCCAACCCGCATTGAAGCCGCGTGGTGGAATTTGCTCCAAACCTTCTCCTCAAAGGGAGAGGAGGCCTTTAGCCCAGCAGTGGGAAATTTACAGGCTGCTAATGCTAATAATGCAAATGCTAAGTTCTCCATATATGTTATTTTGATTACACGTTTTCAGGGGCATAAAAAGACATACGGTTACATGTGCCCCTCCAGCTCACACGCGAGCAAAGATCCGGGGGAAACTAGTTGACATGTGACATAGTGCTATATATTTTTAAAACAAAATCACAGTGTATAAAAGTAATTAGACAAAATCATTTTTTATTCCCTAACAGGTCATTGACATGGAACCTGAGAATAATTCCCTTGTTAATACAAAATTATTAAAAATATCTTTATAAATCTATACATATAATAAAATTTAAGTGTCTGTTTGTAAAATTAAAATAACCGCTTATTACTAAATGCATATATATGTTTATACGGTACATATACCAAAATGACATATTTTTAAATTTTTGTCTGTCTGTCTGTTTGTTCCGGCTAATCTCTGGAACGGCTAGACCGATTTCAATGGGACTTTCACTGGCAGATAGCTGATGTAATAAGGAATAACTTAACAATAACTTTTTTGTTAAATTCAAATGCGAACGAAGTCGCGGGCACAGATCGTAGTTCATAAAGACGACTAAGTGTGTTACTAAAAAGTGCAATACATCAACACTACCGCAGTGCGTCAGATTAAATAAAACCTCACAAAATGATAGCACTCGTCGTGTGAATGTAACATTATAAAGCTGTAGCCACACACTGCGAGATGTTATCAGATATATGAAAATGTATTTTAAATTAACAAAATGAAGAATACCGTCTCAAAGGAACTCTAATACCTTTGAAATGATATATATTAAAATATCCTCACTTTATACTTTGTATGGTATTATTTTCATTAATGAAATCCTATAAAGTTTTAGGAGTTTCTGTATTGGTGACATATATGCGAACGGGCAATACTCTAAAACAAAAAAGAATAATAATACGAAAAAATTCTGCACATCTTCTGGTAAAAGACTTTATTTATTTATTTGGGAAACAAACAATTAGTAGTAAAAAACAAATATAAAAAAATAATATAAATCAATCAAGTTTCCACTTAAAATTAATACACACAAATGACAACTTACGTTAAAAATAAAAACAAAAACAGAAAGTATAAAAAGCAAGTAAAACATTTATAGTTTAATAATATGACGTAAATTATATTTAAATTCACTAATTTTTGAGTTAAATATATCTAATTCATAATTAAGGAGAATGTACGCAAATATGACGCGCACAAGTGTTCTGCATCGCTTAGTCGCGCCACAGTAGCTGCACGTAATAGCAAGCACTCTCGTGCAAACGTGGTTTTGCGCGCTGAAATTGTGGATTCGTCTACTTGTGAAAGTACTTTGTGAGAGGTCTTACAAATTCATATCATTCAGTTCATTGATTTCAGATTTGATTTCAATGAATGCAATGTTGCTAATTAATATCTAGGTATTGCAAATTGCTTTGCATTGCGCTCGGCTAGGTATGCGTTGGCCTTTACACCTCATGGTTGACGAATTATGAGAGATCGGCGATTCCACTTTTAGAACTGATTTATTTGAATATAAATGAATACTATTTTAGGGATCAAAGTTGAATAATAATTTAGAAGGATTAAAATTACAGTTTCAGATAGTTTTCTTCATTTTACTGACAATTAGTAAGGTAGCTATTAATTTTGTATGAAACATCAAACACGAATATTGAAACTAGACATTTTATAAAGTTTTTATCGCACAGCGGGATGAAAAACGAGAAATTATAAAGATTCTAAACAAGATTAATTAAATTTTCTTTAAATTGACGACGGAACGTTGTTCAATCAATGTCATTTTAGATGATATGGTAAAAATATAATTAGATTTATAGCTACTACTACTTACTAAGAAAGTGCCAGATAAAAAGCGTTAAGCATGGGCATAATACGCAGTTAATATGTTTGATAATGGGCAAAGTAGTGCGCGTCATGTTTGTTTCCGATGCTATTCCGAAGCGATGCAGTGAGCAGACTCCTTAAACATTGCACTCAAATTCTACCTTAATTTTTCTCATAGTTTATCTAAAAATAATTGGACTTAATATTAATATGTTTAGCCTTTTTAATTCAAAAGCGTTTCACTTGTTTATTGATTGTCAAAGATCTACCACCGATTCAGAAGAATATACACTTCATATGTAAATATAATCAGCGGATACGATTTTATTTTAGTATACATTAAGGTTGTATTTTACTCGAAATGGCCAGGAAACGATCGTTTCATTCCCATATGAGGCCATTGCATCTCTACAAGTTAAACTATAGTACAACGTATAGCTACTAAGCCAATAAATAGTTCTCCCTTCAAGATTTTTTCTGAAGCAATCTGAAGTCTAGAACTTGGCATTATTTACAATCCCTCAGAAAGTACATAAAGCCGATGGTCCTGCGCCTCTTTGGTCGTGTCAAATTGCCAATTTTTTTATCCTTGTCGGATTTTTTTGTACGTCTCGAACTGTCGCTGTTTTTCCTTATCGGGTTTTGGGATTGAGGGAATTAAAATTGCATCTACATGTACAGATATCACTGCCCGATAATATCTTCAGCAAAGTTAGGTCTCCGTTGAGGTTAGCCGCAGAGATCCAAATCAACTAGAAGGACATTATCATAATTATAACGGTACTTCGATTGATTGATAAAATATTACATCACCATAAGAAGGAGTTTATGAATATAGATATATAGACGGGTAAATAGGCCACCTGATGAAAAGTGGTCATCACTGCTTACATTGCTGCTTGGCGATGGTGGTGTCTACGTAGATGGGCTTGCACCAAATCTTACCACCAAGTGAATCAATCTATCAAGTAAAATCTAATTCGCCATAAAGTAACGAACGCCAAAATTTAAGTCTTGTATTGCTAAAACTCATAAGTTATATAAGTTTTATTTCAATAATACTTGAAAGTCTGTACTTTAATATATTCTAGTTATCTGAACTCAGCCTTATTACTCCAGGAGTCTAGGAGTATAAAGTATACCTACTGTTTTTTACGGCACTATGCATAGCTTTTGCGAATAGAATTTTTCCGGTAATTCCTCAGTTTGCTTGAAAACTTAGAAACGATCTCGTAAATTACTACATTTCTGTAAAAACGATTCGTTTAGATAACATCAGCTTTTCTTTTGAAGTCGTTTACATTACTTTTTTTTTTTACATTAACAGCCTGTAAAGTTCTCACTGCTGGGCTAAGGTCTCCTCTCCCTTTGAGGAGAAGGTTTGGAGCATATTCTACCATGCTGCTCTAATGCGGGTTGGTGGAATACACATGTGGTAGAATTTTGTTAAAATTAGGCACATGCAGGTTTCCTGACGATGTTTTCCTTCAGTGCCGAGCACGAAAGAAACACAAATTAAGCACATGAAAATTCAATGGTGCTTGCCTGGGTTTGACCACTGGGCCATCTCGGCTTAAAAGTCGTTTATTACAATAAAAAAAAACTTGCAGTTAACAACTGCACCTATATAGTGCACAAGTGTGCACAGATGCACACACTATCCTCCAACTCCCACAAAACGTCATGCTGATATGATCGGAAAGAACGCCCACAGGCTCAATAACTTTACGTGATTTTCGAGGTACGGGATAGTACATCTTTTCTTACTCCGACCTGTTATAGAGAATTTCTTGACCAAAAAAATCATCAACTTTTCGGATCGCCGGCTTAGTTGTCTTGGTCTATTGGCTAACTTTATCAGTTTCGAATGTTGACCATAAAGCTATAACATAAGTTCTTAAAATAAGGAGACATTTAACAAATATTTGCTGCTTCTATTTTATACAAAATTAAAAAACTCCCATTTGTATTCATATAATCTCTACGTAGAAACAAACTTGCTTCACATCATCTGAACGATCTTCTGAACTATACAACGGAATATAATATGACTTTCATAAATAAACAGAATGATTCAATAGAAAGGTTGATACGTACTAAATGCATATTAAAGCAGAATAATGACGAGAATTTATAATTTCCTAGTCGGAAAAAAACAACAATTTTTATGTTTATATTTGTTCTCCTAAAGCTAGTATTTGTATATTTTATGAACAAAATGAAATATAATGTCAATATTTTAAAGTTTTTAAAGAATTTAATCTAGAAATCTAGGCTAAAAGTGATATATACAGAGCAATTTCGATCGAATAAAGCATACTTAAGCTAGAAACCCATTAAAGCGTCTTAGAATCCCAATAATTCAAGTAGTATTACACATCAGAGACTGTGAAGTCATGCTAGTTGAATTACGATCACGCGAGCGAGTTATAATAAAATACTTTATCTTATTGTGAATAAGGTCCATAATTCAACGACGTAAATAAAATGTCCACTATAAAGTCATATGCTCATAGCACACGAAGCTAATTAAAGCATACAGAATATTTTATATAGGACACTTCTTTTCATCTCATGTTTAAGTAATCGCTTATCCTTTGCATAAACCAAAATTTGCCCTTAAATATAATATAATACAAAACTATAGTTAGATATAGAAATCCATACAATAATAGATTTTGCAAATAAACGCCAAATTATCACTGTATTATAAATACTATACAAAATCGAGACCCTCGTGATGTAATTATATTCTTTTACTCTAATAATATGTTTTTACTATATAAATATTTATAGTATTTCAGTTTGAAGACTGTTAAATACTTTACAAAAGTAATATTTTTCACACTTTTGTCTATTAGTGGTATCTATTACGTAGTTAATAAGTACTTTCTATCTAAGTGATATCGAACTTAATTCCTGATTTCTTGGACTCCTTCTAATACTCACTTCTAGTAATAGATTATGGAAAATTAAATGTTAAATCGAATAGCAGTAAAATTTATAGCATCTTATCGAAAACTAGCCTTAGTTCATTGGGTCAGGAGCGACCGAATTCCTTGAGTAAGAGACGACTTAATACAGCAAATGATTACGAATGTAACATAAATTGAGGTACAAAGCAACTCTTATCTGTATATATAATGAAGCACTAGAAACCGTGTGTCTGTATATTGAATAGTGAACAACGAAAAAATTGTTACAGAACACGAAAATATTTTAATATTTTTTATTTTTCTGTATGTAATGTGAAACTATTGACCGAATTGTCTTGCAAATTGTACATGTAAGTAGATTAAGGTAAACTTAGAGCAATATTCGGCTTAGTCCATTGACAAATCGTTCGGTTGATGTTACAGAAAATGTAAAAAAAGCATTTAAAGAAATAGGCTATTCTGTAACAAGAAACTCGAAAGTCATCGCAAAACACGAGCATGAATAGTCAGAATGTGATATACGAAATTGACTAGAATAATTATAAAATTGATACGATACACGTTTCAAAATGACGTATCACTGTTATTCGATTGATAATATTTCACGTGTGAGATGCGAAGGGATTTCTTACAGAATCGCACTGCAGAGCTGTAATAATAAAAACGACTTTCACGCGGACGAAGTCACGAGCTCCAGCTAGTTATATAATAATATATATAATAAGTCTTAATTCCGTAGTCAAAGTAAGGGTCTTATGATGAAAATGTTAATAATTTAATGACTAAGCATAAGTAGATCAATTCATACGTGAGTTGGAAATATTACGGAAGATACAACTGTAAGTGCGTGATTTTCTCGTTATCGACTGACTTTACTGAACTAAGCGTTCATGGTTGCGTCAAATCATAGATCTCGGCATTTATTAAAAACACAAAATATTTTAACACTATCGAGGCCCTGCTGCTCTAATAAGCGATATATTTTTAACTCATAATTATATTTGAATTGAATAAAATATTTTATTGTTTGACATACTCTTCTACATAAATATGTACACACTATATTATACTAATATTAAGATATGTGCACAGCAATGTACCATCATAAATAGGAAGGTCACAGTTATTTTGAAATTCAGGGACATACGCTGATTTTCAGTGACCGCTTTAGAGGGTATTTTCGTCATTGTCTTTCCCACTGAACTGAATAACATAGATCCCATACCATTAGACCAAAATTAAAAAAAAAGCCTTACAATCTACAAGGTAACAAAAATGACGTCACAAGTACGTAATTATCTGTTATAATAACGTAATTCGACGTAAATAAAGTAATTAAATAATTTCGGTTTCATGTTTCTCTCTGGTTTTAGAAGTTCCCTTTAATGCTTTTGAGAGAATATTAAGTCTTTGATAATGTTCATTACGATTTCATAATAACTGTTACATTTTCGTAGAAAAAATAATGTCAATTTACATTTATAGAATTCTTATATAATATAATTTTTTTTTTTATGATTAATATGTATATCAAATTATACTAATACATTTTATTGGGTGGTAGAGCTTTGTGCAAGGTCGTCTGGGTAGGTACCTCTTACCGACTCATCATAATTTCTACCACCAATACTCAGTATCATCTTGAAGGGTGAGTAAGTCAGTGTAGCTACAGGCACAAAGAATAACACCTAAGTTCCCAAGGTCGGTGGCGCATTGGTGGTATAAGAAATTGGTCAAATTTCTTACAGTACCAATGTCTAGGGCATCAGTGAAGACTTACCATCAGGTGGGTCTATTGACAGTCCGCTAACTAACTTCAAATTAAAAAATATTTTGCTTAAGAGCAGTACAGCGATAATACAAAAGCCCCATAAGTATGGGTGTCTTGTCCAATTTTCTATTATATTTTATGTTTCCATATTTCTAGTTCTTCTGATTCCGATAACTTAAAATGTTATAAATATACATATTTATTTTTTATCGAGATCAAAGGACGACGAAAGGAAGAAAACCCCATTAAGTATTACTAAAATCCACAAATCTGTCTTTATATAAAAAAGTATATATAAATATATGTTGACGGTATATGACCTTTGCATTAGTCATGTTAAATTTTGAAATGTTGACGCGCAATTTAAGTTTGCCGGTCTGATGTTAGGCTCTGAAAGATATCCACTACATGATCTCTAGACTAAACATTTTTTTATCCTAAATAAAATATAAAATTCAGTAAAATGAATACATAAATAGTCACATACATACACATACAGATACAATCACACTCAATTACATTACAATGTATTACAATAAAGTAACAGCCTATTAATATCCCACTGCTGAGCTAAGGCCTCCTATCCTTTGAGGAATAGGATTGGAGCCGTTCCCACCATGCTGCTCTAATGCGATTGGTAGAATATCGTTGAAATTTAACAATTGCAGGTTTCTTCACAATGTTTTCCTTCACCGCTGAGCACGAGAAATACAAAGTAAGCACATGAAAGTTCAGTGCTTGCCTGGTTTTGAACCCGCGACCTTCGGTTAAAATACATGTGTTCTAACCACTGGACCATCTAGGCTAGTACGACCTTATTTTATATCTACCATAAGCTAAATGTATTATAAGACTAATGTACTTTCCATTAAATAAATAACTAAATACGATCGCAATTAACTCTCAAGGGGTTAGTTGATAAGAATGAACTGAATCAAAATTCCATCCATTCATTCACTTGATACACTATCTGTGCATCGTTTAAGTTATTCAAATGCAGTTCTGTTAAATCTACTAATCACTGAGTAGAAGCCAATTGGTTATTCTCCGTAGTAATTAACTGAAAAGTACCTAATTAGCATTTCAGTTTAAGCACTAACGTTTCAATTTACGCTGGCTTACTTAATACGCGGTATTAAGTAATTACCCATTGGTTGCAACTTGTTTTAAGGTCGCTCTAATGTTTATATTCCATCTTGGTTTGTGCTCACTTTGACAAGCAGTAAAAGTATTTTCAAGTTGCAATAATCGTCGTTTGAGTTGAATTAAATAAGTATATAAGAAGGCGAAATGGCATAGTTGCTATAACGCGTTATCTTCACTTGGTGGTAGGGCTTTGTGCAAGCCCGTCTGGGTAGGTACCACCCACTCATCAGATATTCTACTGCCAAATAACAGTACACTGTATTGTTGTGTTCCGGTTAGAAGGGTGAGTGAGCCAGTGTAATCACAGGCACAAGGGACATAACATCTTAGTTCCCAAGATTGGTGGCGCATAGGTGTTGTAAGGAATGGTTAATATTTCTTACAGCGCCTTTGTCTATGGGCGGTGGTGACCACTTACCATCAGGTGGCCCATATGCTCGTCCGTCAACCAATGCCGGAATAAAAAAAATAAAAAAAAACCGTGGATTGCGAATTCAAAATCCAATCACCACCAGGCCCTATAGTTCTATGTGACCTCGTGCTCAGCCTAAGGAAAACATAATGATGAAATGAAACTTGAATATGTCTGTTTTCAATGAAAATCCGCCACATGTGTATCTATCCGAATTGAAGCAGCATGGTGAAATTAGATACAAGCGCTCTTCTCATATGAAGAGCCTAGTACTAGGAGATTTACAGCCAAGAAGCACTGGTTCTAACCACTAAGCCATCTCAAGACCATCACGGGTCTGACAAGTTATATATTGTCCTTCTAACTATTCAAAATATGTTAGAAGTCTTTACCATCATCTTATTAATTTAATAAATGCGAAAATTAGGGTGGATGGTTTCTCCATCACAGAGGAACGACTGAAAGGACTGAATGATATTTGACACGGAGGTAGATTATAGTATGGAATAGCACAATGAAAAAATACCTGATATCGTCACCCCCCAGTCGGCACACGCGGCAAATCAGTAGGCGGAAGCTAGTTATATTATAAACCTTATATTCCAACTAGTATAATTTACCGGTCCTGCTCAAATGTTAAACTTTTAACAAACAAGTTTAATATTAAATTAAATAAAGTTTTAACTGTGATTTGTTAGTTAAATATTTAAGTTTAAATTTAGTGTAGTTTGAATCAAAAGACCGATCCCGGTGATATTCAATGCGAATTTTGTTTGATTATAAATAATGAATGCTAGGCCTGACTGGTTTGCATTTGTTTGTATATTTTGGCTTTAAAACAAAAGTATTATATTATAATAAATAGATTTCACATGTATTCAATTTTCAAGTATTTTATTTTTCCGTCGTATATAGATAATGTACTTACATTAAGAATCGGTTTTTTGAGCGCATTATTAAAATTTAATAACTTTTGCAAATTTTCTGTATTATTTATTAACTTAATGCAATATTTAAATAAAAATGTGCTAAGGCGGAATTATTCGAAAGAGTTGTCACTGTCAAATTTAGGATAACGAGTGGGATAAATATTATATAATATATTTATTTTAAACTATAACATGAGTTGAAAATAAAATTTTGATTATATTTTATACATAGGTAAGAATATTTACCCAACTTCGCTGCATATATTGGCCAGGTCGCCTACTTATATCACATAAAAACTCTATTGCCTCATCCTGATAGTCTGAACTTCAATCTGATAAGCCGAGAGATCCATGGTTCAGGATGAAGACCAACGGTTATACGTTCTTTATGACGCTCTTTTTATTGGCCTTAGATATATAACACTCCCGATACCGAAACTTCATACGCCTACCGAGAAATTCCCTATAACTTATTTGAATAGAAATCTCGTCACTAAGGATTATATAACATTTCGTTTTCCTCGTGGACTATTCCAGGATCATATTATTGCGTAAATACAACTAAAGTATCCTACCATTCTGTACCAGAAAAATATTTCAGATTTTTTATGTAACGTCATTATTATTAAACGACTTAAAAAAACTCGAATAACTCAAACAATTAAAATAAAACCTACTCCCGTCATACATATTTCAATTAATATACGTCCGTTTTTTGAACAACATTTCCGTGTAGCTATTATAGATAGAGTCTACAGTTCAGCTACTCTTTACTATACACAGAAAACACTGCACGAAATAAAGACAGAAAATGTGTGAGAGTCGGCCTTATTTCTGCTACAGCGGTTTTCTAGGTAACCTTTAGAAGAGGAAAGAAAAAAAACCGATAGCTTACATGTTTAAGTGTCTTAAATAATAAGAAAGCCAACAGTAAGTATGCTTACAAGTTTTAAACTTGTCTTAAATAATAAAAATTACTTGTAAAAATCTTTTTTAAATCTCTTAAATAGTACTTATATTCAGCGGCATAGAAGAATCATTGTAAATAAAAGACATTTCATCCTCTTCAGCGTTTAAAAGCTTAGTCTAGTACGAGCCTTTGGAATACGTATTATGTGAACCACATTCCTGGGCATCTTGCTTTACATTTACTCCGTATAAAAGTGTATTCATTTTAATATATTCATGTCTTTTATGAATGCAAGATGGATTCTTTTAATTTCTGTTAAATAAAATGTTCATTTTAAGGGAACTACATGGGCCAAAAAAACAGTTTTAAGTATTTTTGTTACTCTGCTTTGTACTCTATTTATTTTATTTTTAAGCTATTAAAATTTCTAAGATTCAATTAAAAATTGCCTTGACAGACTGTGTTTACTGTGTGTTTGTTTGTGTGATTTTATGACTTTTATTGATTATCAAGTTCTTCGTACACAATTCCTTGGCAGCTTAAAATCTGTCGAGATTTATTTTAAACTAAAGGTTCATGCAATATTACGGTGGCTTATCAATACTAATATTATAAATGCGAAAGTTACTCGGTCTGCCTCCTTACACTTTAACGGCTGAACCAATTTAGATGCAATTTGCTGTAGAGATAGTTTGATGGAAAGGAGAAAGGAAGGCTACTGTTTTAATTTAACACTCGAGGGGGTAAAATATTCGTTGAGGGTTTGTGTACTGTAGGTATAGTATTGTAAATTTCGGGAGAGTAAAGCCGCAGGTTCAGGTAGTACATAATTTACCTACTTACTTACTCATAGTATATTGCTTGCGTGTCAAACTTTAAGTCAACAAGAATGGTTAAATGAAACAAGTTGTAACAGAGGGAATAAAGTTCTTGACACACGAAGACGGTCAGTTGTGAAAAGTTCCATTTCGTCAGAATCTAATAAACGATTATTATTTCAATATAAATTGCTACATATGTTGTTGCTAAGCTTCTTATTATTATCATAGACATTTCATTGAATAAACAAGAACGCGAGGTAACAGAAAAAGGTCATAAGACGCTATCATTTTGTTCTAGAAAATTCTACCCTAAGATACTTATGTTATTAGCTATGCTTTTTTATTTCGCTTGGCTACTATTACAGTCTTATCTTTTATCGAAATCTTCAATTCGAGTACACGATCCATGTCAATAAAATAAATAATTATTTTATGAATTTAAGATAAGAAAATACTATCTGGGACAATGAACGTGTATCCTGAAAGTATCAACTTTGTAAATAGTTTTATACATATTTGACAAAATAGCACGATGTTTTCTTTGAAAACAATGTATGTAAAATAATTATATATTACATAGTTATATATTGGTAGACACCTTACAATTATGAAATACTCAATAGCTTTAAGAAATAAACTGCATTGTTACATCAAATTATTATGTATTTTCGTCTATTACAAGTATCCAAGCATGTTAAGACCAGAACCAGTGTAACTAAAGGTAAAAAGGACATAACATCTTAGCTCCAAAGGTCGGTGATGCATTAGTAATATGAGGAATGGTTAATATTTCTTATATCTATATATAAAATATATAGGGGCGGTGGTGATCACGTACCATTAGGTGGTCTATTTGGTCGTAAGCCTACAGATATAATAAAAAAAAAAATACTTTCTGGAAAAGAAACGTGTGTGTTTTAATAATGGTGTGAAAATATCAAATGCCTATTCGTTTGTATAATAGAACCCACGGTTATTTTTAACTTGGCCTATTAAAAATTACATATTACTCAATACAAGACTATATTCAATATAAAAAGTGTGGACTAAGTATTTATTGATTTTTTTTATAATATATTCTATATTATAAAAAAATATTGTACTTCATTCAAATACTATGTAATTAAAATGGTGAAAATAGTAACTGATGAGTTTCTTGCCGGCTCTTATCGGTAGAATCTACTTTCAAAACCAGTAGTAGCTTTAAATTTAATTCAACAGATGTAACATGACGATTCAAAAGTAATTTAATGTGCCTACTTCAATGAAGAATATTTTGATTTTGATTTTTATTTTAAGGCAAGGCAAGGCTTTTATGAAAATAAGAATACGTCAGTTTTTTATCACAATCTTAATTAATATTATAAATGCTTAATGAGTTTATTTGTGACATATCTTAATTACTTAATTCATGATAATAAAATTTTACACACTATCAAACAGTGTGAAAAATTTTACCGGCGGCCTCGCCGATGCCCCTGATAACGTGTTATCAGGGGCACCGGAGAGGCCGCGTGCAGACAATAGTTTAATATCAAATATGAAGACCTTACTCGTCTGTCAATATTAGATTAATGCTTGTATTGAAAAAATAATAAAACACATTCTAACATAATTTTAAGGGGGCATTATCCTCTTGTACATCTTTTCAATGATTATGCATTACATGAGCCGAGATGGCCCAGTGCTCGTGTCCAGAACGCGTGCGTCTTAACCGATGATTTCGAGTTCAAATCCAGGCAAGTACCACTTGCCTGGATTGGAATGTTCATGTTTCAAGTGCTTAATTTGCGTTTATAATTCATCTCGTACTCAATGGTGAAGGAAAGCATCGTGAGGAAACCTGCATGTGTCTAATTTCAACGAAATTCAGCCACATATAATAACCAACCTGCATTGGTTGAATATGCTCCAAACCTTCTACTCAAAAGGAGCGGAGGCCTTAGCCCAGTAGTGGGTAATATACCGGCTGTTAATGTAAAAAAAATTGTATGCGTTATATTGTATTGCAAAATTCGTATTTAATATGGTTAGACACATAGTTTTTATTTAAGTTTAAGTTTAGATATCAGTGACGATTCGATATCACATTTATAAAGCTAGCACATTGAATAAAAGTCGTTGCCCCTTATATGTAATATAGAGTAAAATTCGTTCTAAAAGCAACTTGAAACAGATTTCTCTGGAATTCTTTCAACTTCAAACTCAAAGCTGAATCGAATTGAATTCGAAGGTTTCGCCCAGTTAATTTCAATCTTTTTTATTTCTGTAAGTGTATTTCTTCAAACCGCACACTTTATTTTTGATTTTGTTAAAAATGTCTTAATAAGAAATTCATCATGTATTTATTATTAAAAAATTGCCTGCGTCATACGTGTGAAGTATATTTGGTATCTTGTAATAATGTAAATAACATTTTTTTGCTTAATAAATTGAAGAGTACTGAGAAATGCATAAGTGACTCAATTTATAGCTTGTGTTACCCCTAAGGAATATAACGATAAATAATACCCCAAACATTAAATATTTTCTGGCATTTGCAGATTGTGGTAGATTAAATAAACTCAGATACTTACACACATACATGTACATGTAGTCAGACACTTTAAATGTTATACTAATTTTTAGGCTAACATTCAAATAATACGTAGTTTTTTGAGCAGCATCAATAACTCACACACATGTGTACAATGTACGCTTTAATATAAACACAAATACACTTTGTAACTTAAGCGCTGTTTTAATGTTTTCGCCATAAAAGTTTCATGATAATGTAAAACTGTACACGTCATATTTACGAAGTTGCTGAGTTATTGTAATACAAACTCGATGCTTACCGCAGAACATGATCGTCAAATGTCACCTAAAAGTTAAGCAATATTGACTTTAAAAATTACTTAATGAAAGGATGTATGCGTCATAATTGCGTATCGCTCTAAGTTGGTTATCAATTTCATTATTGTGTAACAAAGTCTCTCGGCCTCGGGGTAAACCTCCTTTCGTTTTTAACGTAACTTTTTTCTATTCTTACGTAAGCGTCAATACGTAAATACAAACGTCAAAACTTTTACTTGGTGGTGGGGTTTTGTGCAAGCCCGTCTGCTTAGGTACCACCAAATCATTCATAGCCAAGCAACAATGCTTAGTATTTTTGTGTTTCGGTTTGAAAGATTTGACCCAGTCTAACTACAGACACAAGGGACATAATAACAAATAACAACATCTCGAGTGATTTTTGCGATATAAGGAATTATTATTATTTTTTACTTATGTCTACGGACAGTGGTGGCCACTTCAAATTAGGTGGCTTAATAGACCTTTCGCCTATCTATATAACATATATAAATATTTTCTTAGATAAACCAGCAAGAAACTCGATAGTTACCCTTTTTTAATCATTTTCAAATAAATAACTCAGTAAACATGTTGTGCAATATTTGTATGCCCTATTTGGAGACCAACGAACACCTAATAAACTACTACTAATGTGCAAAAGTAATTCAAAACCAATGTCGATGAACGCTCAACCTATAAATTAGTAACCATATTTTCTAGCAAGTAATTCCATCTGAAGCTCTACATCCATTAGAGAAATAGGTCAGGAAAAATAAAAGGTAGAACAAAATTCTAATTTTACATCCTTCAGCTTGCGACTGGATCGTTAAAACACCGAGCTTGTATTATCACGCTTAAGATTCACAAGTTTGTGTTTTACAAATGAAAATTAATTTTCTATTAACGATCATAGATTCTCATACGCTTAATATGTGTTTATGAGATGACGAAAAACATTATGAGAAACGTTGGATGGATTGTGTGAAAGACGATATGACTGGAAGAATGTTACTTGTGAGATAACGTCAGACAGAGAAGTATGGAAGAAGAAGACATGCTGCATAAGGGCAGGACGATGATGATACGACTATGTAATTGGTGGTATTAACCACAGGGGTAACTATAACCTAGCATTGAAACAGCGTGAAAGAATATTCTATAACTATCGTATGTATCTTTTTTGAGTGATATGTACCCAAATCTCTACCATCTATACTTTGGTATCGGTATATTTATGTTGATATTATTATAGTTTGATATTAACCATTAAGAAAGTTGTAGAAATATTTGTTTAGTTATATTTATATACAAATAATAATAAAAGTCGTATCTGGTAAGAGCCGGAGCCGCCGCGGATAAATCTGAAGCAAATAAACGCACCAAATATTCGTCTCCTGTTCCAAATTATGCCTTTATTCCATTTGCAGTTGAAACGCTTGGAACTCGGAGTAGTAGTGCAAAAACCTTCAATAAAAGCATAGCACCTCGCCTTATAGCCTCAACTGGTGACAAGAGACCTGGTTCATTTTTTGCCTAGAGGATCGAAATTGCGATTCAACGGGGAAATCTTACTAGAATTCTTTCCCCTATTACAAGCGGTCATGATTTTTATTATAACAATTTTTAATTTTCATTTGTTAGGCATATAGGTATATATAGTTAGGGACTTAATTATTATGAATTTTGCTAGTATAACTTTACGGTGCGGGCGTTTGTTTTGAACTAGTAACCAACTTTTGATTGTTGGTAGGGCTTCGTGTAAATCCATCTGGGCTTATCAGTTAATTTATCAAACATCCTGTGTTGTGTTTAGTTTAGCACTCGCCTGTAATGTAACAATCTAATATTCGATTTGAGCAGTACGATAGTCTGCCTCACTGACTGACGAACGTTCGAATATAATTTTACAATCTTAGGATTAATATTGGGGATTCTCCTGAATTCGAGTATATTGTTGATACTGTGATCCAGGATTCTTTCCTCGCATTACTGTCATGCTCGAATATGGACTGTTATAATAAACGCAAATGCTCCCGTCGAGGGGCCAATAATGAAATACTTTGATTCTCATTACATATGTTCGAAAAATTACTCATATTTTAGATAATTTAAAATTAAAGGATTACAAATGCGTACCGGTATAGATATACTATAAGATATATCTTATACGATGAATATACTAGTAGCTATAAATATAATACTTGCAGAATATTCTTTGTGTCATTACTTGTATTGTGAAAATGTAAACATACGGTTTAGTATGAATGATCTTTTGTGCTATGCAAATAGAAACGGCGTTGTGATCAAAAGAGATGGATTATGTATTGTGACGCGTATTAGTAGTATGATCAAAGTAACCCTTCGCTGCGTCTAAAAATAAAATGCAACATGGTAAAACCGAGTGTTTCATATGAGTTTATGTGGTACCATTTTTATAAGAAACTATACATTTTGTTAAGAGATAATGTTGAGTGATTTAAATGGTTTTACTTGGTCGTAGGGCTTTGTGCAAGCTTGTCTGGGTAGGTACCACCCACTCAACATATATTCTACCACCAAACGGCAATACTTTGTACTGTTGAGCTCCAGTTTGAACGATAAATGAGAACACTGGACCCTAATAACTTAGTTCTCAAGGTTTATGGCGCATTGGAGATATGAGGACTGATTAAAATTTCGAAAAAAGATCGAAATTTTAATCAATAAAATTGGTAAGTAAAGTTGGTGTTAACACCAGGTGTCCAATTTTTCTGCTCACCTACCTACAAAATAAAAATAAAAAACTAAAAATAATTAACTGTGACAAGACCACACCGACATTATGATGTGGGAACTAAATTATAATGTTCCTTGTGTACTTGTTCCTGTAGTTACAAGGGCTCAGATACCCTTCAAATCGGAATACAATAATACTAGTTATTTGCCTTTGGCTGTAGAATATAATTGGGTACCTCCCATGTCAGCACAAAGACCAAACACATTTTAGTAGGTGCCGCTATTGCCGAATAATATAATAACATTTCAATAATAATAATTACGCGTGCATCTTAACCGATGATTTCGGGTTCAAACCCAGGCAAGCACCACTGAATTTTAATGTGCTTAATTTTTGTTTATAATTATTTCATGCTCGGCGGTGAAGGAAAACATCGTGAGGAAACCAGCATGTGTCTAATTTCAACGAAATTCTGCCATATGTGTATTCCTCCAACCCGTATTGGAGCGGCGTGGTCGAATATGCTCCATACCTTCTCCTCAAAGAGAGAGAAGGCCTTAGCCCAGTAGTGGAAAATTTACAGGCTGTTAATGTAATGTAAAATAATAATTCACTTGAAAATTAAAACAAAATCAAAAATAGCTTTGTGACATTTATCCTGTTGTAAAAAGTCTAATTAAAAATGTCATGCCCGAATACTGGCTTAAGTTAAAAGGATTACATACGAAAATGAATGAGGATGCTTCTCAGAAACATCTGATATAATATTTATCACGCTTTCACGATCACTTTAAAATCATTATGTTAATTATTTTAATGAATTAAGCTTATTTTGTTTGCTTTTCTTTCCATATTACACAGTTCATTTAACGTTGAACTATCTCTTATTAAGAGATTTTAATGTGTGTACCACTAAGCATCGATCATTTGTAGATATAACTATTTCCTGTCTGTCCTGTCCTGTCTTTAAAAGTAAGTTTAATTACACACACATACACATAGGTGAGTTTTTATATTATCAGACTTTAAAAGTGACCACAAACCATCTGGTTACCGATTTGCTCACTCACATTTCTAAATATATATATCTCAAGTTGGAAAGTGAATAGAAAACTATATCAGATGTGTCAAAACTTTTTAAGGAAGATTTATATATCTGCAAGCCTACAGAAACATCTGCAGCATCATATTACTTTTAAAAATAAATTATGTATAGCGTTTTCGTAAGCCGAGATATACCAGTGGCTAGTCATGAATCGCCACTTAAGATTACGGTTTTCAATACCGACAAAATCCCGAGTCGAGTCGAGTTTACATGTGCATAGTTCATTTACCTTGTGTAGGAAATAAATAAATTCTGCCACGTGTGTAAAATCAAAATCAAATTATTCTTTATTCAGAAGTGTAATGTTACATTGTTGAATTAAATGCAAAGTTACCGTTTCAGAAAATAGATTCTGTCGAGAAGAACCGGCAAGAAAGTCAGTAGTTACTCTTTTCTAAAGTAAAATTACATTTTTATATATCCTACCTAGAAATTGATATAAGCCCACTCTTTTTTTTCTTTAATATAATCTTTTTTTATGAACTTTAAATTTTTTAATAGGACAAGTTATAACTGTAACTAAAGTAACTGTAGAATCGGATTATAGAAATGAATACCGTGCCCCAGGTAGGATTTATTAACTTTGCGGAGTCGGAAACTAGGTTTTATTAGTTTACCTTTCCTTCTCGTGTCTGTACAATGATGTCATGATCACCGTTTCTTTCAAAAATATTTATATTATTGTGAATATATATGAATTGTTGAAAACATACTGTGAAGCAACTGTGAGTATACCCAATATATAAAAAACATACTGAAAGGAGCTATAAGGTTAGCCAACATATTGAACAACGTGATGAAAAAAGCAAACCATCTCCTTAAAAAGAGAGAAAGACTTTACCTTGCAAGTACACAGTCCTTACAAAAAAACGATAACATTATCTTCATTATTAAGCGTTACATTATCAAAATAAGTAACATTTTTATAATGAAAGATCCTCGTAACAAATGTGAAAGTGTATATATGAGTGTGTATTTTATGCATGTGTACGTGCTTGTAAGTGTGAGACATAATATTTTGTATTGAGATAATTTATTGACCGACGAATGTCGTAGGATACGTAAAGGCCAGTGACATAATTACGAGAGAGAAATCGTGGTCGGTATTAAAATTAATATATAGCAGTAATATATCATAATAATATGTATATGAGAGCAAAATTATTCGACGTATCTCCCGAAGGATTAACGTTGGTGACAGCGAAGTTGTTCTTTAGAGAGATAGTGTTATGATATGTGATTTAGATGAGAGAGAGCGAGATGACAATATGACGGTTGCTTCAGCCTGAATGGTTGTTTATGATATATGCAATTAAATTAAAAAATGATTTAAATTGGAATTATATTAATATATATTTAGGGTTAACTAACGTGGCAAAGCAAAAAAATGTTACTTTTATTATATATTTTTTGTTACGTATGGTATATTTTACTAAAATCAATGCAAAGTTTAAGCTGTCCTGTTATTTCAGATGTACCGTAGACATTAAAATTTGAATCTAGTTCCATTTATAATAAAAAATACGAAAAAATTACATTACTAAAAGCTACATATGGTACGACCAACAAATCACTTGGATTCTAAATTGAAAATTTATGTTAAAAAAATATGGATGTTTATGATGTTTTACACCTTTAATCAACAGTGTTCAGCGTTTTGTCTTCAAAATAATGTGATTTATTTCATAAACGTAAAGCTAAGTATACACATTTTTCATATTGGCCGTATTTCAACAACAATCAAAACAAGAACAGCAACTGTTTCAGTTTAAAAATATTTTGTTTCAAACTTATGGCAGATACTAAATTACGAAGCCAGAGGCGTCCAGCTGTGAAAAGTTAGCAAATTGTTTACTGGAATTGAAGCAAGCAATTGCTCGTTGCCGCAATCCTAGACAATATGTGTAGGGGGAGCCGTGTGTTCGCTGTTATTCGCAAATATTCGGCATGAGATTGTTTTTAAAGATGAATAAAGTTAGGCATGTTTTACTTATATATTTAATTATTTCATCTGAGTGAAATTTTAGAAAACAGGATTATATTTCTATTTTGTTACTTATGAGTGAGTGAGCTAGTGTAATTACAGGTAAAGAGGAAGAAAAGGGACGTAACATCTCTGTATGCAAGGTTGGTGGGGTTAAAATGTCTTACTGTGATAATGTCTATGCGTAGTGGTGACTTACCATATGTAGGCCATTTGGCCTTCCCTGTACCGATTTTATATGAAAAACCTTAAGTTCTTTAAAATCAAAATATTACAGAAAATATAAAATAAAATATTTTCTTCGGACAATTATGGAGATTAAAATTAAATAACAACATAACATCAAAGATAACCATAGATTATAAATACAAATTTAAATTATTCATTAACACAAATTATATAATGCGACTAAATAGAGAAGTCCAATAAAGTCTTGTTACAAATATGCTCAATATTTAACATCACATACATTATTTCTGTTTGATAAAACATTAGAATTTATCCTTAAAAAAACTCGAAACTCACCGCAGAACACGAATGTGAAATGTCAGAATTCGATATGCGACATAAATTTTAATATATTTTAATATAGGTATAGGTTACACGTATCAGAATGGCGTATCACCGAAAGTCAACATTTCAAGAATGATACAAACAAACAAGTTTATTAAAATTAAAGATGTACCTACCTTATCTGTAATTTGACATAATATTACTCACACTCCAGGGTGGCTGGAAGAGATCTCTCATAGAGATAAGCTTTCCTATGTATCACTTTCTTTCTTTGTTATTATTTTTTTTTCTGTGTTACTTGTTTTTGGTACATGAATAAATAAATAAATAAAAATAAATAAATCAACAAGTATAGCCCATTAATAAGTTTTTCATTAAAAGTATTTTTTACGAAAATTGATGTGAAATATTTAATTTTGAAAATTTTCCGTTCATCAAAGCAGTAATAGCTTTCATTAAGAAAATATTTCATTCATTGCTATATAACGTTTTTCTTAAATTTTAGGCTAAAAGGTCAGACGTAAATGATCAAACGAGCTTGCTTACTTATTAAGGATTTTTAAGTAAAAATAGATTCATAAACGACGAAAATCACTTATTTTCACATTTATCTGCAGCCAAATACACTAACTTTTCTTTACTTATTACTTAGTATTCTCAACTCGTGCGATCAACGTAGGCTCTAAGAAGGCACGTCTACTCCTTTCTTGGCAGGATATAAAACGGTCTGATGTTGGATAGCATTACTACATAGTAATTTATTTTTATTTTTTTTACCGTTATACTTTTATAAAAAAATGTGTCCGTCCTGATACGTCTGGTAAATGTGAAACATATGTTTATTGAGATATTGTTTAAGAAAACTAATAAATTAATAAGACATTATGACGTTTGCCGTTACGGCATGTAAGTCGGTTTGACGCCTTTGATGAGCCAATAGATGTTTTACAACTAATTAATTCAAATCAAAGCAAACTTTGAGATAATTATACTACTTTATTTATGCAAGATTCTAATTATCTGAGTAATGAAATTATACAGATACGATTATGTGTTTCTCTGTTTACCACACATTCATTAATAATTATAATACTTTGTAGGGCTATGTCCTGGTTTGAATAGTAAGCCAGCTTAATCTTATATGCCTATACCTGTAGAAAGGCATGTCGTCCTGACCTATTTCAATCAATCTCAAGAGAGACTAGCAGTTGCTTAGTATGCCTGTGTTTGCTACACACTTGCGAAGTGTGTGTGACCGGAAAGAGTTACTGCCCGTTACCGTACTACCCCAAGAAAGGTCAAAGTTGTAAGTATGTACCCAATGCCCCGTGTACATACTTCCAACTTTCAGAAAAGCGCATTAATTTTTTTCGACCCGATTGGGATTTGAACCACGGAATTTGCGGCCTTATAACTAGCCACTAGAATAACCAGGACATCAAAAAGGGTAATAGGCCATACTGATACGTGTAACCTATACATTTTAAAATTATTATACTTTATGTCGCATATCGAATTCTCACATTTCACGTTGGTGTTCTGCGGTGAGTTTCGAGTATTTACAGAATAATTCTAATGTTTTATCAAATAGAAATGTATGTGATGTGAAATATACTATATTGATCATATTTGTGACAACATTTTATTGGGCTTCTCTACTTAGAACCATTTTAGAATTTGTCTTGATGTGTAAATAATTTTTAATGATTGATGGTGTAACAGTAGCTAATTTTTACGGTAAAAATGGCTACGAACAAAATGATCACTTATAGCCAGATCTTTTTCTCGACTGCTATTTGACGTGGAAAGCCGTACGACTTGCGTCTATCTTAGTATATTTATAAATCTGTTATTTATATCGCTGCCTCTTTGTCTAATGTCTAACTTATTTCAAGGCTGCAGATTACGACGTCTTTGGATGGCGCAAAAAATCGTTGATTCTATACCTTTTTTTCAGTCTTGTCAAATCGCCTATTAATTACAACGGACTGTAAAAGTGATCGAGAGTCTTTATATTTTATGTTCAATATAATTAAACTTAAAAAAAGTCTTTGTAATACGATGCATAATGAAAAATTATACCGACTAGTGTTATATAATATATTAATAAATGTTCTGCATCAAGAACGAATTTCTATTGAGTTTAGGTCTTAAAAGAATAGTTGATGAAGTAAACAATTCAAAACATAATAAAAACCATTTTGTGGTATTGTACATTAATTTAATTTAACTTTGAAGATGATTGTACAAATTTGATGATAGGCCACAGCGCCAATTTATAAATACAAAAAAAATAATTGTTTAAGCAGTATACAGTTTAGTTGTGCGATAAACCAGCCAATCAGAAAAATGGCGTTTATATGATACACTACAACACACACTTGTCACGACAATGGTACAAATTTAAATCCGACGAAATTGCGAAGCGCTGCTACTTATATACAATTCGTATATATTATACCTTCTCCTTCATTTAGTAGCTTTATCGGGTAAACGTTACAATTCTCATTTATTAATATAAGTATGATGACGACTAAAGGACATTTTGACGCCTCAACATACAAAACTGCGTACAAATGTGGTACGAGTTTATAGTTCGTTGCCAAATATATGAAGTTTTGTGGCGAAAGTTATAACAAGTATAGTAATTGCCAATTAAAATTTAATCAAATAATTACATCCGTTTGTTTACGAATTCAATCCTTAAGCCGCTTTAAGTAAGATCCATAACTCATTGTAAGTTTGATTATAATATTTAACAATTATGAGTTGGTAACGTATTGTTAAAATTTAATATTCTAAGGATTTGTTATATAAAGTAAGAATATTCTATGAATCACAGTTATATCGAGTACTGTGTTTGTAAGTAGCAAATCATTTGTGTGGAAGATGCTTTCATAATACATAGTCTTATGAATGAAATATCACGGATAACAATGTTGGTAATACAACATGCAAATATCATGCCTTAGTGATAAGGATGGCTTTTGTAAAATATATATCTTGCCCTTATTTTCTGTATTAGTTTTATGAAATATTTTTTGTATTGTACTTTATATAAACTGACATAGAGCATTAGGGTCGAAAAAAAAGTTAAAAAATATATTTGTAAATTTAAAATTCGATTGTCATTCTCTCTGGAAACAAAAGCACGTGGGCACATATGTCACGCACACATGTAAATAAAGTCTTAAAAATAATTGAACAATACAGTAAATATAACAATCAATCTATGAAAATTTATACATATACCTAGTAAATAGGTACGGTACGTACAATTAGTATGTATTTATTTATTTGTTTGAAACACCATCGCCATTTTCTCAAATACAAATAATCAAAAACACTCGGACTGATTCTGTGTTATACACCATTATAGGTATTTACAAAACTGTTAAATTAAATATGAAACTCTTAAGCTAGCATAAACAATTTAATACAATAAATATTAAAATAAACACAACAATACTAATCCTCTAAATAATGCTGCTTACTTACAGGGGATATCAATGATTTCTTAAAGCTGTTTATATGTTAATTAGGCATAATATTATGTGAAACTCGTGGTTTATAAGGCGCTCGCAAGTGAGGCCACTAATATTGATTTATTTTTGACATAATCAACAATCCTCGTGACAACTAATTAACGCAAAACTTTAGTAAGTTATACACATAATCCTTTCTCATAAATCATTCCGTCCATCAATTAAAGCCTCTACGATATAACGTACGAAATAACGATGAAAATTCATGATAAAAATTCATTTGTTTTTTTTTTTTTTGACTTCAAACAGAAGTCTCAAACTATACCCTGTACAAGTTAGCTTGATCTTTTTGTCAGACGGGCTAGTGATGGGTAACAGAGTATATAATAAATATAACAGTCGATGGAACGATGGAATGCGTAATTCAAATTAGAATTCAATTATTTTTTTTACCTTATTTATCTAAAAATAGTCATACCAGCTAAAGAGACCCCAACAACGGAACGATAGGTTTATCCCATTCTTGAACCGCGTAAGACAATATTAAATAATAATTATTTTGTTGATATGACAGCTTTAGCGTTTCTTTTGGATTGAAGGAACACAAGAAACTCTCTAAAAACTATGTGTATTACAAATAAAACTGCAGGCATCGTTGATAGTTAGTGAGCATGTTAAACCCAATCAAAGTAAATACACTAATCATACATGCCACGCAATATCAAACGTTAGTTTAACTCTGAAGTTATTGTAAGATTTAATTATCTTAGTAATCATTTCATTTCAGACTGAGATAGTCTCGCGATCACGGCGTTCCTGTATTGTTCTCTTTCTTATTATCAGATGAACAGTAATTGTTGTTAGTCGTTGATTCGACTTTTGTAAATGGCCTATCTGTTGTTAGAATGTTCAAGAGTACACCGAATTGACTTTGGATTTTCTTCATTGTTAAACTGGATTTGATAAATTTACTTGAGTTTCAAATTTTAAATTAGCAATTGTTTCATTTGTTCTATATTTAGTGTTGATTCTATTGTTCGGGCATATAATTTTAATAATGTTTTGAAATGATAATACAGATTATTTTTTATATATAATATTTAATATGGCAAACAGGCGAATACCACCTGATAAATGACAACTGGCTATAAACATTGGCACGGAAAGAAATAAAAACTATTGTTTACATTGCCAATGTGCCACTTACCTAGGGAACAATGATATAATATCCCTTAGTCTATGTTTACACTGGCTTTACATATATTAGCGACAGTAAATATTATTGTTTGGCGGTAAAAAATGAGGGAAATAGCTGGTGTTAAAAAAAGTGAAATATATTTTTTAATTAGATGTTTAGTGTTTATAAGAAAAATAAGTATTTAGTGGAGAAGTTATTAATGACTGGAAGCGTGTCTTTTTATTACAAAAGGTACCGCTATTAATGGCCAAGTTGAACGCTTCCGTTGCGATTCTTTCAGAAAGAAAATAAAATACCTAGCAAAATTTACATCAAATAATTTTGCGTTATTTTGTATCAAGTATTTTAAACTTAAATAAATAAATAAAGCAATATTACTTGATAAATAAAATATTTCCATTATAGATATTAGGGAGTATAATATGTCTGTAGTGTTTTAATTATTCACAAGTAATTTTAATACTCAATAATTCAAATATTACAGTTAACAAAAGTAACTTCAATATTTTATCAACAAAGTTTATTACCCTTGTACTTGAAATGCCTAACTTAGTCATTAAACATTCTTGATAAAGCTTCAGTTTCGAATGGGAGTAATTAAGAAAAGACCCCTAAGGGCGTATGAATAATAAAACAAGAATCAAGTATAAGACAACAACAACACGTTAAACTAACAAACAAATTTAATAAATTAGTTTCTCAGCAAAATTATTCATTTAATTGATGCTAAGTCAAAGTATTTGAAATAAGAAAGTACGTGTTTTCATTTGTTTGTTACTTATAATAAAATTACTCGTGACACCTGTAGGTGTAAACGTCGTGACGTTCCGTGACTTTTAATGAATCAAATGGGCAAAAGTGTTTACGACGTAATATAAATTATGAACATTTTCAAGTTTGTTTCAAGTTCAAGCTTTTCAATAGTCTAAATTTAAAGCGAAAAGCGCTTGCTGTTATAATGTTATACTAAAACCTCCGAATTACGCTACATCTGGTATAATGGTTTTATTTATATTAGCTTAGTACTTATTTCACAATTATTATTATAGATCCATATCAATTACTGGCCCGGAAGAAAAATATTTATAATTAACATTGTTAAATTAAATAAATACTTGGTGGTAGAGCTTTGTGCAAGTCCGTCTGGGTAGGTACCACCCACTCATTAGATATTCTACCGCCAACTAACAGTACTCTGTATTGTTGTGTTCCGGTTAGAAAAGTGAGTGAGCCAGTGTAGGTGATGTAAGGAATGGTTATTTTTTTCTTACAGCGCTATTATCTATGGGCCGTGGTGACCACTTACCATCCATCTTACCATCAGGTGGCCAATATGCTCGTCCGCCAACCAATACCCCAATATATATATATATCAATGGATGTTTGTAGCAGTCGCCTCTGCAGCGTAGGGCTCTTCTAACCTTTCCATAGATCTCTTTCCCGGGTCTTTTGCACCCAAAGCGATCCACATCTCTAAGTGAAAATATCTCTCTAGCTTTTATTTGGTCGTCTCTGTTTTCTTTTCCTTCTCGT
Source organism: Vanessa atalanta (assembly GCF_905147765.1). Lineage (NCBI taxonomy): Eukaryota > Metazoa > Arthropoda > Insecta > Lepidoptera > Nymphalidae > Vanessa > Vanessa atalanta. Next base: position 10,402,861 of record NC_061884.1, on the reverse strand, counting down.
GGTAGCTACCTGTCACACGTTTTGTCCATCTGTTATTACACAGAGATATTTCCTGCCCAATGACATTTGCGTAATCTAATTCGTTTTCGTTAATCTGTAATTTTTGTTTTTCTTCTAATTTAGTTGTTGCTAATTTTGTCTGTTCTTTCCATTTTACGTTGGCAGACAGCAATCCTTTCTTTGTCCTCTTTTTCAATTACCATATATCAATCTGTATATTTGAACTATTGCCCAGATAGAGTTGACGGATGTTTGTATTTCTTGTAACGCGACATGGTCTGAGAAACTTTTAAATTAATTATGTTGTGTTTCAAGTTTTTCTTTATTTGAAGCCCAACTCCATTTCTTCCATTCATTCCAGGCGTATAAGATAAAATCGGCATATTCTTCTATTATATCCGTGTCTCTAGTTTCGCTTTTGCCTATTATGTCCCATTTTATTGACTTAATAGTAGTTAACTCTTCAATTTTACCATCTGATATTAAAGTTCTTACATTGAGACTTGCTATACAGAGATTTGCGTGATTTATGTCTTTTGTTCTTACTTTTATTAATAGGTTTATTTAGTCGATTTTGATTTAGGAGGTAATTGTCTGACTACTTTACGATGACCGGTTGGCTTAGAGAAGTTAGGTTGGTATGTTACGGATGCCCCAATTAGTTTTTCTGCGCATTTTCAACATCTTTGTTTTGTGGGTTCTGGTTGTTAATATTCAGTTGCGATGGTCGTACAACACTAGTTTTTGTTTGCGATAAGTTTTTTTTGTGTGATTCTTTCGTCCTTTCGTAGCGTTTTTTATTTGTAAATCCTTTCTCCTTCTCTGCATCTTCGGGTGTAATGGACATAAATCGTTTGTTCGTGTTTCTTTCTGTGGATGTACAAGGTTTAGGTTCATCTGTTTTCAGTGTTACAATATTGTCATAGCACAGAACGAGTCGTTGTCCTGACTCTCGTTCTTGTTTAAGAATTTCCTGTCTCTTTGCTTTTGTAACACACTAGGTGGATTTTTTTTTTTCAGATAATGATTTGTATTATAAAACGGTTTTTTTCTTTTTAAGTATCTCTATTTTTCTGCTTTTTCTGTTGATATTGTGATAAATATCGGTTTAATTTATGCAGCTCATTTTACTATCTTTTATCATATCAGAAAGAATATATGTTAACATTCTTTCTGACATGACAGTTTTCATTGCGTTATTTATTATATCTAAGACAGTAGGTAGACTTCCATATTCTGTTTTTTCAACCTTAAAATACGATTAAGATTGAATTTTCGTTAAAAGATAATATTCGTTTTTTTTAAGTAATCATTTAATCAGTTAAAACGGAATATAAACTCATTTTTAATCTCATTACAGATTCAAATTTTTATCTTATTTCATTTAGTGATACGATTTTACGTTATTTTTACATACCATTTAACAAAATTATTAACTTCGTGTAGGGTCTCAAACAGACTGAATAACTCTTTATATATTTGTCATTTACAATTAACATTGATTATGAATGAAAAAAATGACGATACTATTTTGATTGAATGCTCTCGATGGTAGAGCTTTGTGCATGCCCTAGAGTCTAGAGTAGGTCTAAATATCACCTATTCAATACTATATCGCCAAACAGCAGTACTTAGTATTGTTATTTCTGGTTTTAAGGGTGAGTGAACCATTGTAACTAAAGGCATACTCGTAAAATATGTTCTTTCTTTTAAGCTGTTTGTCTAGTGATATCGATAGATTTTTTTTGTTGTTTGATTTTACGATACGTTTGAATTTTTCGTAAAATTTTTTGTTTATTATTCTTTAATATTTTGTTCCATCTCTATCATTTAAAGCTTTTGTTTTGACAATTTTTTGTATTATTTTTAGAATCTCTTCCATTATAACAGACTACTTGTGCCCTCTATTGGGTATCGCAAACAATTAATTGTCAGCAGCTTGCGCAAGAGTTTGATTTACAGCTATTGAGTTTTGCTACTAGTCGATAGATGGCTTTCTCTTAGAATTTTTTAATTACTGTTATTCTTATTTTGTTTTATACTGATTGAAATTTATAATTAATACAAAATTTTCGAAATTGAAATTTTTACACATTTTTCTAAATCTATTTTCGAAACTGACTTATCATATAAGGAGTTTCCAAATTCTTCATGCTGAAGCGCTTTAAGTAGATATTAGTTTGTGGTCGTTTTTCAAATATTTGATGGTAAATACAGATTTTGGAAGGCACATAACAATTGTCCGGTAACAATCACAGATTTAGCGTACTCACACGTCGCGTTGTATACTGTTTTTATTTTTAAGCACAATAATATAATAGAACCAATGTGAACAGTAGCGCATTCTCTCTATATATCATCTCCCTATATAATTAATGTATGTTAATTACTACGTAGAAATAGTAATACTTTGTCACGCCCTGTCACAGTCTCAGGTACCAGTCGTTTCCATACTAGTATTCAATTTGCCTGGTTAGGACTCTAGGTTGCGGTTGCAGTTACATCACATAATATAGTTTTAATCTTTTTTTTTTTTGTTTATTTATTTATATTTTCTGTGTAGTTTTTTTTTATACATTTATTTCTCTGCTTATATTCCTTTTCTTTCATTTGTTTATTCTCGTACCAAAAGGAACCGTTTTTATGTACAATTATTTATACTTTTTTGTCCGTCTGTATCTGGTCCTAAGTAAACTATTTCTTATTCTTATTAATTAAAGAATATATAAGGTTTACCGTGTGACCGAATATATTTAATTAAAAGGAGAAAACACTGGACAGCTCCCTTAGTCATAGCAAAGACTTATTTTACCAGTCTGCTTATAGAAAAGTGGAAACAAAAATATATTTTGTAAATTTTTGATGACTTTATCTGATGGTAAAGTATTGATGACCAAATGGTAAAGTACATTGAGTAATTCTGTAAAGCTATGATGTTAAATGATAGATTTAGAAAATTTCGTAAGAGTTTATAATTAACACATGCAAATTCACCCGTTCACATAAAACTTTTTAATTGATGATAAATGAAAATTGAACTGTGTTTTATGTATATAACAATATAAAGAAAAAAAATTGACACCACCAGGAAGTACTTATGTAATGAAAATGAAATCTGACCCGTGAGAGAATGGGACTCCCTTGGGTGCAGACTATGTAGAACTTTTTGCCGAAAAAGCTCCACCAACGATATATCTGACAGGACTGTCTTATTATGGAGCTCGTTAAATAAGTGTTTCATATTCAGCATATTATAATCCTTACTAATATTATAAAGCCGAAAGTTTGTGTGTATGGATGTTTGTTATTCTTCCATTCAAAAACTATTGAATGGATCTTAATGAAACTGTACAATAATATAGCTTATTCATCAGAATAACACATAGGCTATTATTTGTAATAATTTTGCGTGATTAATACCTGACAAGGAACCCTTAAAACGCGAGGTAAGCCGCGGGCGAAAACTAGTTAAAAATAAGAAAGGTAATTATCCACTGAAGTAACAGAGACTATGCAAAAAAACACAAAAAAAAAATTATATTTATAAACTTTACAATTCTTTAGACTAACATCTCTAGGTAATTATGGCCATTAAAAATAGAACAAGAAAATATTTCCCTGTAATTGAGCTCGGCTATTAAGGTAGTAAAATAAAACACTAGCAAATTAAAAAGGGATGCTTCCAACAAGCTCTGTATATTATTAAAACCGGTTTCAACGCGGAGGTGATTATATTTTAAATTCTTTTATTATAATTTAATTTAGTATGAGTATATAATTTTTAAAATCCTTTTATTGTCTGCTTATTTAAATACTCAGTTTTAACTTGTTTAATGGTCTCATGAACAACGTCTATATATACATATATGTATATTATATTATTAATCCGGTGATTCAGTTTAACATTATAAAATGATTTAATATATAAACATCATTATTATGACAGGTGTTAATTTAGTTTTATTGGTATCTATTAATTTTAATGCTAAATTAATCGAAACTGTATGTTATTATTGTTATAAAACGGTTTCACTTACTTTGTTCTGGACAAATGTTCGAAATTTTTGGGAAAGGATACGATTTCCATCATCGTGGAGTAGACGCGTCCAAATGTCGGCTCAGACAGTTCAGTCGACGTGATTTAATGAACATGTCGTGCATTCCTCGATAAATAAATGCAACGCTGCTCCAATGCGGCTGCTACAAACAAGGTCATCCAACAATTAGTGTACATAGGTTTCCTTACCATATTTTACTTCACCACCGACCACTATATACCTTAAATTACCGACATTTGAAATTATTTAATAATTATCGCATATATAATTTTTAATAATTTAAGAAAAGCAACCAAAATTATTTCCCTTAGGGGGTGATTTTCAACATTCCAATTCCTTTAAAAAACATACAAGGAACCTATTTTATGATTTACAGTTCTCAAAGCAGTTATAAATATTAATACATTTAGATTGCCTCTACACTACAAACTATATTGTAAATCAGTCAAACAAGTACCTACATTCGACGTGACAAGTACATTATCGACATAAATTCCTCTATATTATTATGCAGCAGTGATCTAAATAAAGATGATGTAGTCGAGATGGGCCAGTGATTAAAACGTGTATATCGAAACTAAACATATTAGAATAAACCCGAAAACTAACATCTAAGTAAGCTGGAAGAGATCTTGGGATAATGGGGTCCACCTTCGTATACTGTTTCATTTCTATTTAGTTAAGCATAATCCTCGTTTGATATTGTATGTCTGTGTGCAATAAAATTTACAAAAAAGTTTCTATTTATATAATTTTCATTTTATCTTATGCCATGAAGACACGTGTATGTGTATGTATGTAAGATAAATATGTGCCCTATGATGATGACCCAACCCAAACTAGAGCAACGTAGTAAAAGAAGGTCCAAGCGATACCTTCAAAAGTGGAGACTTATGCTTTATTGTTACTATTCCATAACAGCTTAAAATTTATATAATTAATATAAACAATGCAAGCTTCAAGTATTACAGTGGCATATTTGTGTTGTATACCTTTTATACTACATCAATGCTCTTTATATAATATTATGTAATTCAAAGAAATATAAACATTTTTATAGAGCTCGTCGAGACTACATAGACGTGATTTTTATATAATAATTCAGTTGGAAAGTATTCATAGTTATATTCATAGCTATTTTGTTTTTGAAACAAACCGGGTAGGTTATACTTCACTCCACCTGATGGTTAGTGGTAGTTGAGTCCAAACGCGAAGAGGGCCAGTACAGTCAGAGAGAATGAACTGCATTAGTCGGCCACTTCTCGCCCGCAAGATGCTGCCTGCCTCTTCACGCCTCCTTGTTCGCTTCGCTAGCGTTTTAGGTTGTTGTTGTTTTTTGTTGTTAGGCATTAAAAGTAGCCTATGTCTTTCCTTGGAGTTCAAGATTGCTTCACACCAAATTTCATCAAATTTGGTTCAGTGATTTCGCTATAAAAGGGCAACATACAAAAAGATAGACAGACATGCAGATAGAGTTATTTTCGTATTTATTATTTTAGTATAGATAATCATTATTTATTATATTTTAGTGCATTAAATTCAAAATGCCACTATTTTAAATATTTGGAAGTTATCTTTGGAATTGAACCAATATCTTTAGATGAAATTATTATTACAAGATATTGCAATGGCTTCCAATGCAGCATTAGAGGCGATTTTTAATTCTTAGAATGTCAATATCTACTATAGAAGGTATACAATTTTCAAGCAGGTAACCCAATAGTATATTTGTTTATCTTCTATATATATATATATGTTTGTTCCGGCTAATCTCTGGAACGGCTGGACCAATGGTGACGTGACTTTCACTGGCAAAGAGCTGATATAATAAGGAGTAACTTTGGCTGCAACAATAACTTTTTGTTAAATTCTAACCCGCACGAAGTCACAGGTACAGCTAGTATAAAATATAATTTATTTATACAAATTTAGTAAATATATCAACAGGAAATACAAAGAGAGATCCATGATTTATTATATACAAAATCAAATTCATTTTACTTTTATATATATATATATATATATATATTATATAAGACTAGTTGTCACCGGGCGCTACCCACGCGTTTTAGTGATTAATCACGAGGCTTTACGCATAAAATGTATCCTACGTACTTTCTTGGAGTTTCTTAGGTTTGCTCCATACCAAATTCCGTCAAAGTCAGTTCCCTGGTTTGAAAGAGCAACTGACAGAAAGACAGGCAGACAGAGTCACTTTTGCATTAGTAGAGATAATAGCTTAAGATTAAGACGTTAGCGGTAATTGTAACTATTTACGTTACAATTTATATCAAAATGTATCTGTACCAAACGACCAATTGACGTCCCATAGCAGTCTTGCCCAAGGCGATTTATGCCTACAATAGCATTCGCAATAGAACGTTAAGAGCTATCTATATTGTTTGCAGACGATAGATTCAAGTCCAGATACGCTACTCTTAACGTATCGATGTTTGGTTACTGATGATTATTGTCATTAGGTTTAATAGCATCAATCTTTTCTTTTCTTAAAAATTATGTATATGTGAATTGGACACATTTCAGCTACATTAGAACCTTTTCCTTTTACATCATAATATGAAAATATTAGTAAAAAAGATAAATGTATACTACTTCCTGTTTTGTAGTTATTACCTTTTTCTCTTGATCGCGGTTTTTTTACCTAACTAAAATATTGAACAATACAGCAAGCCAACTGAGAGAACATTCTGGATGTTTTTGCGAAATATTTTTCAAAAGTTTTATTTCTAATACGACCAAAATCCGATGCAACCCTTCTGTCACTTAAAATCATTGCGGTAGATGTTGTGCTAATCAGACCTGTGACACTTTTTTATTGCGGTTCTTTCCGCAAACGCCAAATGTAGGCATAGGTTGACATACCTCCGTAGGCATGATCTATGCGGGGCGATGTCATTGGTAGCATCCATCCAAGCAAAATCAAGGGCGTAGCTTAAACACTGTTCGTTTTTAATCACCGTAAAATATTATAGTTTTAACAGGCATAAAAAGAAATTGATCATTTATAAAATAAAACTGTTGTATTGATATATTTTTTAATGAATTCAGTCGGTGCTTACAGTGCCATCATTTTAATGAAACGTGATCAATCTCACAAAGTATGAGAGAAAATGATAATTCTATTAAAAATCATGCCAATAATTTTTCATTATTAATGAATAGCCGTTGAAGAAGTTCAAATTTATCTATAAACGTGTTTTAAAAACTGAACAAGATTTAATATTATTTTTTAAAATAAATACTTAAATACACTACACATATGCACATTGAGGATGTGCATCGTGACGTAGTGGGCTATCTTATGTCATCAAAGTTTAGTTGGTCACATAAATATTTCCATATTCAAATATATTTTATTCTTTTAAATTCTATGAAGTCTTTATTTAGTCAGTTTTATCAATTGCCTATTTACGCCTAATACTTTTAATATTATAATGTCTTACATTACTTCGTACATTACTTCGTACATATTCCATCTCACACACGTCATTCATTCCTTATTAGATCGTCCTTTTCCCCTCCCTCCCTCTACGCTCAGATAACTTTTCATACCATTTATTACTTATAAATGGTATGAAAAGGCGTAGTAAGGAGACATAAGTAGATAACCTACTCGATTAAAAAGTATGGACGGACTCTGAAATGAGAGCAGTAAATAAATAACTCCATCAATACAAGTACACTTGGTAACTGTCGTACGACAAAACTTCACACATAAAAACACACACACATATACACATTACTGAAAACAATGTGAATTCACAAATATACGAAAACATTGTTCGTAACATACGTTGTACGTTCTTATTTCGTGCTTGCAATATTATTAAAAACCTCTTTGTTTCTTTTGCTATAATGAATTATTCTTAGGCACAGTGTATACTGATGTTATGAGCTGTTTTAAATATATTATATGAAAGATTATTCTACATTCATAGCTTTAAGGTTTTACTATGAATAAAGTATCGTTATAAAGAAATTGACTATTTTAAATACGTGTGACGTACATTGACTGTTTTGTAGAGAAATCAATTAATATCCTAATTTAAAATAAATATGTATATAAAATAATTATAATTTGCTAAATAAATCACTTTTTCTTAATTATCATTCAATACGAGCTGAAACAAAAACAATTGAACGTTTGATTACGGTTAATAAGTAAAATAATTAAAAGATAAACATTCTTTTTTTTAAATAAACTAAGTATAGTAGTAAAATAAATTAAGACAAAATCCTTTTAACAGGATAAATTGTTTTGTTAATTTATTAATTTGTCGTTAAGTCATTCTTCAGATTATTAGCTTAACTAATATCTATATTGTCTTTTAAGTATAATATTTATAAAAAAAAAATACATTTGACTTGGTGGTGGGGATTTGGGGAAGCACGTCTGGGTTGATACCATCATATCATTGAGTATGTCCCTGTATTGAATCAGATATTCTTCCGCCTAACAGATACACGTAGGATTGTTGTGTTCCGGTTTATAGGGTGATCCAACATCTTAGCTACCAAGGTTGGTGGCGCATTGGTGTAATTTTCCTTGCATTGATGATTTATTAATCAGCGCCAATGTCTATGGGCGGTGGTGGCTACTTACCATCATTTAGTATAGTACTTTATATACGCAAGGTATACCTCATAATGTGTTTTTACCAAGATGACACAAGATAAGCTGATAATGTTGGCCGAATCAAATGGGACGATCAAGAAGTTTTGCTCTTTAAACGTAATCTAGTAAACATCATTAATTTTATTCATACACAGACAAAATAAAAGATTGTCTGTAAACAGTTTTATTTTTAAACGAGGTGACTTATATTTGTTCTAAATAAAATGAGAGAAATCGCTACCAATGGATAACTTATATATTTTTCCTGGAGCAATCTGTGAGAAATTAAAAATAAAATTCCATTTCGTTCACCGTAATCCGAGCGATAGTCCGAACAATATACTACGTCAATATCACGTACCGCCATTGTTTGAGATGGAAGCTGGAATTATTATCATTAGGTTTTTTTTTTTTTTCAAATTCTCTATTCAAGAAGAACAATTGTGATCATTAGGGAGTAAATGGCGACACAATAAAAGAATAACGCCACACATGTGGTTTCATAGAATCTTTCAATTATTGTGCATTGTTAGTGCAAAGACAAAAGATAAAAGTTAAATAGTAATTCTAAAAATAAACTTCAAATAGATTTCAATTTATTTTGCAGAAATTTAAATAGCCTCACTTGTTACGGAAGAGGCATTAGAAATCATGAATTATTCATTATGTAAAAACTTAACAAAAAAAAAATGACTAAGCTAAGAATAATTCAACGTCTTCATCGTGGAAATGAAGTTAGATTTTTGTTAAATTAACTCTAAATCAAAGATCTTTAAATAACATAGACAAATAATTAATCGCTTTTATGAAAAAATACAACTTTAATTATAATTTATCTGTAGTTCAAAGTATTAAAACTATATTTAGAATGACCGTAAGCATCCGAATATTAGTCAGTATTAACAGCTTCTTATTTTACGTATAGGAAATGGTTTACACGGTGTGAGGGCTTTCTGCAAGTTAATCTGGGTACGGACCAGCCATTCATCATATACTCTACTGCAAAGTATCATTATTTAGTATTATTGCAACTATAGGCACAAGGAATAAATCATCAGTTATCAAGGTTGATGATATGTGGTCAATTTTAGGGTTGGTTAATATTTCTTACAATGCTAATGCCAATGGACGATGGTGAGCACTTACTATTTTGTAACCCATTTGCCAGACTGCCAAATCTGTTAAAAAATATACCTTCATATAATACAGACAGATGCAGCGACTTTTACGATGTTTTTCACGATTTTCTTAAGCATACCTCCCCGAAAAAATTCAAAGTTTTTACGGAAAAGTATAAAATTACTCCATTATTTAAATTACTCAGTTGTATATATAAAAATGTCAAAACTAACCCAATTCTGTTAAATTAGTTAAAGGGTTGGGATTATTTAACTAGTTTATGAAACCGGCTTTCTTCACTCGAATTTTTTCGCCATAAAAATACTGTCGGTAACCATAGTTTGTTTCTTAATACTTATGACAAAAGGACATTTTTTACCCAAGAAATTACGTTTAATCGGGGAAAAGCTGCTACAATATTTTCAAGCATTCCACGCGGACGTGATTTGTAAAGCGAATATTTTTAATTTTTACTTGTATATAATTAAGGCCTTAATGTAAACAGTTTTATGTATCTTAATATAAATAGGTCTTAATATATATTTAGGCTGAATTTCCAAAGCTATCAAAATATAGCATATTTCTTGAAGAAAAGAATATCATAAAATATCAAAATACCTTTGAACGAATCTCAAAAATTTCGGGTCCCTTTTATCTCAAATAACGAAATTCTTCGTCGAAATATCCGACCCTTTATACAGTTTATAATAAACTAGAATATTTTCCCTTGCTACATACAAAAGTGAAAACTCATCTTCGTAGTGAAAACTTTAAAAGAATCTGCATAATAACTTTCGAGTTGAATTGTATAAAAGACCAGATGTAAAAAGTCATACCATACTTTATTTGAATACGGCAAGGCAAAAAGATTAAGTTTCATATTTTTCATATGTTAAGTGTATTCAAATATTGGTCCACACTTGAGTTTAAATAATTGTGAAAAAAAAAATATATATATATATATACTGCCTGCTTTTGAGCCGAGATGGCCCAGTAGTTAGAACGCGTGCATCTTAACCGATGATTTCGGGTTCAAACCCAGGCACCACTGAATTTTCATGTGCTTAATTTGTGTTTATAATTCATCTCGTGCTCGGCGGTGAAGGAAAACATCGTGAGGAAACCTGCATGTGTCTAATTTCAACGAAATTCTGCCACATGTGTATTCCGCCAACCCGCATTGGAGCAGCGTGGTGGAATATGCTCCAAACCTTCTCTTCAAAGGGAGAGGAGGCCTTTAGCCCAGCAGCGGGAAAATTTACAGGCTGCTAATGCTAAAAAAAAATACTGCCTTTGTTTATTTGTTTGTTACAGCTACCTAAAATGAGGGTTGTATTTCTAAATAACATAAAACTTTAACTGTACTAATATAATTATATCTTTCATATCTTTGTATACGTATATTATATAATCTATACTAATACGTATATATGCGAAAGTAACTCCATCTGTTTGTCTGTTCCTCTTTCACGGTCAAACCATTAAGCCGAATGTGATGAATTTTATATGGATAATGTATTCATATCATCAAATCTAGACTGATTTTCAGTAAAGTTTGAAGTCGAGAGGCAATCTATATACATTAATATTTATTACTGAGTTGAGAACTGGTAATCATAAAACCGATAGGTTTCTTATTGGTTTTATTGGTGATTCTTCAAAATTCACCCCCTAAGGGAGTAAATAATGCCTTAAGTTTGGTGCTTTTGTTAAACGATAAAAATACGTTATTAATAATAATAATTATTATTAAATTATTTCAATTTGGTTCATATATCAAGTGGTTTGTTTTTGACTAACACTTAACGACCAGCTCCTAAAATACAAAGGAAGGCGCGGGCAAGAAACAGTACTTTCTATAGTAACATATTTAAAAAGGTATATAAGCGCACACCGATCGGCTTTCCTAGGTCGCATGCTTGTACTGACCTATTTTAAACACATTTTTTCTCTGCGGCTAATCTAAGCTGACAGTAATTAAGCTTAGATAATTTGACGCTGAAGGTAATTTAATCTTGCTATCTCTTTTAATTAATACATGTTAGAATAGCTTAACAAGCGTATTTGTGATTATGTAAGCACTTATGGACAGATGCTCCGTAATGGTACTGAAATACCCGGCTGTACATCACACGTTATACGTCAATACAAGCTTGTATGTGTTTTGCAATTCGCATGAACTTTGAATTATATACCGACTTATTTTATTTTATAACTGTTAGTGAAATTGAAATGAATGAAAATTAAGTGGATTTTTTTCCACTTTTGCATACGACGACGTGGTGGTAGAGCTATGTGCAAGTCTGTCTGGGTATATACCACCCATTCATCGCAAATTCTGCCGCCAAAAAATAATACTCAGTATTGTTGTGTTACAAAGGACATAACTGCCTACATAAAGTACACAAAAAAGGCTCCCTTAAGCAATATTATATGTTCTATAGTTTATAAATCAACTACAATTTTATTGCAGTTGTAGTCTTTCTCGATGACAATAAAAAAATATTTTTTTTTTAAACTACGACGTAATATTTTTAAAACAATCGCTATGTTGAATATCGTGAGCTTCATACACGAAGATCTTGGCTTTAAATTTGACTGAGAAGATCAATTTTTCATGATGATTTATGTTTAAAATGTTTTGTGCTGCGAGTTCAGATGAATTGCTTGTAATTCTTTCACATATAATGTTATATAGGAGGTTGACTTATATTTAAACACCTAACATCAATACCTGTTAAGAGTAATCAAAGTTGTGAATTTAGTTTAAAATTTGAAAATTATATTTTAATTTGAAAAAAGAACGAGGAAGAATTTTAAGGCGTTTAAATTAGTAAGATTATATTTTTTATATTAAAGTTTTGTATATTACAACTTAATATTAATTAATAATTAAGTTGTTACCAAAAAAATATAATGAAAATTAATTGCATACTTAACCTGATAAACGTAATTCACAAAACATTATAGTATTACAAAATCGGGCGTAGCTATCTCGTAGCACTCGTAACGTAGCATTGTCATGAGGGACTGATGAAAATACATTCTCAATCCCTGGTCGTATCATTTAGCGATAGAATAAATAGATACAATATTCAATGCATAAGACAAATTGAATTGAATGCAAAAATCACAGTCGAACTTAAGTAGTTATGTTACATATACCATCCATTAATAAATTAATTATTTATTGCTGAGCTATTTGTTCTGTCGTATTTCGATTTGAAGGGTGAGTGTGGAATGTAATGTGAATGAATATACACAAGTGATATCTTAAGTTTTAAGTTTTTATGGTCAATGGCATTTTGACGAACGGAATGAGTAAACTTTTTCACACTTTCTGTAGCAGTTTTTTACAGTTCAGTCCCTTATCAGTTTATATCTAGTCTTTAAAAAAGTCTATATCTAGTCTTTTACTATTGTTTCTATTTCCTACAGCGATAATGGTATACTAAAAGAATCTTTATCATATACTTCACAGTAAAAATTGACTGACGTCGTGTAGCTTTTGTTACTGGAGATGAATTCAAATCTCATTAGTTATTGTCATCATCGCAACATACTTATTGCATATTCCGTCCACAAGAGGACAGAAGCCAAATAAACAACATTTGATATCAAATTGAGAGCTTGAATTATCTATGATGTTCATTACGAATTTACGAAAAAATTACGCTTTGAACGTCGGCGAAGCTGTCACGTCAGAACTATGGAAGTAAAATTAAAGTGGATATTAGTAGATATAAGTTAGTATAACTCAGCTATAAGTAAATTTCATGGAATGCGATAAACTAAGGTCTGTTAAGCTATATATGTTAGTGCTGGGAGTTTTTTTCAGAAACGGTTTTAAGAACTAGTTACTTTAAAAAGAACGAACGAACTGTTTCTGGATTTAAAACGAACGACACTCGCCACCGGCGGCCTTCGTTTTGGTACTGCTTCGCGAACCGGTTCCTTTCACGTGTAACTGACTAAGCACTCTATTTTGATCGCTGTAAGGACTATTATTGTATGAATATTAAACCAGTTATAAAGAACTACTTTGGATTTGAAGTAACGAATATGCTACAATTAATCTTATTTCTATAGAAATACAATACAAATTTGGTTGTAGAAGAAAAGACTAAATCGAAAAACCTGTTTCTTGGTACCGCTGCGCGAACCGGTTCCGATCACGCGTAACTGACTAAGCACTTTATTTTGATCGCCGTAAGGACTATTATTGTATGAATATTAAACCAGTTATAAAGAACTACTTTGGATTTGAATCTTATTCCTACAGAAATACAAATTCAAATTTGGTTGTAGGAGAATTAAAAAATTACGAAACAAAAAAAAAAAAAAAAATGTTTTCGTAGACTCCTTATACGCTTATTATTTTTTATTACAGATTTAGTATTAACTGCTTATAATCGGGTAATCCTCAGCCATAATAGTTGAAATTACAAATAATTTAAAAATATTTCTTAACTATCTGTTTTTTTAAATGCAAATAAGTGCGTGACGTAGAATTAATTCAAATAAATTATAAAGTCGAAGTCTATTTTCAAAATTATATAATATGACTCCAGTGTTGAATATACATTATTTCAGTAAAGTATCGTAAATATAGTAAGTTCTCGAACCTATGAAAACAAACCGGTTTTTTTTATAACCATTTCGAAGAACTGTTTTGTAAATGTAAAAAACCGGTTCGTTTCGTTTTACGTAAAATCTGAAATGACCCAGCACTAATATATGTATTTGTTGCTATTTTTTACCTTATTTCGAGTTAAGACCTTCCTCTGTTATGTTCATCAGAATTAAAAAAGGTCTTATATAAATAAATATTTCTAGTTTTAAACACGATTGCAACTATCATAGTTTCTGCCATAATGATCCAATAAAACGATCACTGAATTCCTTGAAAAGATGCAGATGGCCTCGTTACGTAATAAAAACTAACTTATAAATAAATTTCTATTGAAAAACGCAAAAAAATAAAATTGCACGTTTCTCTTTACAGGTAATATATTTATGATATAGTTATAATATTATACGTAAAGTCTAAAAAATTGCAATTCTTACTACTAAAAAAAAAACTAGTTCGATCCGGATTCTTGTACGGAGGGCTCCGTCGTACTATCACATAATACTGAAAATTTACCGGATTTTTTATGTTTTCCTATATAACTATGCTTCAAATATTGTTTTTGGCCGAATTTCGTGATTCTAGGTGAACGGGAAGTGCCCTGTGAAAGCGAATGTGTGGGAAATGCGAAATAAACGGCCGTAACTTTTATTGTGTAGACTTAGAGGTTCAACCTTTTTCACAGCTGCCAGGGATCGCAGGTCTCAGTATTTGGTTTAAATTTAAATTTTTATACCGGTACACGTTTCTGAGAAAAAGGGCATTGACAACGAATTTATCTTATAGCGGTTCCTTTATTCCTGTAGAGGTACGTAACCTTAATAATATTTCTCAAATACAAAAAAGAGAATTTATTGCTTTAGAATTAATTTATACAGTTTATTATTCATCTTTACTTTAAATAACGTACTAATTGAGTTATTTAGATTCTGGGCGAGAACATATAAACACGATAAGTACATTACCCACTGGCTTCAACGTAGTTTAATAAACAACAACATCAGAGAGCAAGTTTTCGCCGGAACCATAATTGTTATCAATGTTCATGTCACTGTGTAATTAACCCCAGGTACCAGGGGACTATTACAATTGTTCCGTGGCAAGAGAATTTAATCAGAAGACAGGACGTGAGTTATAGACCTCTTTATATACCACGAAACGTTATTTGTATAAGGGATTGTTAACCAAAAACTAAAAAGGTGTGGCCTATTTGTATATGTTTTTTTTTTTTCAAACACAATATATTAGAGTTAATAATTTCTGCTTAACGTAAGTTTATAATTATAATCGGGTTATTAAGAATGAAAAAAACTATGCAAGTGTTTTTTATTTCATCATACTCCCCCCCCCCCCCCCCTTGATAGAAAAGCAATATGACACTATTTGAGAGAGATTACTCACCAGTGTTATATCAAAGACTTCTTCACACTATGGAAAACTATTAAAAAAAAATCATGACAGAATTCATACTAGGTACTACAATATAGACGTAAAAGGTAATTACTATGATCAACGACACTGAATATTTAGCACTGAATATTAATATAACTGTTGAACACAACTTATTTGCGTAATCTTCACTTTGTTAAGACGACTAATGTATCATCTAAAAATAGCTGTACTAACTCAAAAGCTTATATTTTATTATCAGAATTATTTGACGACCGAATAACGATGTCGACAACGCCTATAGAATTTCCCAGGAATTTCAATACCCTTAATATTATTAAACTATAACCGAACGAAACAGAACCAAAGTTCATTCCAGCATTATAATAGCCTCCTTGTTTCTGACAGTTACTTGACCTTTACGATGTAATTATCTTTCGAAACATAATTCACTACAATCCTCTTCAAGTTTCTATGTACCTACTGTCAATATCAAGTTTGAGCGTATGTATTTTGGAATTAAATTTATACACGTATGTGGTATTTAACCGATTATTGTTGGTTCAAGCCCAGCTAATGAATTTTCATATGTTTCATTTGTTTTTATAATTCACCTCGTGTTTGGATCTCAAATGTATACCACATTTGAAATCCACATATATTGAATGAATATCTACCACATAATTACGTATCCATCAACACACATTAGAGTTGCGCATTTGGCTTATCTATTATATTGTCCAGCGTAGCCATATTCAGTCAGAAGGACGTAACTACCAAACATATTAGCCAAATATACATCTTTACGTACACTTTTTATGTCATTTTAGACAAAAGTTAACGTTATATATGTTAATTTATATCATGAATATGCTGAATCTGTATATTATGGAGACGGTTTCTATAGCGAGTTGATATAATGTAGCGTACTCGTAGCAATCGGCCTACGAATACGCTACGGTAATTGTAAAAACTAGGCTGTACTAATTTATGTTATAAACTTTGTTTATAACGCTAACGCTGTATTTTAATAAGAATAAACTTTAATTAAACCCGTGCAAAGTAAACAGGGTAGTTGGTTATAAATCTAGCTCCAATTAAAAGTAATTCAATTAAGAACATAGTAAATAATCTTCAGTTTTTCTTAATTGGACGAGCAGATCAATTTGTAGCGAAGTCTCAGTTAATAAAATATTAATAAGAAAACTTGTGTAACGGATCAATCATGTCCGTAGGTATTCTCATAGTTTGTTAGTGAAGCTAAGTTGATTGTAGCAATCAACGCTTTATGATTACAAAGCGCTGCGGATGAATACCAATATTATTATTTCTTGAATTTACAGCGCTCGAACGGCTTTGGTGGCAACGAATTTCCGTGTTCATTGTTCAGAAATCGTTATAATTATTTAAAATATCTTAATTAGTACCTTGTTCACCTTCCCGCTGGGAGATTACCGGGTTTACTGTTTAATTTAACAATCCAATGGTTTATCTATAACTAGCTGTAGTATTTTAAATATAACGTAATTCGCGTACTTATTTTTTTACGTGATAATCTTAATGTAATTTAATGTAATGGACTATTATTTAAAAAATATATAAAATGTAAATTACATATTCCAGTTCTGTCAAACGTGTAGTTATGCTTTTTCTATGCCTAACAGCAGACTTGCTATAGTTGTACTGTACTAATACTTGATTATGGAGGATTGGCGTATACCACACATACAAAAACTTAAGGACCCAAGCAATGGCTATACATAACTGAAATATTCAATACGTTATTAAATAAGATAAACAAAAACATATTCCTAGGCAAGTATTCTCCGCACTCGTAATAGCGTATTCAACAAATTATTTTATAGAGAAAATATTTAGAAAATGCTATGACTATAATTGCACTACCACAGCTTATAATATAAGGATCGTACTTTTACACAAGATGATTTAAAAAAGAAATTTCATTCATTTCATTAAAAATATCAAATGTCGTATTATTGTTACATAAATATCGCGACAAAAACATTTTTTTTTTTCTAAAAGCGTTCTTTCATAATACAAATAAGTAATAATTTTAAAAGGTGACGTTAAATTACATTTGCCTAAACTGAAGTTGACAGGAATAAAGCGTTGGAAATGGAAGATATATACGGTGAAATGATAAAGTGTACATTTTACAAAAATACTTATTCGAATATCAAGGGACTGTCGGTGTACAAAATGTTTTTATTTATAGGACTCCACTCCACTTATAGCCACTTTGTTCTTGAAGGTGAAAGTTGGAAACAAATTTTCGTAATTTTTAAAAATGGAATGCCTTTGTGACTGTCAAAATTGTAACGTAAGCTAAATCTATTGCAATTAAAAATAAACATTGAATTTTTTTTTCTTTTAACGTCAAATCCCGAGGTGCTTCAATGCTTATACCGCTAATTATGTATATATGTAATACCGATATAGATGAAATTTGGAATGGAAATCGTTTGAGTCCTGGGAAAGAACATAGGCTACTTTTTAATTTAACCCTCGAAGGGGTACTATGGGGGTGACGATTTATGTACTATAGGTAAAGTTTTAAAACCTTAGCGCGGATAGGGCCGCTAGTTTTGCTAGTATAAAATATACCTGTTTAAGTTAATCAAGTTTAAATCAAATTAAATCAAACTATACAATATTAATATTGTCTCTGACGAGCACTTTTGGTTCGTCATTCTACATTTGGTAAGCATGTCGAAATCCCAGATGTCAACTTGTGTCTATATCATTACATTGGATTTTTTAAACTGAAATAAAGCAATAGTTGCATAGTATTGATGTTTGACAACAGAATAAATGTAGAGTAGTCAGAACTCAGACAAGAGCACAGAAAACACACCAGGTAATAAAATCAACAAAAACCATAACGAAATGCTTACCTGACATGTTCATATAAAAATATTTATACATTAATTATTAATATTTTAAAACACAATAATAATATTTAACAAAAATTAATGAAATCATCTCTATATATATTTTTATATTATTTTACATATCTTCTGTAAGAAAAAAAAACAGTAAGTGCACATAGTTTGTAAAAAAAAAAACATTACTTAAATCTGATAGCATTGTAGCAACATCATGTTAAAACAAAAGCAATGCAATCGACGCAGAACTAGTAAGAATTTACCGGATGCGACTTCAAGCATAAAACAATAGGGAACTATAACATCGAACACATTGACAAGAGAAATGAGAGCTATACTTGTACTTAAAATATTTTTTTTTTTTTATTTCAGGCAGTCTACGTATAAACAACCTTATTATTAACAATCTTTTTCTTCAAATTGTAGTTAAACGAGAATACTTAATTTGTTTTACTTTGTTGTTTTGAGTAACGTTTCATGTATAAAGCTTAAGATATTTAAGGACTGTAAGCTTATGATTTTATTATCTACTAGCTGTGCCCGCGACTTCTTGCGCGTTTGAATTTAATAAAAGACCGTGACTTTATTATTATTTTACTTATAATATTAAATAAAAGTAGTCCTTATTACATCAGCTATCTGCCAGTGAAAGTCACGTCAAAATCGGTCCAGCCGTTCCAGAGATTAGCCGGAACAAACAGACAGACAGACAGACAAACATTGTAAATAATGTTATTTAGGTATATATACCCTGTATGCAATATGCATACAGTAAAACACGGTTATTTTAACATTACAAATAGACACTCCAATTTTATTATATGTAGAGATTAATCAGTTGTTATAGTAACTAACTTATTGATTTTTCTCAGAAATTCATCGCATTGTGTCTGAGTAAAATTTCATTGTAGAACTTGTGTGGTTCAATTTTATGCATAATTTTCTTGAACGAACTTCATAATGATCATTGGTTAGATCGAGATTTAATGATACAGTGTCAATAATGCAGTAGTTTTTGGTGCGTCTAGTGATGTGAAAAAGTCGCAGATTTGAACCGACAATAGTCCAAGGGGTCACTCTTAAACTATCGTTGTCCCCACTCCTAGCATACGCAAATTAAGCTTCAACTTAATTTGATATGCGAATAAAAACAATTTTATTTATTAATAATGATACATTGCTAATCTTATTTAATTAGCATTAGCAGCCTGTAAATTTCCCACTGCTGGGCTAAAGGCCTCCTTTTCCTTTGAGGAGAAGGTTTGGAGTATATTCCACCACGCAGCTCCAATGCGGGCTAGTGGAATACACATGTGGCAGAATTTCGTTGAAATTAGACACATGCAGGTTTCCTCACGATGTTTTCCTTCACCGCCAAGTACGAGATGTATTATAAACACAAATTAAGCACATGAATATGCAGGGGTGCTTGCCTGAGCTTGAACCCGCAATCATCGGTTGAGATGCAAGCGCTCTAATCACTGAGCCATCTCGAGCTACTGAGCCATTAGCAATACAATGCGAGATAATCATAAAAAAAGAGATCAACGCTACATAACATAAAAGATGGTTCCGTATCGTTTTAACTTATAATCAGTACAACAATTGTGATACCATGTAGAATGACACTGCAATTCAAAACATGACGTGATTGTTAGTTTGCATATGGACCGAGATGATTGGTTGCCGCTTCGCTCAGTGGTACAGGTGTTTGCAATTATTCATACAATAAGTATTGTTGCCCATTGCAGTTCATTTTTGTATCTCACAAGCTATTGACTTGATGTTTCATTGACTATAACAAACGTTCTGCCAGTGGTTGCTCTAAATCAGCTGTGTTGTTCTGTAAAAATTAACTTTGTAACTCACCTGTAAAATGTTAAAAACCTACTTTCTCACAAAGGGATCAAATGGGCTGGAAGTTCATCTGGTGAAAAGTTACTACTACCAATGAACATCTGCACACCCGTAGGCTTTTTTGATTTATATAAAACACAGAGTGGTTGTGCTGAGTAAAAAATGCCTTAAAAATCTCGCTATTGTGGATTTCCAGACATCGAACTGGTATGAGTGAAATTTGAAGATCTATCGTCATGTAATAATGCTACTAAGCAGCTGAGTATAATCAAAAACAACAATAATTCAGCGGAACATTGCCTGAGAAAGATGATCCAAAGTCAAAGGACTCGTCTACTCCTTTCTTAATGGATGGCAACACATTTGCAAGCCTTTCGGTTATGCAAATTTTCATGGACGATGTTATTCATTTTCTATCAGATGAGGCTGTAGTTTGAAACCTCTTTCGATAAAATAATTAAAAAACACTTACTACTAAAATGCTTGGTGACATCCAATCAGTATAGAGTATATACGCGAGAGTAACTATACGCGTCGAATATCCTCCTTCTTTTTTATAAATCCACCTTTAATAAATATAAATATTAAATCAAATCAAATGTATTTTATTCAGTAAGATTACAATAAAAAAAATTTGTATCGTTAATATGTTAACTCTTATACCACTTCGGAAAGCAGACTCCAGCGGAAGAAACCGCAAGAACCTCGTTGCATTTTTAAATAAACAGATTTACAAGAATATTCACAATTATTGTTCTTAATCAGTCCTGTATTGGAACTTGGAACCCAAGCCTAAATCCAAGGATCTTTATCCGAAAATTATAATCTGTTCTTAAACCATAACTATGTCAACATACAAAAAATAAACACACATATCTCCTCATTACATTAGTATGATAGTAGAAAGATCGATACTACTAATAACAGCGGTCCAGTATTGCCTCTTCAACGTGTAATGTTGGTCTTTTTATAACCCTATTTGTGCTTCTGCAAATTGTTTGTTTCATCTTCAGCTATAAAACTTTACATACGCCATCGCATACAACAACAGTTTTATTTCTTTGTTCCGTTATTAAAATGAAATAAAAAGTTATATAAAACTTTTATTAGTAATCGCACGCTTACATAAAACTGATAAAAGTTCATTTTTTTTTTTACATTAACAGCCTGTAATTTTCTCACTGTCGGGCTAAAGCTTCCTCTCCCTTTGAGGAGAAGGTTCCACCACGCTGTTACAATGAGGGTTGGTGGAATACACATGTGGCAGAATTTCGTTGAAATTAGGCACATGCAGGTTTCCTCACGATGTTTTCCTTCACCGCTGAGCACGAGATGAATTATAAACACAAATTAAGCTTGAAAATAGTGGTGCTTGTCTGGGTTTAAACCCGCAATCATAGGTGAAGATGCACGCGTTCTAACCACTGGACCAACTCGGCTCTAAAAAAAGTTCATAGTAACACATATATTAGTGTGTATCAGTGAAAAAAGATCGTATTTTTACAACCGGGAACTGATAAATCGTCACCCCTGGGACGTTTTTCCCTGGTGGTTGAGCTAGATATAAGTCTATCTTAGTAAGTAGCAAATTAGTAGTTATTATGAATAACAATGCTTGTGTTTAGGGATATTTTGCTTTGAAGGGAAATAATATTTTAGACTATTTGTAATCGTTGACGGGGCATAAAACAATATAAGGAGTCTTTAATAAATATGATATATAATGGTACGTCTACGCTTCCCAAAGGGGCAGTGGAAACGTACCTTCAGGTAGCCCTTTACCATAATTATACAATAAAAGTTACATGGCGCTATTAAATATTTTGATACAGGTAACCTAGAGTAGTATAATAAGATCAATTAAAATAATAAAACATTTTATTTACTTCTTTTTATCTTTTTAATGTGTTATTTTTTATATCAAACAAGCGAAAATCATTTTATAATATATGACATGTAAAAATAAGAACATTTTGCTTATATACAACTTTTACTTTATTTATTGATAAAAACCGCATTAAAATCCATTGCATAGCTTAAAAGATCTAAGCGTACAGACGGCGGGAAGCGACTTTATACTAGGTAGATATAAGGTAAACTAGTAAAAATATTACCCTCCTGAGACAGCCGGGTAAACAGTGTTGTAACAAGTTTTACAATATAACATAAGATACATATATCTAGTTATGTCTATTACCAATAGCATTCGTATGAAGTTATATATGTCATAGTTTATGTACAGAGCATAGTACAATATACGAACAAATAGATTTTTTAAAATAACTTACTAATTTAATCGATGATTTCGGGTTTAAACCCAGGCAAGCAATACTGAATTTTCATGTGCTTAAAATTCATCTCGTGCTTCGCCATGAAGGAAAACATCGTGGCGAAACCTGCATGTGTCTAATTTCAACAATATTGGTGGTGGAATATGCTACAAACCTTCTCCTCAAAGGGAGAGGCCTTAGCCCAGCAGTGAGAAGGCTTACATTACAGGCTGTTAATGTAATTAAAAAAAAACACAAAGGGTCGTCCGCGACTTTACTCGCGTTTTAGGGGTTGGTCATAAGGTGTTAGACAAAAAAGTAGGCGATGTCCTTCCTTGAAGTTCAAGTTTGTTTCGTAAGAAATTTCATCAAATTCGATTTAGCAGTTTGGCTGTGAGTTCAGATTTACTTTCGCATTTATAATATTAAAGCGTTGTACGTGCTTATTTTTTTTTATCTAAAATCAACCTATACATATATAAAGTAAGTTTACGATATCATATATTACTATAAAATTTAAAAAGTGCCTATGTTGTACAATTTTAATTAATTCGAACTTGTTTTAAACATGCAGGCTGTAGATTTGTCGCTTTGCTTTCGAGATAAAAATTCAAAGCCCGCATCGTTTCTTCCATCTATCCTTACACCAAATTTGGTTGTTGTTTCATCATTCAATGCCTAAATATATCGTCGTTTAATTAAGCAACGTTAGCTGTACCTTAGATAAGTAATTTTAATATTAATGATTGAAAAATACTTACCAAAGTCACTAAAATCCGAAATCTATTATATCTGAAAGTATTGAGTAACATAGAAATAGAGTATATACATTTAGTATATATATATACATATATATTGCTGCAGGGTTGAAGTTAGTGCAATTGCAGGCAAAAGATAAATATTTTAACATCTTAGTTCCCAGGGTTGATGGTGCATTGGCGATGTAGGAAATATTTCTTACCATGCCAATGTATATGGGCCTGATGACAACTTACCATCAAGTGAGAATAATTACAAGTGTCATATCTATTTCTTCGCTTTCTTATTAAGAATAATATCGATCTGAAACCAGAGATCCAATGCAGGAGTTACGGTTTTACTGACTTCGTCTCTGGAATGACACTAATAAAAAAAATAAGTATGTATACGTCTCGGGACGCCCGACAGAAGTGATAATTTAAAAAGAAAACACCTCTGTCCTAAATACGGCTAGCGCTTTGGGTTAGAGTGAGAGAGAAGGAGCCTGCCTACCGCTGTCGTATGCGTAAGAGAAAGGGAAGCCAGACCGACTGGCGTCGTAACGCGTTACGTAACGAAACGGTTTACCCTACCTTAAGAAGTTTTCACTTCAAAAATATGACCTATCTTAATGTTTAATCCTCTAAAGTTTTAATTATACAACATTAAAAGCAGCTAAGTATGTAGTCTGCTTTAAAAAATGTCATTATTTGGTGTAGTCAAACTATAGATTTCCCATCTTACATCCATATTTCCAAGGTGATTTTTGGTGTCGACTTTTAATTAATTTAATTAATTATAATTATATTGTTTCAAAGCATTTGTATTTAAGTTATGCTAAATATTAGATTAACAACATTCTCAAGTATATATACCCTTCTGTATACAAATAAATCCACTTTAATTTTACAATCAAATTGGATTAAATGACTATTGATATGACAAGTCAAATAAGTAAAAATGGCGCTGTACATGATATTTCACGGGTGTATAAATTAAATAACTATCATAAAAAATACAAACATTTGTTATTTGATGCATAAATGTTCAAACTATCAACATATATCATGATGACAATGTGTTTTAATAAAACTCGATAGCTGTCGCCGTGTGACATGTATGGGTATCGAACAATATTTTTTATAAATTCTTTTGTTATTTGAACACACATTTATTCCGGACTAAAATCCCACCTACTCTTATGTAATTCTGCAGTTTACCGACCATTTGACAATATCGCTAACGATTCCACTAAATTTCGCTTACGCCTTAGAAAATCGTTGGATCGTGAGGATTTCTTCCTCCAAATTTTTATTTTTGCTGATGAGGCATTGAATCTTGATTATGGTATTGTCATGGAATATTTAAAAAAATATTTCACAGGGCACGTTTTCTTTTGATTTATCGCATTTTTGAAATGAACTTTCAATCTATCAATTAGAAAAATCACTCAAGATTAACGATTAAGACTTTATATTTTTATTGAAAATCAAAAATACTGGAGGCGATCGCTTCATTATAAATGATGTAATTAATGTATCCAATTATATTAAAAATATGCTTACGGTAGTGCTTCGGGCAGACATAGGTAGGTGGATTGTTACAATCAACTCATTATCTCTTGAACTAATCATAAATACGACTAACTAAAAGTCTTAGGCTTAATTTGAAGAAAAATTGACTCCAGTAAAATTTTCAATTACAGTGTTATCAGGTTTCACACTTGATTCGTTTGCTGTCTTTTGAGGTTCTCATCACATTCAATAAAAAAAAAAATCACCATAAATTTTTTTTACAACGATATGCATCTTGATAACTATTTTGAATTAATGAACTAACGAAAGTATAAACATAAAAATAGATACCTATTTTTTTTTATCGTTGATCATATCAAAAATACAAAATTAAATCACTTAAATTGTACAATATGTAATTTAATATATTTCAGTACTGAAACTTTTTTTGTAGGCGTTAATTGAAAGGTTTTTAATATTCCTTTTAAAAGCGATGGAGTTTTTGCTTTGAAACTTATTAATTATATCAGAAATGGACCAATCAAAAGCACGGAAATGTTTTGTTTTTATTAAATTTTATATCATTCGATATACGAAAAGAATATTATTACATAAACAATTATTAAATTTATATATTTTTTATTATAAGTACATTATTGTATTATTTTTACTAGACCGAAATAAAAATTGTTGTCTTGAAGGTTGAATGAGCGGGTAACTATAGGTACAAGGTATATGTATAATATCTTAGTTCCCAAGTTTGGTAGCGCCATGGCCATGAAAGGGATGGTTAATAATTCTAACACTGCTAATATGCTAGTAAAATAAAATAATATGCTGCTAATATGGGCAGTGGTGATCACATACCTAGCGGCCCTTTTGTCTACGAAATAAAAAGTGAAAAAAGATATAAAAAAAAACCAATATATTTTATTGGCCCGGATTCAAGCTCTGGATCCGTAGCCGTATAAGCTAGGCGATAGACAAGACTAGTTAATCCTACGTTTTACTCATATGAACGATTTATAAAAATACTTTTAAATTGTTATTTTACTAGCTAAGCTTTTTGTTATATCGAGAACCGTCAAAAAGTGTGTTTATTTTTAGTAAGGTAATAACTTTCAAGGTAGGTATGTATATATTTTGGTACTTAAATGAATAATGATTTTTTTTAAAAATTATATTCGAATAACATCAAAAGATCTTGACAAAATTTATATGAATATTCCCTTGTAGTATCTATTTTTCCAACAGAAATATAATCAATACCAGTCAATGTTTTTAGTCCTCATTTGTATTTTTAATACTGCTTAAAATCTTTGACTTTTAATTATTCATTTAAGCTCTTAAGACATTTATTGATTTCAACTCACGTTGTGTACGTATTACCTTTTGAAAATCTGGGTCAGCTGTCCAAAATTATTTGCGACACACCAAAGAAGTTTACAATATATATTGTATTTTGTATTATTTAAGTTTTTTTTTTATTTTGGCAAGTCTGTAGGGAAATTGGGGGGTACTAAGTCAAACTTTTATCATCTAAAGTGTGAATGGAATAGAAAAACAACTGAAACGCCGAAATAGTACTTTTTGAAAATAAAGTTAATAGTTAAGTTAGTAAACCTGATTTTCCAAAAGTACCAAATTATCGCTTTAGTCTTTCTTCTTGCACTGAGTAAATAAATACATAGTAAATACAGCAGGTATTTATTTTTGTTTTTTTTTTTTTTTTAACCTAACTTAAATTTGATTGATTAGTAAATGTAAAATGCAAATAATTTATATCTATAATATATTATTTCCTGGATATATTTACGTTCATAAATATAGTAATGTCTGTATTTATGTTGATAATAAGAATTAATAACACAAATTCAACATAAAAAATGATTAGCTTCCACTAATATGAGAACGAAGATCTATTTTCTTTATAAACTACTTTTCCAATGAACACAATGAACCGAAAAATATCCCTTAGAATAACGATTTGGAGTGAGTGTGTTTGTAACGCAGAGAAAAACGATTATTCTGGCTGATATTTATTTGCTGAAAGACACTCATGATAAATATTCCATAAGTGTTTCACATAAGCCACAACAATGTGCTGTATTATTATTTATATAAAGCACTACGAGAGGGAAATATCACTGATGATATTATCGTCTATCGCTATCCCTTTCTAATGATTAGCTTATTGTCGATGCAATAAATGTTATAATCACTTATTTCAATATTGACTTTTTTTTTATGTTTTTCATATTGTCATATTAATCTGGTATAATCTCTTAATATCACGTTCAATCTGTCAACAACTTGTCTGTATGTCTGACTCTCTTTTAAAAAATAAGGCTTAGATCTAACTTCAACACACTGCTCTAGTGCGGGTCGGTGAATACATTTAGTTCAAGTGTAAGTTATTTTTATTAATATTAGTTCATGCTTAAAATAAATAAAAATAAAAAGTGCTATTGATTAATTTTGAATTTTAAAATCACAATAATATTATAAAGAGGATTAGATTATATAAGAGGAGTATTTTAATGAATTGATTTATACATACATACCATTTATTTTGTATTATGTAGATTTATATCTTTAGTTAATTGTATAAAAAATATATTGCGGAGGGATGAGGACCATGTTGTGAGGAAGGTTTTTAGAATGGATGTGGATGGATATAGAGGAAGGGAACGACCGAAGAAACGATGGATGGATTGTGTGAAAGACGATATGGTTAGAAATAATGTTACTTGTGAGATGACGTCCAACAGAGAAGTATGGAAGAAGACATGCTGCGCCGACCCCAATTAAAATTGGGATGAGGGCAGGAGGATGATGATGTATAATATATGAGTAATTCCACCAAAAAATGACAACATTAAAATAATAATAATAAAATATTTCCCTTTACAATTCGGAGAATTTATTCAATCGTACAATCAAGTTTTTATCAATTACGTAATACATTTCTCCCAACAATTGATGAAAACATATCATATGAGATTATTCTTACATTACGAACGCTCTGCTTGACCGATATTATTACAATTTATTATCTCGGACTCGTAAACAACGCTGCTACGGACCTCTAAGAAACTTCTTTGTATAATGTTGTTTTAACATTTTTGCCGATATTCTTTTGAAGGAAATATTGTAACTAATCCTGATTACTGAGCTCAGTGTTTTCAAGCATTTAAGCTGTTTCTTTCCAAGACATTTTCATTTCTTTGCCGCCCAATGTCTATTGTTTTATTTATAAATGAAAAACAGCTTATACGACTGTATAAGCCATGGATTAGAGAAATCCTACACTATTTTCGTTCTGGTTTCATATTGTCTTAACATCTGCTGTAATGAATAATGAAGACTGTATTTAAGATGTTATAATTAAATATTTATACTATCATAACAGCAGAGTTAATTCAACATTCTATAGGGCTGATGATTTTACAAGGAAATACTTTTTTTTTCAACCCAATTTCTGTAAATAGTTATATTTTACTGTGAATTAATTAGATTGGATAAATATTGTACTTCTGTTATACCGGAATTGAGTAAAATATTAGGTAAAATGTATTAAGCATTTGATAAAATCTTGTTTATTGTAATTACAAGATATATTATCGATGTAAAAGGCTAGGTAGAAATTCTTTAGATATTTTGAAGCCAGTGATCGTTGATCCGTTCAAGTAAGCACCGAGTAAAGTGCAGTAGTGTCTACTATAATGGTGTTTTACTGAAAGTTTATAACATAATATTATAATTATGTAGTTTATCATACAATATCATTAATGCATTAATCATTAATATCAATATCATTAATCATTAATGCATTTTTATCGTCATATCTAATTTAAAATATATAAATCTGGTGCCGTAAATATTTATTTAGCTTATATGAATGTCACAATTAATCGAATCGATGAATTATTAAAGGATGCAGGGACACCTCTACGTTTTGAAATTAACCCTTTTAATTTTAAATCTCTAACATCCATCTTCTAAATCACTAATCAGAGTCATTTTTTTTATAAATTGACTAATGACTCGTTGCCGGTCGCGTCATCAACTGTTGACCGACCAATGATCATTTAGATTAAAATTAAATTAGATATTATGCTTAATACTGGATGTTGGTTCAAAATTGATCACAGAGAACATAATTAGCGTCTATCGGGTAAAATTAAGCGCACGAGTACCCCCGTATCTAAATTGGAGAAGCGTGATAAAGATACAGTTGATTGTTTCAATTAAGCCAAACTAATAATATCCCCAACTTCACGGGTATGTCCATTCATTCAGTTGGTATTGCCTAAACTTGTACCTCGACGTTTATCATTATATTGACTATTAAGGTACCCTCATTAATCGCGCATGGGCACGAAATTTCAAAGACCCAATTTCCCATTATTCAAAACCCATGTCACAAATACTTCTCAATACCAAATAATACACGATTCGCCTTTAAACGTGACAATCGTCACATTTAGAATGCCTTTTGGTATGGTTCATTGAATTTCCTTTAAGGACCTTAAGGAAATGACTAGGGCAGAAATAATATAACGTCTTTTGTGGGATTGAAGTTAGATTTATTTAAAACGAAACCTAAATCAAAGATGTATAAATAATACGCTCAAAGTATTTTCTTAAATATCTAAGAGAAATAATCTTTGTTTAATAGAAATTTAATTATAACTAAATCTGTTGTATTGAAGCCTAATATTTGAAGTTTATTTAGAGGGATTATTATTGAAACAATCTGCTGTTATCACAAAACTCTTCAAAAACCTCCTCACCCCTAGAGAAGATTTCAAACTTATTACATCACGATAATCCAATTCGGGTTGCTAGATAAACACGAGATAGATTAAATCTACAAAAAAAAAAACATTTTATATAGTACGTGTCCAAATTTGAATTTGTTTTCCTCATTTAAGATCTACGTGTTAAATCCACTAGGCCACTACGACTTCATTTCATAATATAATTAACATAAAACAAGACTAGTACTCGCGTTTACTAACTGCATTCTAAGCGTTGTTAAATTTGCCTTAACAGAGTTTACGTTGTATCAAATTGCTCTAAACTTACAGAGTCACACTTAAATTATTCTACAATTTACCATGCGTGTTTACTTAGTACATAATATAAACCTGTGTGAGTTAAATTTTCAAAATTTCCAATTGCCTTAAATTAATCTTAATAATTTGTTGCTCTATTATAAAAAAATCCTCTTAATTATCTTTAAAATAAGGATAATAGGTCAGAATTCGACCTGCGATATTTTTCGAGCGAGCGAGCCGTTATGGCCCAGTGGCTAGAACGCGTGCATTTTAACCGATGATTTCGGGTTCAAACCCAGGCAGGCACCACTGAATTTTCATGTGCTTAGATTTTGTTTATAATTCATCTCGTGCTCGGCGGTGAAGGAAAACATCATGAGGAAACCTGCATGTGTCTTATTTTCCAATAACCCGCATTGGAGTAGCGTGTTGGAATATGCTCCAAACTTTCTCCTCGAGGGAGGGGCGGCCTTAGTCCAGCAGTTCGAAATTTACAGGTTGCTAATAATATTTTTCTTAAAGAATATAAGCAATGTCATTTCTAAAGTATAACTAATATGACGCCAATAGATCTATACCGATGAGAGTAAGCATTCAATTTTATTTAAACTATTTTTAGCCCTTTGACGTTGACACTAGGCTATTCTACACAAGGCTTGTTGATGTATATAAACACAGTACGTATGCTTAGTAAAATAAAGGCTGTTTTTTTTCACGAAATTATTCTATTGGAAATTGATTTCAATGATCAGAATGATTTAGAGAATACTATTGATATATTTGGTATAATCTGTTTAACTTGTTTGTTTTTTTTGTATAGGTTGGCGGACGATCATATGGGCCACCTGATGGTAAGTGGTCACCACCGCCCATAGACAATGGCACTGTAAGAAATATTAACCATTGCTTACACCGCCAATGCGTTACCCACCTTGGAAACTAACATGTTATGTCTCCTGCGCCTGTAGTTACACTGGCTCACTAACCCTTTAAACCGGAACACAGCAATACTGAGTACTGTTGTTTGGCGGTTGAATATATGATGAGTGGTTGGTACCTACCCAGACGAGCTTGCACAAAGCCCTACCACCCAAAATTTATAAATACCTGTTAATATTTACTATACAAGAATTATGTATTTACCCTTATATTTCGTAAGAAGTTAAATGCTAAGAATCTTACCCAATTCTGTTATCAAATAACTGTCATAAATTGACTTATTAATTGGATAAAATAATATATTTTAGCAAAATAATTGGACGTAGCTGGACACGACATTTTCAATAATTAATATAAAAATACTTCACACAAAACGAAGCATGTACTCTACGCCCGAAAAGTTCTACTTCATTGCCTAATTAAAAATAATCTTAATTAATTTCATAATCAATTTAATGGATTATTTATGTATATACAATTGAGATATTAAATTAATAACAATACAATAATATAATCTATGTTTTAATAATAATATATTTTTTATTATTACTGTGTTTTCTCTGAGGCAAAATAATAAATACGTTCATTACACGGCTCAAAACTCCGAGTTGAGGGTTTTGTCGATTAAAAACCCATTAAATATTTATTTGTCCCACCCGGGCTTTGAATCTAAATCTCGAGGACAGCCTTATAAGCTACCCATTAGAGCAGTAAGTCATTCAAATAAATGTACAAGATTTATAACGGGACTATAATTATTGTGAATAAGCCCGATGCCTTTTACTCACTTTAGCTCAATTTTAGTTATGATTTGGACAATATATTATAGCCTGAAATTGCGACTAGTTACACAAGAAGAGATATGCCACACAGTTAACGCGGAAACGATGATTAATAATCGTATATATTAGTGTATAAACAGATTAATTTCGCCGATGACATTGCGAATATGCTCCTTGACTAGGAATTAATTGTTTCTATTTCATATAACTTACAATGATTACAGAAAACAACGGATCGGATAAAACATATGAAATCATTGATTAGAGCGCGTCAATGTTAATCGAAAATCTTGGGTTCAAAATTGTATGTAAAAGAATGAAGGAAAATATTGGTAGGAGAATTCTATGTATAGCTGATGCAGAAATTGTAACATAATTGTATCAGCATGATCATATAATCTTCCCTATTTTTTCTAATTTGAGTGAAAAATAAATGATAAGGCTGTTTGCAAATACGGTGAGCGTAATTATTGTAAATATTAAGAGTATTAGTTAAATAGTAATGGAACAACTTCCAAATATCACCGGTTAAGTTTTCTTGTTACATACAAAATTTGCGCGCCAAATCCAACATTAGTGGATACATGTAACAATATATCTACACATATAATAAAATTGGTGTGTCTGTTTGTAATATTAAAATAACCGCTTTCTACTAAATGCATATGTATGTATACAGGATACATATACCAAAAAACCATTTTTTACAATGTCTATATCATTTTTGTCTGTCTGTTTGTTCCGGTAAATGTCTGGAACGGCTGGACCGATTTTGACGAAACCTACACTGGCAGATAGCTGACGTAATAAGGAGTAATTGTACTTTTATTTTAGAATTATATATAAAATAATAATAAGTCACGCTGCTATGTCCAAATAACTTAAACGCACACGAAGTCGCTGACACAACTAGTTTATAATAAATTTATATAAATGTTCCAATTTTTGGACTAAACGGATCTTAGACGAGTGGAGTGATGATGTATATGCATGTGACAGACAGACAGGCACGTGTTCCGTATTCGATGACGTCTTCGAAATTTGATCATGGAGACTGGATCATAACGGCGAATTTTTTTAAAGTTTTTATTATATTTATTTAATGAAGCAAGCCATTCGAGTAAATAAAAGAGAAGAATATTACTACGACGTCCATACGTTAACTGCGGGTTTCAAGATGTTATGTATAGAAACTAATACAAATATTATTACTCTTTAGCGGTAGAATACAAATGTAAGTGGGCTCTTATGACGTTATACCCAATCTGGAATTATATATTTATTACTTTTGCTAATTTTTTTTTAAATTCTTAAACATAAACATTACATTAATTACAAAAATTTAATTGCAGACACCAAATGTGATGGAAGAAATTTTGCTAAATTTTATGGCGCACTCACGTTTGACCTTGATATTTTCTCCCACGGGGCCAAAAGAAGTTCGAACTTCAAAAATAAAAGTTAAACTGTTTACCAAGAAAACCTTGGGGATTGATGTCTTTGTGTATGAGGATAAAAAATATGAACGTGTGCGTGCGTACCTCTTCAAATATCACGTTGATATCATGCGACATAAACTCATATCTCATGCAGGATTTATGTTCTCACTCTTAACTGAAAATATATGAAAAATGTTTTGACATTGATAGGCGTGTGAATATTATAAAAAATATCGACACCTAAACTTATTAAATGTTTTGCTAGTAATAACTAAGGAGGTACTCATCAAAACAACCAAATCAGTCCAAACTCGAAGGGTTTGTTAGTGGACATAATCATAATTTAAATCTTATCTACCAGTTTCATCAACGGATAATAGTGTTGCTATTTGCTCACATTTGGAATGATTCTATATCATAATTATAAGAAGAACGATCTTGCTTTCTATATTCTAGTTATTTAGGTAGATAAATATTTATAAGGAAGCGATACAAAGTTGAACTGTTATACGGGTACGAGTCACAGAAGTTACTGACTTCAATTTCGGTATACTCAAAAGCAGAAAGTCGTTTCGATTATATACTTTTTCTTATACATATGTCAAATGGAATGTATTATTGTTGCCGTAATTGAATATATTTTGGGTAATCGAGTCGAGAAAAGAAAAGTTAATTACAGTAATCATAATAACGTTAACTACATTTTATTAAATTAAATGAAATATTTTTACATTCGCCATTTTAATGCCTCAAAATTTAAACAAAAAATAAGATTTTATTCATTGCCTGTGCCGGTAATTATTCAATTCATTACACATATATCCTGCCCGGCATCAGCTAGGCTTTGTCTTAATGCAATAACACTTGAGTTAATAACCGTCTCCGACATATCCAATGTAAGCCTAGCACTTCAATAACCTACCAAAATATCGTATCACTTCGTATCCGTGCGTTAGGAAAATATTTTTATATATTTTCCAATACGATGCTGTAAAAAAACATAAGTATTCCGTTAAAAAATTATTGAATATCGCAAAAACATTTTCAAAACAAATATCATACTGAAATAACAGACATTACTCTTTTAAATAAATGTGTTTCAACTAAAATTTTGCGAGTCTTCAGTCTGTTATATTTTCCCAAAATAATAAGCGTGTTTAAAACATCCTACAAAAAGGTTATTCACTTCCAGCCTACCCTTGGCGTTGAAGCTATTTGCCGCGTCGAGAGCCTCACAACGACCGTTGCTACTAATGTTACGCGTTCCTCTTAACGTAAACGAAAAACTTCTTATAAAACTTCTACGTCCTTTTAGAATGATCGTTTTAAATATTTAACAGCATTTTAGTATACGAAGCAAGTGAATTTTGCATTTCTATTTATAAAAATGCTCGCTATGATCCTTTTTGAAACATGCTATATAATGTAATTATACGTTGATAATACTAGAAATATACAAGAGTCGAAAACAGCTTTAGAACGTTTCGACCAAATCGGATAAATGTTAAACACTGGACCAATTAAAAAATATTAATTTATGTCTATATCGATAAAAATGAGTTTATGCTTACTTCATAAATATAACGTTACAAAATCTTTAGTAAATAATACATAGATTAGATATATATCTATACAAGATTATATTTACGAAAAAAAATTAAGATTGTTTAATTTATGTGACTATGAAGAGAGTAACATATGAGTTTCTTGTCTGGGCACTTATTACATTCGGAACCCTATAGTAGCTTTACATTTAATACGTATAATTCAATAATATTTCAATTAAACAGCACCTACTTGAGTTAAGAATGTTATTATTGTTTGTAATGAAGACAATACAAATACTCTTATTAGAACAAGGGAATCACAGCAAATTATCCGCTAGATATTTGATATATTGTAATATATATAGGAGTTTGTGTTTATAATTCATTCCGTGCTCGGCGGTGAAGGAAAACCTCGTGAGGAAACCTGCATGTGTCAGCTATTGAGTTTTATTTTATTTCGAACCGAAATTCAAAATTAAGATATTAAAATTGTTTTAGTTTTATTTATATAATCATTGTAGAGAATAAATTCTACAAAAGGTCTAACAAAAATAATTTAAACCAATATTTTCCAAATGAATAGTGTGCTAAGTTTTATAAAATTACAATAAAACACAGTACAAAATACATCTAAATTATTTATTCATCCAACCTTTTAGTTCAGTCGACACAGCCGTTTTTGTATTATCAACTTTATTAATAACATTTAGAATATTTAATTTTACATTTTAATAAAGCTTATCCAAATATGAGTTAATATACAAACTTTTTACATTTAACCTTCTTTATAACATCCTACTTTAATATTTCTAATTGCCTGCCAGTAGTAAAATATAATAAAATGTTTTCACACACGTGATTAAGCCATTTCACGACTTTTACTCAATGCTTCAAGCCTTACCCTTTTGCTTTTTTTTTCAGTTCTATTCCATTCATCTATTGTTACGGCTTTTATAACAGTAGTAGAACATTCGGAGCATATTCGACCGGTAAATGTGAGACTGTATTTTGAGAATAATGGGTCCTAGAATTCGCATTCTCTATGGCCGGTACACGTACACGTTCAATATTTCTTTACATTTTGTTATTTATGTATAAAACTGTTCTAGTGCAGAAATGTTTAAATTGTTTTTGAACGTATAGCGTTTTATTCTTACGAAATTTGGTCTGTATGCATTTTTATCAAAGCATAATTAATACTTATCTGACTTTATTGAACAAGTGATCCATTTAAATTTGAACCGTTATACAGAAATATACGAACACATATAAATACTAATAGACCTTGCTTAGAATTAAAAGAGAAAAGCAATTTAGACAAGAATCCTGTTAGATTAAATCTATACTAATATTATAAATGAGAAAGTAACTCTATCTTTTACCTCTTCACGCTTAAACCGCTGATTGGTGCGCTCTAGGTAAAGTTTTATAAATTTGGCGTGGATGAAGTTACTGGTTCAGTTAGTATGTTTATAAATATAATGTTATGCATATTTATTTAAAGATACGTACCATTTTTTATTTTTTTATTTAATTAAATAGTATTTCTGTATATGTCTTTTAAACGTTTACATTTTGACTGGAACAAGAAGTAGGTCAATGAATTATTATAATGCATATTATGTACCTTATGACGACCTCCTTGGTCGAGTAGTGTGTACATCGGTTTTCATGGGTACGCCACTCCGAGGTCCCGGGTTCGATTCCCGGCCGAGTCGATGTAGAAACAATTGGTATGTTTTCTATGTTGTCTTGGGTCTGGGTGTTTGTGGTGTTACTACGTTGTATGTTATTACGTCGTTACTTCTGATCTTCCATAACACAAGTGCTCTTGCTACTTACATTGGGATCAGAGTAATGTATGTGATGTTGTCCAATATTAAAAAATAAATAAATAAAATTTATATATTTTTAAAGATGAAAAATTTCCCAAACGCATAAACACACATCTGTACACACACATGCATGTATTAAAGTACATATAATACAGAAAAACCCTTACCACATTAGCTCGACACATTTTTTTTTCATTTTTCTTCTTCTTTTCTTTATATTATCTTAATATATTATTTAAACATAAAATTTGAACTTAATAATAAATCTAGCAAATGTAACCACTGATTGGGAAGTCACTGGCCTCTAAGATACGGATTCTCCTAGTTTAGGAGTACAGGACCCCTTTGATATATGTATCATAAAAAAAAAACATAAATAAAAAAATATATTATTGGATTTTAAATTAACATGGTTATTTTTATTACTACCTGTTAGTAATGTATTATTGGTTCAGATGAATTTAAGTTTCGTCACAATGCTTTGCAATTAAGACGTATTTGTAATTCGGTAAAAAAAAAGAACAAATAAAAGGTAAGACTTTAGCAAAACAGCTCGTCGGTAAAAATATATATTAAACATCACGACACTTCCTGAAATCGTGGCTTCCTTTCATCTCAAGGAAAACATTTTCATCTTAAATCACTCGCCTTGTCAGAATTTCACAGACACATGCAGGTTACTTCGTTTTTTCTTCAACAGCAAACAAGATATAAATAATAAACACAAATTAAACATCAACTGTAATATCAATGGTTTTGGTTAACTATACCGAATCTAACCTGTACTATATTGGCAAGAATACAGGTTTCGCTCGCGGTTTAGGGGTTGGTTGTCATGTGTTACGCAAAAAAGTAGCGTATGTCCTTCCTTGGAGCTCAAGTTTGTTTCATACCACATTTAGTCAAAATCGGTGCATTAGTATGGCCGTGAAAAAGCGATAGACAGACGGACAGAGTTACTTTCACATTTATAAATAAAATCAATAAATAAATATTGGACAACATCACATAGGTACATTACTCTGATCCCAATGTAAGTAGCTAAAGCACTTGTGTTATGGAAAATCAGAAGCAACGACCACAAAAACCCAAACCCATAGAAAACTAATTAACTTTTTCTACATTGACTCGGCCGGGGATCGAACCCGGGACCTCGGAGTGGCGTACCCTTGAAAACCGGTGTACAACACACTACTCGACCACGGAGGCCGTAAATTTTTAATATTAGTACAGATTTTATAGATTGAACATAAACAACTTCAACTTGTATGAACATGAACTTTTTAATTCCTCTCCGTTTATTATTCTTTATGAAGTTCGCTACAAGAACTAAGTAATTATTTTACGAAATGCAACACAATATTCCGTCACAATCCTTGGCAGCACGTGACTTCAACATCGCTAACATGTCATTAAAAACTTTTTCGCAAGTCATTAACGTAAATAGCGAGCACCTTGAAATTATAATACTCCCTACATTCTCTGAGGAATTCGCTTTCCTCAAATGTAAAGGCACTCGTATGGGGGGGCTCGTGAATGAGTATAAGAATGTAATTCTTATTGTGTAAACTATAGAGGCGAAAATGCTACAAAGTTCATACGTATTCTAAAGGCTCTCGAGGGTACCCTATTCGCCACATGTTAAACATGCTCCGTGCGGTACAATCGAGGCGCTTTTATTGCATTTTAGACTTTACTCGTCAAATAATAAGGTGTATTATTTATATATCATTTCTAATATATATTTGTATTTCTTACAAACTGGCTGGTCTATACAACGGCTCTTTAAGTGGAAGATATTCGAAATAGTTATAATAATGATGAGGATATTCGACATTTTCAGAACACTTAGGATTGAATGTATGGAGTTTGAGGTGTGTAAATAAATTGAATAGTTTATCCATATGAAATACGTCTAATATATTTTGTACATGCCTCACGATTTCGCCAAAGTTATATTCGTATTATATATACCTAACACCACACCCGTGTCGCCTAACATTGTTCTAGCTTTACATACATGCCTTTAGTTCGCTAGTTTGTCTGACGTTTATAGCTACTGCTCTTCTTAGTGCCGTAGCATGAAACTATATCGCCAATAACATTCCCCATAAACGGGCCTTCAAACGCATAAAGAATTATTCAACCCGGACTAGTCGTCCACTAGAATATCGTTCAAACATATAAACTCTTCAGCTATATAGCATTAGTAAAGATCTCCAGTGCCCATTCTATAAGGATATCAATATTGAAATGTTTAAAGGCGACTAACGGTGTTACGCTATTTTGATGCGTGTGATCTTTAAATGATGATATTATTTTAGCTAATATCGCGTATCACCTACTGGCATTTAACGATCGTGTTCTATGGGAAGTTTTGAGTTTCTACAGAATATATCCCAAAAGTTTGTACCAATTTTGTACTCTTTATAAATTTTACTATACAAGCCCTAATGTTGTGAATTGAAATGGAAGAATTTTCATAATTTAATTTAAAAGACGTGGCTCGTATTTGATTACGTAAGGACCTGACTTTGTAATTGCATTCGATAGGGATTCTTTATGAAATGTTTCGAAACTATTGAAGCACAGTAAAAGAGCGACGAGGTGTGATGGTTTTATAACAGGTACATGAATTGTAGCGAATTTCACTTTTACGGTAAATAATTTCTTTATTATTAGCTCCGCTTCATTTTACGGTTTTACCGTCAAAATTGATTTTAACTTGACTACTTTATAAATTCTGCCACATTGTTTGACGTTTATTTCCGTTCCCTTAGGATAGTATCATGACGTTATACAGCGCATAAACATCCCCAATAAACGAAAAGCACAAAATACTTACTGTATAATAAAGAATAATCAAAATAAGTAAGAGGTTATATTAAATAAGATAAAGCGTGGATAACAAACAACACACGTGATTTTATCATTTGCATCATATATTTTTAGTCTGTAATTTCACCAGCGATTTAACTAATGTCTCTCTCAACATTGACTACGTGCTTAGAATAAAAATTCCGTTCACGAGAAACGTTTTAAAGTAGTCCTTGCTTGCTCCATTGAAACTTAAGAGTAGTGGAAACCTGGAAGTGACATATGTGGATTTACATCAGTGCGTCTGTTTCACTAAAACAGTATTTGTTTTTATAAGAGAATTTGCCAATCTTTTAACTGTCTTCGGAAAAGGAAGGGATTGTAAATTCGTTTTACTTTTTGGATCTTCATATGTTATCGTATCTTTGCTGATTGTGAACTTATTATATATATATATATTTATGAATTTCTCCCATAGACATTTGCGCCATAAGAAATTTTAATAATTTCTTCAAGCTAAGGAACTAAGTTATTACGCCCTTTTTCTTAAAGTTACACTGGCTCACTCACCCTTTAAACCGGAACAAAACAATACAAAGTATTGCCGTTTGGCATTAGAATATATGATGAGTGGGTGGTACCCACCCAGACGAGCTTGCACAAGTCCATATCACCATATAAGATTGGAAAGGTCGGTACATCTCCATTTAAATTTAGTGAAAGAATTCACACCCAAGAGAATAAAACCAGCCGATTCATCAATTGTTGGTCTAAAAGGCGCTGTCTGATTTGAACAACACGTTCCGGATGAATGATGAATATTAAATATCCTTTATATTTTCTCTATACACAATCCATGAAAGTGGAATAAAGTCGAAGCAAATACAAGCCGATTTTAATTTGCAAGCATATATAAAAATGAAAATTTTAAAAATGTTTCAAGTATATCGAAGATGACTTTATCGCGACGTCATATAAAATTATACTTATTTTAATATTAAACAGTCGAAATATATTAAAAAATACGTATTAGTATATAGGCTATTTTAAGACTATACAAGGCGCAAATTCGGCCTCACATGGAGTACTGCTCTCACCTCTGGGCGGGTGCTCCTCAGTACTAGCTCCTTCCATTTGACCGTATCCAACGTGGAACAGCTCGAATTATCAACGATCAAGCCTGCTGAATTTCACCTTCGACCTCTCGTCAAAATTCTAAGTTTCACCCGCACTACCTCGATGTCCGAATATCCACAACAGCCCAATTTTTTTAAGACATTTTCTGCCTCGCACAACCACTCTGTGGAACCAGTTTTCAAAAGTAAGACAAATCTTTATATGAACTGAATTAAGCTTCTACTTAAAAAATGCACACGAGAATACTTGTATTTAAATTTACCTTCCTTTGACACTTATCATTATATTTTAATCATGTATTAAAAGTTACGGTTCCGTACCACTAAAGGAAATAAAAACGATTATAAGATCACTTCGTTGCCCGTCTGTCTGTCAAGATCCTTTTCTCAGGAACGCGTAGAGGTAAAAAATAGAAATCAATCCAAAATACGGAACTCTGTGGTCCTTAGAAGCTGTTATATTATATCAGTGACAATTGGTATATCTGTCTGGAGGTACGGAACCCTTAACGCGCGAGTCCGACTCACACTTTCCCGGTATTTTTTTTTGGTTTCAAGAGTACACTTGAATTAGAAATTGTCTCAAATTCTGAAAAAGTAATTTACAATCAACTTTGTGCAATTGCCAAAATAAAAGCGTTAGACGCCATTTCTACATATTATATGTTCTGATTGAAATTTACATTACCGTGTATGTACTTTAGTAGCAATTTTCGTATATAAGAGCTTTGTAGTGAACTCACGATACACATATAATATTATTATATGTTATTGTGTGGGGTTTTGAGCTAGAATTCATATTAGGAAACATTATGAGCATTAAGTCATACTTAAACTTAACAATAATTGATAAATATTAATGTTAGATATCCGTACGTACTAGCGACCCGCCTTGCTCCACACGGATTTGTTAATAAAAAAAATGAGAAAATGCATCTTAACCGATGATTGCGGTTACAAACCCAGGCAAGCACCACTTAATTTTCATGTGCTTAATTTGTGTTTATAATTCATCTCGTGCTCGGCGATGAAGAAAAACATCGTGAGGAAATCTGCATGTGTCTAATTTCAACGAAATTCTGCCACATGTGTATTCCATCAACCCGCATTGGTGGAATATGCTCCAAACCTTCTCCTCAAAGGGAGAGGAGTGCTAATGAGAAAAAATAATAATAATTGTATTGTGAAGCAAAATATATCTACGACTTATATATTAAAGGTTTATTTTAAAAAATTGCTGTCAAGCTCAAAACTTATTGTTACAGTTCCGATCACATTTGGACTCGATATCTTTTTCGGTATTCATTCAATGTTATACTAAAAAAATAATCTATATTTAATTCCTAAGGAAACTAATATATTTATTTGAATAAGGATTAATAATTTATTAGAGAGAATGATTTCGCAAACAAGCTATGTTTTTTATTAATATGTAATGCATAAAAATTACTCTTATGAGTTTGCCTTAAAAGATAGATACATGCTATTGCCAACATTTCTGTGAAAAGAGAAAGCCTACGATGTACTAGTACATTGCCTTGATGTATTACATAAGCCAATTAGCCGGCGTTGGCCGAGTAAGCCTACAAAAACAGTTCATTTTGACAAAATTTCGTCTTGTAAAAAAATATTCAATATAGATTTTTTTCGTAAATATTTATTGCTACAAGAGAAAACTCTATGCAAATTTGAGAGTTTGAAAGAAGTGACTTTGTTTGATACTATTTATAGATT
This sequence comes from Vanessa atalanta, assembly GCF_905147765.1. NCBI lineage: Eukaryota > Metazoa > Arthropoda > Insecta > Lepidoptera > Nymphalidae > Vanessa > Vanessa atalanta. Next base: position 10,360,452 of record NC_061884.1, on the reverse strand, counting down.
TATTCGATTTATTCGATTTTTTGTTTTTTTATTTGATTCTTTTTTTGCATAATCAACTACTTATTTGGCTAGAATTCGCTTGTAGGGATTTTTTTGGACCACTTATTTTCAGTGACCCTGCTTTTAACAGGGAGATTCATTGGCTTTGAGTGGAAGAATAGACACTTCTAGAATTCGTCATAAACAGCTAAACTTTGAATACCGTGATACCGAATCCGAATTTTTTTCAGGTAGAATTATTATTATTCGAACAAAGACAAAAAAACAGTCTGACTATCATAGGGACTAAAAGCAACATATGTATAAAAGACTTTTAGGTCCGCTTTCTTAAAGGCAAGCCTCTATTACAGGTCCCTGTTCCACAAAATTTCACAGTTTATCTACCAAGAGATTAAGCTGGGCTTGGTTCCTCCCTGCCAAGACCTAACGGCGATCTTATAGTTTATTAATTTATATCGTTTCTATAAGAATTTTACTAATTGAACTTGAAATGAAAATCGTATGAAATTAATATTGCTTGAATAAATTGATGATACGCAATTTTAAGTATCTCATTTATGAACCAGAGATAAATCTTTTTAACGGTATCCGGTTGAAAAGATTTTACGCACTCAATAATATTTCGTTAAGAAAACTTTGAAATATAAATAATTTGTAACATTATATACAGTTCATTTGTTCGTTAATGTAAATACAATTTTGATCAAAGAATAAGTCTTTGTATACGCTAATTCATATTATTTTAATGGTATGTGTATATGTATATTTGAGTGTGTGTACAAAGGCCATGTAGATATGAGCTCAGAGCAAACTTAATCAGAAGCCATAAGATGATTTTTTATGATTTTTTAAATAGATTATAAGCGATTTATGACAATAAAATATAAAAATAAATATATTTTTTTCGAAAATCTTTTAATGATTTTTTAAAAAGATTACTTAAAAGTTAATCTTTCGCTATTTTTACAAAATATAAAAAATAGGACGCTCGATGTTGTTAGTACATCATACCAACGATATATAAAAATAGTGAATTAATTAATATCAAAATAGGTATCTGTCGCTTTGACTATAATTTAAAATAAAAAAAAAATCAATTTTCAATCTTTCGATGTGAAATTTTACCAATAGTTTACTTCAGCTTAGACTATTAAAAATGACGTCTAAAATTCGGATACAATCGCCCGGAATTGTTTTAATTAGTCTAGTAATATTAGAAATAGAAACACATAAATTTCCCTCGTATAAAGAGAGAACGTATGTACTATTAGGGAAATAATACGAAAGTTAATTGACCATCCCGATTCAGTTAACGGATACATGTCTGGCTTCACATCTTGTCACGTAATAAAAGTATCTTTTAGTATCAAAATAATACTGACACTTAATAATAAGTATACTACTAGTGGATAGTTTTATTTGTAAACGATAAACAGATAATTGTTTATATTGATAACGCGAGAAATTATAAACAACTCACACATCGATGGACCGAAAATCTTGCGTATGTCCCATGTGCTCATAGTTACACACTCACTTACTAAGCATGTGTTGATTAATAAAACCAAATTAAGAATATTTATATTGATGACAATAAATATTTTTTCCCTGTTAAAATATATAATATATTTACTTGGTGGTAGAGCTTTGTGCTAGCCCGTCTGGGTAGGTACCACCCACTCATCAGATATTCTACCGCTAAACAGCAGTACCTAGTATTGTTAGCACTGATGACCTCCGTGGTCGAGTAGTGTGTACACCGGTTTTCATGGGTACGCCACTCCGAGGTCCCGGGTTCGATTCCCGGCCGAGTCGATGTAGGAAAAGTTCATTAGTTTTCTATGTTGTCTTGGGTCTGGGTGTTTGTGGTACAGTCGTTACTTCTGATTTCCATAACACAAGTGCTTGAGCTACTTTAATTGGGATCAGAGTAATGTATGTGATGTTGTCCAATATTTATTGTTGTGATCCGGTTTGAAGGGTGAATGATGAATATAACATGAATGGTTAATGTTTCTTATAGCGCCATTGTCTATGGGCGGTGATGACCACTTAACATCAGGTGGTCTATTTGCTCGTCCGCCTACCTATAACATAAAAAATATAGAACCACCTAGGGACCTATACAAATAGAATAGGCAAACATCGAAATCGATTCCTATTTACAGCAATAACATTATTAGAAACGTAACTGATATGATTGACTCGGCAGTGGGAATTTGTGAAAGCTTGCTTGCTTGACTGATCAGAAAATGCATTCCTAAATAGCAATACTATTAATATTGATATGTTTCGGTTTGAAGGGTGAGTGAGCCAGTGTAACTATAGTAACAACAATATGTAATTTAATTTATATGAATTATAAATCACATTGTACTCGAGTCTAGTAACTAGATTTTTTAACCTTCTTTTGTTTAATAGCTGCTCCGCTAGGTTTTATCCGCATCAATCGTTCCTGTTCCTCCCACGTAAGTCGTAGCGTGATGTATAGTATATTCTGTAGTAGTTTTTAACCCATCTCAATAAATAATCTATTTAACAAAAAGCACCTTTTTAAGCCCGCACTGGGAGAACCAGAGATTCAATCGATTTTTTTGTGTATATATCTGAATTGGTTTGGATCGACGACTTAGATTTGAATCCGATAGGTGGTCCTGAAATCGTGTTTCAAGTTTATTTGTTTTTAACATAAACATGAAAAAAAACATATTCTGAAACTAAAAATTCTAGATGGCCAGTTAGAATAATAAATTATTCGATAATTAAAATAAAATCAAAACGAACAAAGGGACCGTTTCCGATCGCACAATGTTGACAAAGCGAAAATTTCTGACATTCATTCGTCTTTTTCTTCAACTAGAAATGGAATTTGTATTGTATGGATTTTATAATATTTATTAATTATTTATATACCATGACAATGGGCAGCGAGACCGACTCAAGCCTGTAGAACGACCCAAGAATGTCAATATATTTGAGGTATCTCGCTTGGTCGCGGAGTTATTGCTTTAGCTAAAATTTATCATAAAGTCGCTATAATATATTTGACGTTAGAAAAAATATATATCATATAAGCTGGTATATAGGATGATCGGATCGTTACTTACAAATCACTTTTCGGAATACACTTTTAGAATAAATTGCAAACATTATAACATAATTAAACCATCTTTGATCAGACGTTATTTATAAAAATAATTTATATCTTGTTTCCTATATTAAAATTAATAATTAAAATTATATTATAATTAAATATTAAAATTTGTAAAAATGTGTTAATTTTTACTTGATATACATACAATCAATATTTTTCTTATTTACTGTTAAACATGTATATCGCTAATGTACTTTTTTAATTAAATAAATAAATAATATATTATATGCAAGTAATCTACGCGTTACTGCTACCTCTAAGAAACTTAGAAAAACATTTAAAGCGTGATTAAAGCGAAATGGTCATTTAATTGTAACATATATTTGATTATAATAATTTGACTTATTAATTTTAAACCTTTTAATTTAACAGGCGTTGATTGTAAAATAATAAATAAGCCATGTCAATCGCTCCTTAAAATTCCCAGAACCCATTCTCAGTATTCCTTTACATTAAAAATCAAAAAAGTCTTCTTAAAATTTGAAGACTATCATTCTATTTTGAAAACGTTTTTCGAAGTCAGATTACCTAACTCGACCTCAATCTGAATTATCATTGGTCGGTGAAAATCGATGACGCGATAGGCGACCAATGAGCTTTCAGAGCGTTTATCTGTCTGTAATGGAATGATTTTTGGTTAATGTTCTGACAGTTTGTTATCTGCGTGAGGAAACCAGTTTCTTTAAGAATCAATACTGTGTGTTTATATTGTTTGATATCATAAGCGTTGAATAATTTCATCTCTAAAATAAAAGGACAAAATGACTTCATAGTTTCGCCCCCTATTAACCAAGACTATTTTAAATTAATTATGTTCTGGTAAAAATATGAATCAATTGAAATTAACCTTAATAATATATATAATAAACACAGTTTTCTCTCATTTTTAATTCAAGAAAATACTATGAACTGTTTATAAAGACGTTTTTTTAAATTAACTCAAGAGTAAACTAATAGAATTGGATCAGATGCGTTATGTTTACTGCGCATCAAATAAAACTGTAATAAAACGCTATTGCCCCTTAACTACGAAAGAATACGACTTTACCGACCTCTCCGCAATAAAATACGAATATAAATTATTTACGGGGAAACCTTGTGGGATTCAAATCACATAGAAACTTTCGATACTAAATTCTAAAATAATATAATTATAACGCATAAAATGTTAAGAGTACAAGAGTCAAGTCCAGTAACTTAAACGCGTGAATAACACTAAATGTTCATGGGTTTCATTTGTTTTTTTTTTTTTTTACGGTGATGATAAACATCAGCATGTCTGTAAACGTAGGATGAAATGTTATTATTATACATTCGCAATAATTAGCTCGGAGTAGAATATGTTGTGGAATAAGACCTTCAATAATCTCTCCAAGAGGTCAGGAGATTTGCCCAGCAGTGTCAATTGATATTTTTACAAGAACAGTATACCCGAGCTTGCGTTTAATTATTATTTTTCATTTATACCAATATTTATTTTAAGATATTCTTGTATTCTTAATACTTTAATAATACAATTATTTGTCACAAATTAAGTTATTATTTTCATAAAGTATTATGATATACTTTTAAATAAAAATGTTATGTTTATATCGTTATTTATTAGTATATAAAGTAATCATCTCTAAAGTGCTCACAACTAAGAAATATTTCATTATTAAATGACATTGTAAAATATTAGTATTGCGTTACCCAATATAAATTTTGATAAACAATGTTGCCACACATTTTCATATTTCGAATCAAACTATCCTCATAACAGAAACCATTTAGGCTAGGTCTATGACAAAACTTAGAATTTATTGGACAATACATATTATATTGGTTTAGTTTGAAAACTTTGACAATTTAAATTGAATTTCATCTGAGTTTTATATTGAATTACAATATTTTTTAAATTTCTTACGTAGAACGGATATACCTAACCGGTTTTATTGTTTGCACGACCTAGTGGTTTCAATTTTATATGCCATAAAACTGAGCTGAAAGAGGTAAATTACGTCGTGCATCTGTGAGGGAAAATTGAAAATGTTACATTGTAAGGAAGTTTTTAATGGCGCTTCAACTTATTTTTAACTTACGGCTATTAAAATATTTGTCAATAATAGTGCCCTATTGGCAAACATTTTCTCTACTCATTGGTCTAGTGGCTAGCATATTTATGACCCCGATCTTGGCTCAAATCTGTGTCTAGGCCTCAATTTTTTTTTAAACTACGATTTATTCTTAGCAGCTTACACTTTTTGCCTTAAAAGCAACGCGTGTCACATGTTAGTGCTGGGCATGAACTCTCCCCGTTTGTGTTACATTACTGTTCCTTCGGAATATAAAAACAAAGGATTAGAGCAACTGTGCCTGCACGCACTTGTGCAGTCCTGCGTATAGTATGAGAGTTCCCGACAATAAAGCTTAAATCTAGTAATTTTTTGCATAGTTAATTCGTAGACATTAATAAGACTTCATCCCAATATTTTATATTTATAGATATTATGAAGTGATTTCTTCGCTTCACTTTCACATCACTCGATCATATTTCGTTTATTCTGAAACTTTTTCATCAAATTACAAAGTTCAAGCAGTTATGTGTATTTAATTTGTTATTCGATATATTCAAGTAAAATTAAAGAGATGTGCACATTTATTTCAATTTTTTTTTAATTAAAAATATCGATATACGTATTATCCAATCACGGCGAAGCTAGTGAGAGTATAAAAGTAAGTATGATACTCGGTTAACGAGTAGCCCTTAGGATAAATCATATTTTATAAATGAGGTGTCGTTAGCTTCGTCTCAGAATTCTGCCTTTAGTTAACTATGTGACGTCATTTAGAATCCAATATGGCGGATGCGACATTATACGCTAAGCATCAAAAATATCGGTCAAACTAACGGTTCTTAAAAACTATACTACTTATATTAAATATATTTTCTACTGTGACTGTTTATTTTGGTTGGTTTATTTATTTATATTAAGGAGCACCGAAAGAAATGTCAATAGAACATAAAAATATATATATAATTCCAAGCGATGTTATTTTTTTTTCTTTTTATAAGTCAAAAAATGCATAAAAAAATAAATTAACTAAAGTAAAATGAAATACAACTTTAACCGACATTGTATATGACAAAATTAGCAATTAAAAAAAAAAATAACAAACGAAACTAAACTAAAAACCAGCGTTACCCACTCTATCTTTTCGGGGGGCGTCGGTTGAGCATATTACCGACTAGATCAAGTGATGAATGGATAGTACTTAGATTTGCACAAGGCCATACCAGGTAGTTAGGTATCCTACCGCAAAGATTATTTTCTCCTCGATGAGATTATTTGCAGTATTATATACACTTTCATCCAACTTGCATGTGCAAGTATCCAAACGCGAGATTTATTATGAAAGGTTTTAATTAAAGAAAGAATAAAAGGCACTTTCCAGGGTCTGCACCCGTAACCATCGGTTAATATTCGCGTGCTCTAACAACCGAGCCTCGGCTCTTCCACCGAGGAGTAATTATAATATTTACATTTATAATCGTTGGATATAGACCATATTAATATATTAAATATATCAATAAAGCGTACGTTGAATTTCATGCAATTAATTTGATTTACTTGCATTTCAACAAACTCGAAACATACCGCAGAACGATCGTGAATTAATGCCAGAAATGTCATGCTACATTGGCTATCATAATAATAACATTCAAAGGATCCAAGGATCAAAATAGCGTATCACCGTAACCAGGAGTTACAACTTTTCACGATTGATAAATACGGAGTGATCTTTTAAAGAACAGAACATTACATAATTTTTTGGAGTCTACTTATAACTCGTAATGGTGTATTAAAAGTGTGTTCTATTTTTTCTTAAATTAAAACAGACGTTATTTATAAATAACAAAAGTTTTATTGTATATTCACATATTAAAATTATACACAAACATTTCTACTGTGATTCTATTTGCTTGTTTACAGTTCGCGTTATTAATTTAGCGTCAAAAAACGAAAATATATCGAAGTTTTCGTTCGCTGACATGCGATTTTTCTGAAAATATATATTTTATATTAAAGTTAAATTGTTTCAACGTAACCAACGAACCCTAATTGAAATATGAGTGACATATTATGTCTGCTTAATTGAACATCACGATTCAATATTGCTTTGCCCTTATGGTTTCCGTTCACGTTTGAATTTATTAATTATTTTTTAATTAGATATTATCGAGATCGTTTTTATTAGGATGTTGTCTTATAAATTATTGATGGATTTAATTTAATTGCATGTCACACGATACCGGCAATTCGTGTGAATTTAAAGTGTTTTATTTCTGTTATTAATTATATCTATTTTTTTATGATATAGACGAGCAAATGGACTACCTGATGGGAATTGGTCATCACCACCCATGGACAATGTAAGCGCTGTAGGAAATATTAACCCTTTATTAGCATCACCAATGCGTTACCTTAGGAACTAAGATGTTATGTCCCTTGTGCCTTAAGTTACATCGGCTCATTTACCCTTCAAACCGAAACACAACAATACTTAGTAGGTACTGCTGTTTGGCGGTAGAATTTTTGATGAGTGAATCGTAAGAAACAGTATTTATTGAGTAATTATAAGTTTCATTTAATGAAAAACATAAACAATGAATGAATTTTTCTATTTAAATCTCAAATAATTTGTAAATTAGACACAATGCCACCCTTCACTTACGATAAGAACAATATTATTATTATTAATCAATATATATATTATATATACAGATCTTACATACTAAATTCGTGATTTTTTTTATAACTACATAATACAGGAAATGTCATATAATATACATATATGGAAGTACTATTTGTATTTCTATAAAGAACAAGTTAAGTGTATAAAATCCTAACATCTTACGTCGAACCGAAGAGATCAAAGGCCGGCTTAACCCTCAATATATTACAAACCACGCAAAATACCCAAACATCAAACTGGTCTTCTGTGCTAATACGGATGAGCAGGAGCGTGGCGTCGCAATGCGTCTATTGCCCTGCATTTTGTATGAACGCACGGGTTTAGGCCGGTTTAATACCATACAATTTTATGACCGAGGCAGAACCTGTCTGTAATATGGACGTATTATGCAATGGACGGGTATAAAGTGACAATCGGATTAATTGTGGAGGATACGTTTGACGACATATTGATAGGTTCCCTGATAGAAATTCAAGTATATATTGCTATGCTACGGATACTCTTGTTGCTTCTAATTAAATGTGCACGCGAAACCAGCGTAATATATTTAAATAACAGCATCAGGTAGCCTTCAAATGAACTACCATCAATTGCTAATAATATTCAGTACACAGAACATGAATGCTTGAAATTGGGTCAAACATTTATTTTTATAACCTTGCAACAATTCACTGATTCTCACCGATAAATACAAGAGTTCGAAGTCAATAAAGTATATAAAATGTAGTCGTCACTGAGCAGCTGTAGTAGTGTGAAATATCGAAACATATATTTTTATACAATTTATAATCAAAGAAAACCGATAAATCCGGAGTAAAATATATTACTTCCTATACAAACGGCAAACGCAACGAAGTTAATTACATGGCAGTCACGAACAGAGTACGCGGTGGGAGGATCATAAGAAAGCGTCATGTCGTTTACCGTCACGGTATACGAGATGGTCTTACTACTAAAGTGCGAAAATAGATGTGTCTCATCAAAAAGTGTCCCAGAGCCAAGCAAAAGCCAATCTTTCAGTTGAAGAGAAAAGGTTTAGAGCTAATTTGTATACGGCCCCATGTGCATAAACACATACACGTATAGCAGAGTTTCGTCCAACTCGTGCAATCGTGACCGTCCGACCGTGAGATGAATTATTGAAGTAAATTAAGAACATAAAAACTGAGTGATACTTTGATTTGAACCCGCTTCGGTTAAGAACGCGTCAAAAGCATTTCTGGTATGTGTATACACTAACTTGCAATTGAGCTGATATGGTAAGGTGTTGTTTGATATCATTCACTTATATTTAAAGGGAAGACCGTTTGTTCAACACTAGAAAAATTTATAATATCAAGAACTCATATTTAATATTACCAAGCAGTAAAATAAATTAAATACAAATAAAACTTTACCATATTGAATATTAGCCATTCGCAACAGATTCTTTGACTGAAAGTTGTTGAAATGTAGTTTCTCTATGAGTACATTTCCTTTAACGAAGCTAGAACGAAATAGAAACAGTTATATGTAATTATACAACTCATACTAGTCGAACCTAACTTCCAGTAAGTTATAATTTATTTAGGTAAAATATTGTAAAATAATCTGCACTGTTTTTTTATTTAATTCTTTGTCATGTTTCAACAAAAATTCAATATTAAATGGAAAAGATTTCATAATAAAATTTGAAAATTACTGAAAGGTATTCTACCGCTAAGTACGAGATGAATAGCTGAGACAAGATTAAATAAGCAATTGAGAAAGTCGAAGGTCGAAAGTAATTTCGTCCATTGATCCATCTTAACTCTCAGTAAGAAATGAGAAATTGAAAAAAAATCCTACCTTTCTAATTTGTAATCATAATATCTTAATCTGCATACGAAATGAGACTTTGCAAAACAATATCACTTTAATACCTAACGCTTAATTGGAATGCGATTAGAGATGAATAGTATTAAAAATTTTAATGCTAGCGACCAAAATGTCAAAAAAATATTATTAGTATAAACAGTTTGTAAGGTACGAAATTGTCCTTCAACCGCAAACTGCTGATTGGCAGTTCCCTTATAACCTCTTTTGATTGTTCGCTTAACTGGGGTAGTTTCAGAGTTAATTAACGGCCCATTTTCAAGTTAAATAGTTGGTTGATGTGCAAATTGACTCGATTCTGTATAATGAATTGAGTTGGACAAAACTGTGTCGTTAGTCCGACTTGAAACTTTGCGTATTAGCTAATTTCTAGCTACTTCGACGATCACATGTTCTGAAGATTAATATTAATTTTAATGCTAAAGCGTTTATAAATCTACTTGGTTTATCATACTAATGTTATAAAAATTTAATGAAATTTTATTGTATGTGGGTTTGTATAGTGTACCTATGCTTGATACTTCATAATGTCAACAAAGTACACTGAAAAGTCAATTTTGATACTTGTTAAATCGAGATGACAGTATAACTCCGAACATTATAGAGGCTCCATAGTGTTTCAAATACCTCTCTTTGTCTTTATTATGTTAGACGTTTAGTAGATACGTATACAAAAACTCTTTTACGATTGAAGCGTGTCGCAATTGGGCAAGCCTCCTTTTTTATTGAAGTTTTAAGTTTAAGCCATCACACTGCTTTGATGTGTAATATGAATACTCATGTATGAAATCATAAAACACAATCAGGTTTCTTTGCATATTTTGTTCGTGATAAATATAATTGTATGTATTGTATAACTAGCATAATGTATCTCAAATGTTGGAAAAGTGTAACTACGGATTTTTTTGCCGGTTCTTCCCTGTAGAATCTTAATGCCGAACCGGTAGTAGCTTTTTAATTTTAATATAGTTCTATAAAATGACGATTCAAAAGTTCTAGTAAATGTTGATTTTGATTTTATCGCACAAATTAAGCACATGAAACGGAGTATTGATTGCTTGGGTCTGACTCCGGAATCTTCGGTTAGGTTTGACGTGGGCTCTCGGCACAAAGTTCACATTAAATTTAGATCACTTTTGTTCACTAAAATGATATTAGCGATTCAAATTAATTAAAACAATGACATGTATTTCTTTGAATACATCAACATATAACGTTTGTCAAAATAGCTCTTCCATTGAAAAAAAAATTATTTATAAATTTACTAACAAATATTATTTTAAAGACGTTAGCTTTGATTTTATACTGTTATTGTTTTAATTTCTATAACACAATAAAAACTCGATTGTAATATTATATAATGGAAATTATAATAAAATTTCTCGTTTATTGTAATGTATAGTTCATTTACATGGTGGTGTCTTAATTTATGTTACGGAAAGCAAATATTGTAAAATTTAAAAATTATTAACAAGTAAAACGTATTTTTCCTAAATTATGTATTTAGTCTTCATGAAGAACTTACAACACAGTATTTTATTACGAATTCGTACCCTTCGCCGTTGATAAACTTCAACTGTATCTAACAAGTAGACATTATCAGATATTCTCTTTGAGAACAAGGGTTTGCGAATGCGGTCCATAGATAGGACCAATGACATCAATAAATTATCATATTGTTCTGTGTTTTGCTTTAGCGATTCATGATATGGAGTTTGTACGTTTAATAAATAATGATTAAGATCGTCTTGAGCATTGACAGTCGGTATAGCGACTTAGCATGTAAATTGGTTTTTAAATCAACGATTCTACAAACATCTATTACATTAACAGCCTGTAAATTTCCCACTGCTGGGCTAAGGCCTCCTCTCCCTTTGAGAAGAAGGTTTGGAGCATATTCCAACACGCTGCTCCAATGCTGGTTGGTGGAATACACATGTGGCAGAATTTAGTTGAAATTAGACACACGCAGATTTCCTCACGATGTTTTGCTTCACCGCCGAGCACAAAACACAAATTAAGCACATGAAAATTCAGTAGTGCCTGGGTTTGAACCAGAAATCATCGGTTAAGATGTACGAGTTCTAACCACTGGGCGATCTCGGCTCAACATCTATTAAGATATTGATATTTCAGTCTAAGGTTTTATTGTTATAGTTACTTAGACTCATTTCAGACAATTGATCTTTGTAAAAAAGTTTGGGTTACTAATCATGGATAAGAATGGACAAAAACGAGGTGCCAAAACTTAGTACACGACTTTATCCATTTGTAAATTGTAGAGGCACAAGTCTCATTAGCAGAGTTTACAAAAGAGTTACGTAGCCTAATCCACGACGCTTCTCTATTTCAGGTTGACTGATGATTTTTGTCATTATGATTTTCTTTAACAACGCCGAACACTAAATACCTTGTACAAATTTAGTACTGCGAAAACTTACTGCTGTTTTCGAATCTTAATTCTTAATTATATATTCACTGGGTTTTTACGGTTTTAATTTGTGGTATATACTAAAGAACAAAATATAAATTAATAATAATTAAATAGGATACAATAATAATTTTAAGTTTGAGTTTTAAGCCGAATGTCTACTTACATCTTTATGTTAAGCTTATTATCAACGCCCCTATGAACTAATTATTTACTTTGTCGTCAAACAAAATAGAAAAGAGTCTTAAACTGGTAATTAGATACAAAAAACCAACTGAACATATATTTTTTTATGATTTGTCAAGTATTTCAATTAAAAGCTTTAATTAGATCTCGTTAAAATCTTCCATTAGCCCTGTTTAATTTCTGTTAAGTTCTTATTGAATATTCCGGACGTGATAGGCCTTTAGGCCTGGTCACGATTCGGTTTGCATATTTTTGTTACGAATTGAAATAAATTATGCGAAACTTTTGGTAGAATGAATTTACAATTTTATTATTCAATTTCAATTTCATTATTTCGCTTCAATTTTATTTCTCGATTGGCTCCTGATCTTTGTCGCGTAATTTATAATTAAAATTTTGACACTACAACATCACTTTTATTTTGTAACGGCTTAAATTAAATTCATTTGTAATTATTTTCGAGGAATTTTGCTAAAATAATTTTGCTTAATTTTTTTTGCTATTGTTTCAGGTAGGAGGTATGCGGGCTCAAAAGGTACCCGCTGCCTTGCTACTGTTGCTATTTGCAATAGACTCCTTACATGCCAACAGGAGAAAACAAAAGGAGAAAATCGTCCAAACGACCACAAACATCTGCGATATAAGCGACCGAGACTCCAAAGTACATTGCTACTGCGAAAACAGCCAGGATATAAACGAGGCAATTAAAACAGAATGCTGGGTATTCAACGGCGGTATAGACAAGACAGATCCTTTATGGCCAAGCTTTACTTCACAGTCAAATATAGAAACGTTAGCATTTAACGTTAGAGCGGATGGAGGGTTGAGTTTTGTGCCAACAAAGGTACTTAGATATTTGCGAAAACTTAAACATTTCAGCATTAAATACAGTTCCATTTTAAAAATTGAAAGTTATGCTTTCGTCAATCTAACTTCAGTACAAGAAATGATATTAACTAAAAATCAGATTGTTGTCCTAAGTAAGCACGCTTTTTATAATTTACCCAACCTGACTGTTCTCACGCTAGACGAGAATCGGGTGAAGAAACTTGAAACTGATACATTTTATGAATTACCGGCATTGCAAAAACTATTTCTGACTAGTAACAACATAAGTGTCATAGAAGATGGAGCGTTCCGACATCTTGTAAATTTATTGGAGCTTGAGCTTGATAGGAATAACATAAGTGATTTAAAAAAGGAATGTTTCGATGGACTTGCTAATTTAAAACGCTTAGATTTAAGAAGGAACAAAATAGCCGTACTTAATTCATTTACGTTCATTGAACTCTGGAATCTGCAAGAGCTATTGTTAGATTATAATGAGATTTATATATTAGCTCAAAGAACTTTCGACGGATTATCACAGTTGAAAAAATTGAGCTTAAGTCACAACAAATTGGTCACATTAACAGATGGACTTTTTGAAGGAGTCAGGGGATTATCTGCCTTAGACTTAAGGCATAATAAATTAAAAAGATTCACGATAGACAATTTACGGCCAATCTACGACAACTTGAAGATGCAAAAGAGTTTCATTTATTTAGAAGGTACGTAAAACTCGCTTTCTCATTTTCTTAGTTAATAACGGCGATCGCGTCTCATTAATATTTCAATAATTAAAACAAAAATTTAGCGTAAATATTCTCTAAAATATTATATAATTACTCTGAAATTTTCTCTCGCCTATAAACAAAATATATTAAGTAAAAGTATACTGCTTATCAGAGTTTTCGAGACAGTCTTAATTTAAATACAAAAGTCAATTAGGCCTGGTAGACGATGAAAGACTTCATTAGTTCAATTAAAGATTAATTAAGGCGCCGATTGTTGCAGGGAACGATTTTGACTGCGATTGCCATCTGGCGTGGATGCACAAACTCCGACATGAAGCTAAAAGTATCAAAGTGCGGATGTCTCTAGAAAATTTCATTTGCAAATTTAACGCTGATCCAGCTTTAAGTTCACATCTAACTTATTACGAAAGAATTGGTGTTAATAATAATTTAGAAGACACTGAAAAGATTAGAAACGATTTGGATTCCCCAGAAGAAGTTGGTGATGAGGTTGATGACATTTATATCGATGAACCAAAAAAAATAAGAGCTGACAACGAGAGGACACTGTTACAGATACCCGTTGAATTGTTGCCCTGTCCTGCTGAAGTCAAAAGCGTTACAGACAGAACATACACGTATCCATCTCAAAACGAAGCCAAAGATTATAGGAATCTGATACAATCCTCATCAATTCCGTCTGTTGATAAAAAAATTACAATTCTTTTACTATCATTATTTCTTTTATTGGATTAAATACTTATTTTAATTTATTTAATTATATTGTGTATATGTCTATACTCGTGCTATTAATTGTAATCATTTGCTGTTTATTTACATTTTATTATTGAAATCGCTTTTATTTAATGAATATCAATTACTACTTTATTTCGTATTAAAAACGCTTCACTTCAAGTATTATTTTATTGGCTTCTACAAAAAATCTGGACTGGTTTTATGAAATTATTTAATATAGTAAAATATAATCCATTTTTGATTTTTAACATATTAATATATTTAGATAAGGCAAAGGTTTTGGTGAAATTATGAAACCGGTATGAATATTTTATGTAATCTGATAGATTAAATTTTATTAATAGTTGTAAAGATTAATTTCGTTAAACAAATAATAGTTAAATGTTTCAAAAATTATAAAGCATGCTAATATATTGACATTTCGTATAATTTGTTAACGATAATTAATTATTCAATCACAATATATGTAAGTATTGTAAATATAAATAAGGATTTTGTAAAGAAATGTGATATAAATGTAAGTAAAATTATTATAAATTAAAAGTTTAATTTATATGTTGATTAAAAAAAAAAAACGTCTTCGAAATTTTAATCTCTATAATTCTCGTTGCTATGTCTTTATTATTAGTATGTAAATATTGTGTTTATTATTGTAAAATAAATTATGTAAATATTGTATTTAAATATAAGTTGATGTGATTTTACATAGATAGTTATTGATTTAAAATATTTGTTTACATCATAATAAAATAATATAGGAGTATGTTTTTTCATTGCCCTGTACACAAATATCATAACCGTTTTGGTAATTGTTAACATAAAAGTTTAATGCCCTAAACAGATTAGGTACTAAAAAAAATACTCACTACACACTGCGGGATTTTAAACTTTATTGCGGGACATAATATCATACACTAGTGTTACTTTTGTGATTTAATTGAAACTATGAGTTGGAATATAAATTACTAGTTGTATTCTGTGGCTTCCGTTGCGTTATAGAGGTTGGTTTTCAGGTATTAGACATAAAAAGTAGCCTATGCTCTTCCAGACAGACAGAGTTACTTTTGTATTTATAATCTTAGTATAGATATTGATAAAAACTGGTTAGGGGAAATACTAAGTAGTATCCTGTTATTCTTAAATAAAAAAAAAACATGACAGCCATGTGAATAAGTTAAGACGTTTTAGAGTCGAGTTCATAAATCAAAATTCTCCTAAAACCTTTTTTATCGTCTAGACGAAGGTAGACATCTTCGCATAATTATATATTTAAAATATCGTTAATGTCGTTCTCAAGAATTTCGGTCAAGGCCGTTCTAAACAGACTCTAGCTACCTAAGCATATTATTTCAATTTAAACAAAGACCGACATAAAATACTAGGTGAGATTCCTTTATCAGTTATTCTCATATCTGGGATGGTTTATATTCCGAATGCTTTCGAAATAATTTATTTAATAAAAAAATAAGAATATATTAAAATTAATAAAGAAATAAGTTAAACTACTACTGAAAGTTAAAGTTTGTAACTTGTATATTTGTTTAAACTTCTCAGCTGAAAATGACTCAGTGGTCATAATGAATCTGAGTCAAGCTCAGGCAAGCACCACCTAATTTTCACGTGCTTAATTTGTTTATATTAATTCATTACTTGATCAAAAAAATCCTGCTTAATATGATTAATTTCAATAAAATTCCTCATTTGAATTCATTGGGACAGCGTGATGATAATAGCTCTAAATCTTATCATCAAAGTGACAGGAGGCTTTAGCCATAGACATTAACAGGCCTTTTACTTTAAATTACCGATGCGACCCAGTGGTTAGAACACGCAGTGCTTAGTATTTCTTGTGATTGAGTCAAAAAGGCTACGTGTTATTCATACAAATAAACAACCAATAAACGTCTACTTTATTTTTTTTTACATCGGAGTTTTTATTAAATGCCAAACAAACACTCGTCTCACTATTAATGTAGATGTACTTGTGTAATCAATAAATAATGCCTGTTTGTCGTAGTATTGTGAAAAAATTATCCGTATACCATAATTACAAAATAATATATTTCTCACTAATATATTATTCTCACAAATAAAGAGTATTTAAGCTGAATCGAAGCTAATTTAATACGGATGTTGGAAATCATAGTGTATGAGTACGAGTACTTATGGCAAAATTACCATTTTTTCACTTCACTTCATTTCCAAAGATGAATGATGTTATAGACGAAATTAAACACATCACATTGATTTAGATCCACGTATTATATACATCAGCTCTCCAAAAATGCTGAAGCGTAAAGTAATATCAAAGAAAATGAACGACAAGTAATATTGAGAATACTGGTTTTAAAATAAAATTAATCTTTTATTATTGCGAGTTATTTATTAGTTTTAATTAAAAACAAAAACCGATTAGTACGAAACGGACACGCTTGAAGAGGTCTTCGTACTATTGCGATGTAAAATAAAACGAGGTACATTTAAGCAAAGATTGCAATTAGAAATATCGCCATGAAAAATAAAATGTAACAAAAAGAATACATTTCAGAAACATTTCCGATTCACGCACTTATATAAGTTTCCTTCTTTTTTGTATTTTGTATAAATGATCGCCATCTTCTCGATGTAAACGTAAGTAAGTCAGTGAGTGTGAATAATAAGAGGGCATGAAGAAGGTTGCAGGAACTGGCTCATCAAAGTGGAACAGAAACAGGAGCATCTTAGAAGCAGTCTAGCGGGTACACCAACAACAGTGGATACTGTTGCTGCTAAATATTTTTTACGTAAAAAACGGCTCTTCTTCACTTCGAAGCCATCACGATGATAACGCATATCATGAAAGCCCTCGTTTCTACTGAGCGGAGATGTCAACCAAATCCAATACATTGCTACAATAATTATCTGCCCAATTTTTTTGTCAACCATCACACAAGAACCGATACAATACAGATGTCCAATATATGTAGCGTACTGTTTGAGTTACGTCACTGGATATAACTCTATATAGTAGTAATTCGAACCCCAAGACCTAGTGTAAGACCCTTTACAGGCAGACAGAGCTTCAGGATTAAGATATGGTAAAGGCGAAGGATAGAACACCCTCATAATAAATGACTCTAAAGGACTAGATTTAAGATTTATTTGAAGACGATGACTGTCTCGTAAGCTAGTCGAATGCCACATTTGCGCGATAGGGTATTCCATGCAGTGGTTGCCATATCTCGTCGTACTAAAAACTTATTTTAATTCAATTACTGAACGAATCGCTTGTTTGGATGACGTTGATTGGTTTTTAATATAACAATCTAATTGATTTTACACATACACGTGTACTAAAATAATTATGAATATCATTAATAATATTACAAAATGTTTTAATTAACTTTTACAAATACGTGTTTTAGACCTCCGGTATCATATCACAAGAATAGAATGACAGATCATTAAGATTGTTTATCAAGTACCTAAATCAGAAATTGTAATGTTATTTAACATTTTAACTCCAGTTACATTTAGTTTCTGAAACGCTTATCAAAGTCAGATTTACTAAACTAAGTAAGGAACGTTTATTGGTCGTTTATCTTAATTGGTAATCGGCTGCCACGGACTCATTACAATTCACTTATTAAAATCAAAATTAAGTAATTTTACTTTAACTTTGAGATTTTGTTTTTATGGCATTGGTTTGCGGACGAGCACATGGGCCACAGTAAGTGGTCACCACCGCCCACAGACAAACGCCGCAAGAAATATTAACCATTCCTTACATCACCTATGCGCCACCAACCTTGGGAAACAAGATGTTATGTTCCTTGTGCCTGTGATTACACTGACTCACTCACCCTCCTTAACGGAACACAACAATACAGAGTACTGTTATTTGGCGGTAGAATATCTGATGAGTGGATGGTACCTACCCAGACGGGCTTGCACAAAGGCCTACCACCAAGTGAATTTGATTAGCATATTCATTAAATAAAAAAAACTGATACCTCCAAACAAACATATACGTTATTTTTTTGTAAACAGCTAAAAAAGTTGTTTATATTGCTAAGTGAAACATTTGGGTTCAGCCAATGTCAAACGAGTTTGTATTACAAATAAAACCTTTTAATAAAAACGATAGGATTTTATTTTACTTTTTTGTGAATTTTACTTTTAAATGACGCATAATATAAAAAAAAATCTACATGGAATATATTATTGCTGTTCTAGATTTTCTTGGATTTCTTCGGATATACTATAAATACGTTTTTTTTTTTTAATCCGCGAACCTCTTTATTTATCAATCAGTAAAAGTTATCCTTGACGTTAACTTAAATGAATCCATCGATGCAAAGGCACAAATTTGTCAACCCAATATTTTTCTTACAGTAACTAAAGGGATTAAGGTCAGTTGAATGAAACACTGTAATTACTTTCAATAATTCTAATATATTATTTCACTTCGGAGCTTGTGTTCTCGATGATGGCTCAAGCCAGAGTGGCCGTCGTTATCCCGCTTTGCTCAACTATGATTCAGTAGTTGATTTGATGGGCCAACGCTTCTGATTGGTTATCGCAGATTTAGTCAAATTAACATCCAATAACCGAAATATTAATTGATCGGGTAAAAATCTATTTAATTTATTAATAAACATTTTTAAACAACTGAAATTATCAGCAACGTTTTTACATGCTATGCGGAATAAAAAACAATTTTAACAAATACATCTATTAAAACCTTACAGTAACCAAATAAATGTATCAAAAACTATTCGTTTCAAATTATGAATATCATCTCATGAAGCTGTATTACATAACTTGGGAAATTCACATTACTGATGCCAGCGCTATTATCAAATTGTCATCGTGTAATGCAGTACTGAAATGCGCTTGGAACGCTAAAAGTATGGATTATGCATCGGTGTCAAATACACCAACGATTTGAATTTCTATTAAACATTATATTAGTAAATGATATACGCAAAAGTTAATGTGAAATATGTCATACTTATGATCAATTTCTTGTCACTCGCGGCTCCGCTCGCGTTTTAAGGGTTGGTCGTAAGGTGTTAAAGAAACCTATGTCTTTTCTCGGCGTTCAGGCTTACTTCATAGCAAATTTCATCAAATTCGGCTTAGTGGTTTTGCCGTGAAAGCCTTACAGACAGACATAGTTTCGCATTTATAATATTAGTATAGATTTATATAAAAGTAGACTAAATCCATTAATAGACGTTACGAAAACGTTAACGTTAAAATAGGTATTTTATATACCTAACCATAAACAGACATGTTATAATTCTATTAAAGAAAATGTTTGTTTGTTTGTTTTTTTATTTTATTTTATGTCTGAACAAATTTAACAACTTGTAATTGAATCTATACGTATAAACTTCACAGTTTTACTCGCTTTAAATTTAGAATATTGACGTAAAAAGAGCGAATTTTGTTTTGTTGGAATGTAATAAGACAATTTTTTTTTTTGTATTTCAGACAAGACTAATTGATTAAATGTAGGATAACAAGCGAACGGATCACCTGATGATGAGTGGTCATCACCAGTGGTCATTGCCATTGCTACCGTAAAAAAATTTAATCATTCCACTACACACAATGCATCTCCAATGCACCACCATCTCGGGAACTAATTTATCGTGTTTCTTGTGCCTGCACACTTGTATTGTACACTGACTCACTCACCTTAAACGAAGTATTGCTGGTTGTTTGTAATTTAACTATATAACTATGTTACTTATAATTGTAGGAATTTTATAGTATTTTGTGTAATTCATTAAGTAATACGTATAATAAACATTTATAATTAATGCTACATTAACTAGAATACAGATTTAGCACATAATATTCATGCATGAAACTCGTAAGTTAAAGGATATTTATTCAAAGCGACCCATATTCCCACACCCTCCTAACTATATAGAGAAAATTAAGGGGACTAAATTAAGGGGTAAAACTTAGTTTGTAATGATAATAAGGGGTACGACCTTAAAGGGCACAATTCCAATTTTAATACAAATGCTATACAGAAGAGAGATTTTATCTGAAACCAGTTTTTGGCCAGAGGTTTCAAGCCCGAAAAACTATTTTTATCACGTGTCAATTTTATGAATCGAGTTATCGAGTTGAACAGCGACGAACTGTGGCTTGGAACATTTTAAAAGTATGCAATTTACCGCAATGAATATTTATATGTATTCATTAAGGTATTTCCACACTTGATTGAGGTGGTTTTGTATATTTAAATAAGAACACGATACTCTCATTTCTAGGCAATAGTCTCAATTTAAATGTAACTGTGAAGGGCATATTATTTAATATAATTCTTTTTACGAAACACGTTGCGTCTTCTGGTGTATGTATATTGGTGTATTATTGGTATATATATTTGATTTCAAACCTATGCTTTTTTTATAATATAAATTTCCAATTCTCAATTCTTCTTTTCCCTGTCCATGTTTCAATCTATTTGGAATCGGCGCAGCATTTCTTTTCTATCTATTCTCCTGTGTTATTCGTCATCTGATCGTTCACATCCATCTCTCTTATATCCCGTCTCCCTTCTTCTCACTCCTTCTAAGCTCATGCTCATCACTCTTTTCTACAGAACCTTATTCAAATATTCTCATAAAAGCACTTTTGAATCGTCATGATACTGTTGAAGTAAAGAGTTTGGAAAGCAGATTCGAGAAGAACTGACAAGAAACTCAGTAGCGAATATTATACAGTAAGTTTATGGTTTAAAATTTAAAAATATTGAACTCTTGATTGGACTATTATTCTCATCCAATTTTTACTCGACCAACAAAGCCTTATCGAGGTCAGAAGCAATCAATCTTTGTAGCAACGAATAACCTGTCAATTCTGCGTTCAAATAAGTAGACGGTTGAATATCCTAAAAAATCTACAAATCAGAAAATAAATATATTTAAAAATTACTTTTTTTTGTATTCATAAATATTATAGTAATAACCAGATACTCCGAATATTACAATAAATATAAATTAAAAAATAAAATCAAGTTAAAATGTAATGTTTATTTGTTGATATTATATTACAGTTTACATTTTATAAAAAACAGTACATTGTGTTTTTTTTTTTTAAATAATCTATTTATATAATATATTAAAATAGTTTAACAATAGTAGTCAAATAAATTAAATCAACAAGGAAATAAATGAACTTATTACAATAGGACATAAAGGGATGTATAGATGTAGTGAATAATCCTTTCCTTTCGTATTTTCTCGGAAATGTTCGTTTTTGTCTTACTACTTCACTCGCACTCAGTACCCGTCGAGACAACATAGGGAACGGTCGCATTGCAAGAGGAAGTATCTATATAGAGTAGTTAATACCACAGAAATATTTTGTTGATATTTATGTTAGATTTTGTGATAAACTTCATGGACTCGTGTACTAATGCAGGCCACCTATATTTTGATATACTTTTTACATTTTACTCTTGTCTGTCATTTTTGTAAATAATAAACATTGATTTTATTCGATCCACATTAACAAATCATATTTATTAATATTAATTTCTCTGCTGGTATTTTTTGTTTTATGTTGAGGTGTCTTTTTTGTTATGTCATAGTATTTTTAATTAATTACAAAAATTTATTGTTATAAAAAGATCTGCAAAATCCTACTGTAGTTTTGACTTATAGTTAGACTTTTTGGGTTCCAATCCTTATAGAATCATTAGATCATCTCAACCGGAATTTGGTTTTTATCAGTGCGTTTTATTGAAATAAAACGTCCTCGGTAACTAGTTATATTTTTGTTTACCTAACGAATTCTTTATATTATAGAATCGTGGTGGTTTTAACATCTCATTGTAATATACGTCAAACGGGCAGTTTGACATTTGACATTGATAAATAAAGTATGCGATTTATTTGATACCTAAACGTAATTTAATAATACAGTAATTCATAGACACATCGGCACCATTCGGGTGTTATCGTTGTTCCGAGTTTTGCCGATAGGAAAGGATTATTCACTACATCTATACCGACATTTTACATTAGAAACTCCTTAAGTAACATATCTTGTCAGAGTGCCCATCTAAGCCTTTTACTATTAATCATACAATTAACTCAAATTATACGGTATTTTGAAGGGACTCGTGTCTGACATTCCTAAAACTCGTTACTGAAATTTCTATAGCAAACGATCGAATTTGATTTCATATAATCAATAAAAGTAATTAAATCGAATCACCTCCTCAATTTTGATAAATAATGTTAAACTTTAAAACATAGGCTAGATGCCTTTTTAGCCAATTTTCGTAAGTTTTGCCATATTTTTTACTTATTTAATGTAGAAGAATTTATTTCAAACGGATCGTTATTAAGGAAAACTTTCGAGCTAGTTTTCGAACATCCATAAAATCCTTATGAATTGTTTGTTAAACTTTGGTACACTACAATATATATCTGTGACATTAATAAATATGACTTTTGTTAGATTTACGTGAACAATTAAAAAAAACTGAAAATGGTGATCGTGCTTATCTTCTCAATGAATCAGATACGTTTATAGATATCTAGAATCGTTACATTCAATTGCTTCGAACATTGCTAAACTTTTTGGGTTTTCTTTCACTACTAATTCGAACGAAGTTTAAAATGTTCAATTTACATATTAAATCGATTCAGTACCCCGTCACTCGCATCTTAGTTAAGTTGAAACATTTCCTGAAGCTAACTCTGCGAAGTTTTTACGGCTCCCAAGGGTCGAACTTTAACACCGTTTTAATTAGTTGGCTTTATTTTCTCCTTGAAAATTACAGTTTCAGCCTCGATCCCTTCCTTCATATCATAATAGGGACAACGGTGGAATAGTTGGAGAAACTTCCGCGAAGACGTCTGGTTTTATTTCCTCGGTGAAGAAATATGGCTTTGTAAATGCAGTAAATTTAATTTAATTGCGATGAAATAATTTATCTTCGAATATGTTGAAATTATTAACATATATCATACGTTTAATAGATAAAATAATACTGATATATATGTGTTTAATAAACGTAGCTTATATAAATAGCGCAATGAAAACATTTTCAGAATAATTTAATTGTAGATTGAAAATCGTACCTCATAGGCATAATAATTTAATTTAACATCACTAGTCCTAAAAATTATGAGTTCAACCTACTACATTTCACCTCGGGTCACGAAATAAGCAGTTTCACCGCACTCATTCACGGAAAATCACGACCATTTTCGCTCGAATTACTTTCCCACGTAACATTAACAAAAGTTACATTTTTATGTAATACATAATTTTAATTCATAATCGTCGAGGGATTTTATGGTTATGCGACCACATTTCGTAGTCATGAATAAAATATTTTTTTATAATCACATTTTCTTTTAGTCAGTTAATATGTGATAAAATCTTTAATGCGTTTTTAAAATACGTTATTCTTTTATTTTATGTACGAAGATTTCACTGCGAATCAGTCAATTGATTGTCCTTCATCCATAGATATCAGCTCTGTATAAAATATATAGATAAGCTGTACACGATTATTTAAACCTGAAATATAACTATATGATATACTTTTAAGCGTCGTGGGTCGCAGGTCACAGGTGTTATCATCTTACGAATATTACAAACCTAAAGTTTGTATGGCGATGTTTGCTACTCGATCACGCCAAAATGGCTGATCTTATCTAAACGAAATTTGGTACATAGTACACATCTTAGTCTGGACTAGCACGAAGGTTACTTTTTAACTTGATACAGTATTTAATTTGATACGGTATAATACATTGACACATCCGCAATAAAACTCTCTATCTAATTCAATTATACCTGATATAGAAATGTTAGAAACCAAGTCGTATCTACAAAATAAACAAAATGGCGTCGTGTTTAACATTTAGACACATCTAATTCTCTCTCTTATATTAACACAGGCGTCCTCTAATCTCATCACCTAAAAGCCTCGCAATGTGAGAATTTTACTTAAACAAACGAATCTTCCATACAACGTGTGTCTACATATACAGCTATTGTAGAACCGTGTCGTACGAACTTTATGATAGAATATAATATAAAGTTTTCCTTATGCTTTCGTGGTTTAAAGCAACAAAGTTGTTAATATAACACACGCTATGATTTAAGATAATATGTTAAATTATGAACGCTATTACTCGGTAGCAAGGCTTAGTTATCGTGGATTAAAAATCGAAATTACAATTTGATTCAGTTTAGGCTCTTACGAAATTACATAGCATTTTTATAGATTTTATTACAAGTATTCTAACTGTAGATTCCAGTGCGAAGCGGTTCTTTTGCAAAGAAAATTACCAGTAACTCGTTTTCACCAATTTAATGGCATACGTTAAATACCCCATCTATTATCCATCTACAGTAGTACATTATATAATGAATGTATGTATGTATGGATGTAGAACTTCAGTGAATTCAGTGATTTCAGTGATAAAGAAGGATATGTAAAAATAACTGGTCTGCGGCTTCATGAAATAATTTTGTTTTAAACTAAGTTTAACCTTACCAATATGTATCTCGAAAGTAATTCAACAATTTCAAGAAATTGTATATTTTCAAAGGACATTCAAGTAAAACATAAGGGTATTCAAGTATACATACGGATATTCCATACCCTTAATGAGACAAAGTATGCAGATATTTGTAATGGTATCGTCGAAATATTTCGTTAAGTCATTCAATAAAGATGTTGTTCTTGGCGTATAGTAGCTAATTCCAAATATGTTACATTTTTAATTTTTTAATTTTTACTTGCGGATTTAAACGTCTACACGTCTTAAAATCGGTCAACCCGTTTTTTAAGTTGGGATGGATCCGACATACAGACCGGCAAGCAAACAAAAATTTTAGAAATAGTTTTACTATGTCAGAAGAACAGTATATACTTTCACATGTATTTTGCTTGATAGTAGGGCTTTGTGCAAGTCCGCCTAGGTAGGTACCACCCATTTATCATATACTATACCACCAAGTAGCAATACTCTGTATTGTTGTATTGCGTTTTAAAGGGTGAGTGAGCCAGTATAACTACTACTACTAATACCCGTGGTTGGCGGCGCATTGGAGATCAAGGAATTATTAAAATTACCGTATAACTTTATATTCTAATAATAAGCGTGGTGTTTAACACAAAACAAAATCATTATTATGACCGTTAATTATTTTATTTACGACAGATCGTAACTTTTTCCTATAGCCGACATTAACAAACAGATATAGCCGCGAACTGTCAGAATAGTAAATACTAACTAAAACCTACAATGAAAATAAACACGTGCAAAGCAAATAAGTTTCGTATGTAACTTTGTTTACTTTATATTCAGTGGAATAAAAGTCAAATAATGCTGGGAAGAATTTCAGTGGAAGGTTTTATAAAATAAGTATGAATGGAAAATCAATATAAAATTTACCTCTAAGCTTTTAGTGAAGCGTTAATGTAGTTCTCAATGTTTGAGAAAAAAAAAACATTCTTAGTAGTTTCAGAGAGGCGTTTTATGGTGGATTTGATTTTTAACTTTGCAGGTAAGAATAAGATATTTCTAAAAACTAGCTACCCTTTACTTTGTAAAGGACAATTCGTCAATAGTCGTACAATTTTTTAATCAATGAGATAAAACCATTCGCCTGTTGATCTAGTCGCCCTTTCTATTCATATATAAAACAACATGTCTAGTGTTTAAGTATAAGGCAGGATATCCTAAAATGGTCGAGTAGAGTGTACACCGGTTTTCATGGGTACGCCACTCCGAGGTACCGGGTTCGATTCCCGGCCGAGTCGACGTAGAAAAAGTTCATCAGTTTTCTATGTTGTCTTGGGTCTGGGTGTATGTATATGGTATGGTATGTGTATGGTACCGTCGTTACTTCTGATTTTGCATAACACAAGTGCTTTACATTGGGATCAGATTAATGTATGTGATGTTGTCCAATATTTATTTATAAAATCCTACAAAAAAGTAACAGCTCGAAGTGTGAAAGTTGGAAATACAAAACTGTCCTTCGATTTATAAAATATTGTGAGTTTCTATGTTCGTTTTTTCCAGAAATTTTATCAATTCCATAATTCCTGTCATTTCCAGTAGGAGCAATACTATTTTAGCGATTTATCAAATGCCATCCATCAATATACATACATTCTTTTGATTGATCGTAACACATATAACTGCCAAGCACTACTGAATCGAACAAAAAATTGATATATCGTAAAGTAAATAGTGTGGCAGGTGTTACCGATGTACCGATAATGGACCAATGTATATTGGCACATGGTAACTTCTGGCCCCTTATATTTCTCTACTGAATTGCAAATTAGTTTGCTGAATAGAGATCTTTTTAGACTGGTCTCTTGTTTTACCTTTAAGGATTGAAATCGAAATCCTTTGAAAGGTCAAACATATAGTTTCCTTTATTACCGTTGAAATTTAGATACGGAATCCCAGCTCTATTCCAACTTAAGTCATTTTAGCTGTATGTGCAATTCCGAGATACTATTCATAGAAAACAATTTTATTAATACTGAAAATTTAAAATTAAATTTTATTCGTTCATTTACTTTATAGGATTCTAATAATAAAAAATAACACATCCATTTGAATTACATTTTGATTATATTTCTTTATCTTCAGGCTAAATAGGTATTAAAGTTACCGGTAACCGAGTCAAATTTTTTGCTTGCCCACAAGACCAATTTAAGTTGTACAAAGTCAATATAAGTGTAATCTTCGTACGAAATGTGGACGGAATGTGTTTTATTTTATTTTGTAAAATTCTAAAGAAATTTGCTAAACTAATTTGTACCAGACATATAAATCTTCTGTTATATTAAATCTTCTTTAAAAAAAAAAACGTTTTTTTTATCTTGCTTTATCATAGAGGGTCTGATACCATCATGCCACCCTCATTTTAATATACACAGATTTATTATATCATACATAATTATCTACGCTTAATAGCTGATGAAACAAAAGGCCGGCAACGCACCTGCAAGCCCCCCGGTGTTGCAGATGTCCATGGGCGGTGGTAATCACTTTCCATCAGGTGAGCCTCCTGATCGTTTGCCACCTTAAGACATAAAAAAAAAAAAAAAATTTATACATCATTATTGCCTCCTACGATTAAGGAAAAGTCGAAATGCTAATACATTTTTCAACCTATATAAATTGATCCCAAAAAGAGAATATTTTGGAGTTTATCATTGTAATGTATTCCTGAATGATTTAACGCATCGGCCAGTCTCAACAAAGATTAGCCAATTTTAGTTCAAAAGCGCCTGAGAGAACATTTTGTTTGATTTTTTCTTTTTTGTTTAAAAATTGTAGTAAAACTGGCAAATTTCTCAAGCAAGATTCATCCGATGGGATATGGTTACAATCATATCAACCCGGACATTGTAATAAATATTAACGAATCCGTTAATTCCAAGATTGGTCTTGCATGGAGCAATCTTGTGAACCAAGATGTTAGGCCCCTGTGGCTGAACTGTATCACTCACTCAAACCGGAACACAATAAAGGTACCTATAGTTGTTTAGCTGTAGAATATGTTATGAGTGACTAGTACATACCCCGAAGGCTTGTAAAAAGCTTTACCACCAAACAAATGGTGTAAGATGCTAACGGTACATACGATTATTAAAAATGATTGCATTGCTTAAAAATTATGTTAGTCTTAATTTACAGTGATATGTTGGTTTTTATTTTTCTTTGATTAAGTTATTGCATTTCAATTTAATTAATCAATTTTTCATTTGAATTCAATAATATTATTGAATATTTTATCACAATTTACCTTCATTCGTTTAAAAACATTATTATTTTATAAACATATATCAATAAAAACAAATCTAGCTGAAATATAATTTTATTCCGAATAATTTTGATGTTACAGAATTAAGTATCATGTATTTATGTATATATTAATAACAGTGCAGTTTTTTTTATGATATAGGTTATGATAGACGTGCAAATAAGCGACCTGATGATGAGTGGTTACCACCGCCCATAGACATAAGCGCTGTGAGAAATAAGAACATTCCTTACATCATCAAAGTGCCACCAACCTTGGGAAATAAAATTATACAGGCTCGCTCACCTTTCAAACAACACAACTAAGTATTACTTTTTGGCGGAAAATTATCTGATGAATGAATGGTATTACATAAATGGGCCTACACAAAGCCCTTCCACCAAGTAAAGGGTTTATTGAAGCTTATTTATCTCTATATTTTAAAGCTTTGTAATTATGCCCTATTACAAGGAATTACTAATATTCCTATTTACAGGGGCTTAAAATGGAGCCATTTGAGCTTAAAAGCTTGTGTTAGCAGTTGACAATGACATAACCCTAGAGGGTTGGGATCGATACTGCGACTTTTTACATCGCTAGGTGGTCGAATTTGTAATTGTTAGTATGAGGGCGGCGAACGGGCGGACTTTTCATGGCACATGGCTTAACAAGACGTCTTCTAATATTTGACAGAAGGTCCTGAGCTTATACCAGCCTGGTTCAATGTGTTTTAGATAAACTTGTGGTAGAATTTGAAAAAAATTTTTTGAAAACCGTTGGCCCTCATCCTACCCACGATGATTTTTCCATCATCACCGAGTACGAGATGAATTATAAACAAATTATAAAGCAACACTTAATTTTCATGTGCTTAACATGAAAATTAAGTGTTGCTTGCCTGGGTTTGAAACCGCAGTCATTGGTTAAAATGCACGCGTTCTAACCATTCGGATATCTCAGCTAATTTTAAAAAGTTTTTAATATACTATTTTTAAACAAAAATGGAACTTGCATTTTCCGAGGCTGCTTCCAGTGGGAACGCTCAATTCTTAAGCACTTAAACGGTACCCAATTTTCTGTACTGTCAACAAAAGTTATAACACTATACAAATATTTTGATATATCTTATTTCGTTGAAATTTACAAATATTTTTATCGTTTAGAACAACATAGTATATTCTTCGGAAATACTTTGTATTTAAAAGCTGTTGTAAAAATAATATTTGCTTATATTCCAAAAGTACTTAAAATTCAAACAAAAAAAGGAAATCCGAGGTCCAGTGAAACTAAGCCACGTACTATTTTATATATTACGATCATTAAATATAACGTAAGATAATAAACAAACTGAGAGCATTACATATAAAGTCTTACAACTCTTAAAAAATAAGCGAATATTAGCGGTATCTACACAAATGCCTGACAACAAGTTAATAGTTCGGAAGTAAATAGATGAAGATAAACGAGCATTTAGGCTAATGGTAAGTTCTCTTGGTGGTAGGGCTTTGTGCTAGCCTGTCTAAGTAGGCACTACCATTATATTATACCACCAAACAACACATCCCCGTATTGTTGTACCGGTTTGAAGTGTGAGTGAGCCAGTGTTGCTACACTCTTAAGGACCTCTAAGGAATGGTTAATATTTCTACAGCGTCTAATGGTGGTGGTGACCACCTACCATCAGATGGTCCATTTGTTCGACCACCTACTTGTATTATAAAAAAGATATGAGATGGTAAGATTAGCCAATACACAAGCAATGCAAGAAATATGACTACTCCAAGGGATTTATGACGTCCGAACCCTTGTGCTAACAGTTTGATATTTATGATCTTATAATGCTCTTAAATAACGTCATACTACATTCGAGTACCAACCGATTGTACTTTTGGTACCAAGTATTGTATTTCATGTTTTCATTTTACATTTTCTGGTATTTGCTACATTTGATGTGGCGAGCAATTCACATACGTGCTATAATCTTCAAAAGGTTCAAGCTACCGACATCTACCTGTTACATTTTCAGATACCAATATAAAGGAAATTCTTACAGTCAAGTGCTCCAAGAATTCTTGTACCTCGAATAACAAAACAAAGATAACATCGAGTAAAAATGGGATCACAATAAACGTTCTTTTTTTATTTTAAAACTGTTAGAAATGTTTTTTTTTTTTTTAAATATTAAATATATTTAATCTTTTATTTATTTAGAATAATTATTCAGGCCATTTTTTTTAAGATTAAGTAAGCTGTCTAACAGACAAACAGTTTTTATTTTCTGAAATTCACTATTTAAGAGAAGGTATACGTAAATAATGAAGTCACGTTCTGAATACACAAAATAAATAAATTCTCCCGTTTCCACTTAACACGATTTAATAAAAACATTCCCGAGCGACCAACACGTTTTTCTTTTGAATAAGCATTGTTGAGATTCTTAAAAACTATACTATAAAATTCTAGCTCAAAGTGTAGGCACTCAGCACGTCTGAAGAACGTCTAGAGATCTACAAACAGCGCCTCTAAACAATTTGTGTGAACTCCTCGGGAGACGTATAATGCATTTGTTTTCCATTTGCGGGAACGTGAAGTTTTATGTTTAAAATATCTTGCCTAGCCTAAGTGTCTTGAAGGTTTTCGGTCAAAGAGGTCAATTGCTTAAAATTGTGAAAAATACTGACGACCCAGAGATGGGTTTGCTTAGACTCTGTCCTATACAAATTACAAGAGGAGAAAGAAGAAAGAAAAGAAGAAGTATACCATTGGTAGTTCAGTAGAATGCCGATTATCCGAACGCCGATTAACTGAATCGCCAATTATCCGAATCGGTCCTAAGCGTAGTATAAAAAATTAAAACCAAGTATCTAATTTTTGTTTTGTTTTATTGTAACAAGTTAGAGCTCCAGCCTGCCTTAAGGCCTGATGGGGTTGCAACTTAGTCTGATCGAGATGTTCAAGTGAGTGTTATTGTACAACAATGTTTGTTAAACTGCATAAAGTTTATTCTATGTGTGACAGTTCGTTTTTATTACCAGTCTATGTTCAATTACCCGAACTTTCAATTATCCGAATCGACCCCTGTCCCGATATAATCGAAAAATCCTTAAACATTTAGCAATACGCAGTAGGTTAAACTGCGAATAAAATTTAATAGAAAATATTTGTATTTGTGTAAGGCTCGCTGTCCATTATGAAGGGTAAAATAAAGATTTTGTGCAGGGATATTTTTGAACCAATGAGATGTAAATATTCACCAACTATTCGCCCTCTCCGTGCGAGTGCATTGAAAATCTTGCATTGCGTTGCAAAATATTAACCAATTGTAAATCATTATTTGTAGAATATGAACTATCATCATCGTTGGCTATAATTTAGCCAACTTTATATTAGGGAATCAAAGTATTTTCCCATTATAATTTTTGTTTCAAAACACGACCACTAAGCCCAATGTGTTCAGCATTAATAAATAAGATAGTTGAATGCAGAAACAAACAGCGGCAACTGATCTATTATTTATTCTTTGAAACAATCCAACAACCGTGGTAAGCTTGAAGAAACGAATATTAACTCGCTTTTTCCATTTAAATATCACACAAACCTTTTGTCGTTGAATAAAAATAAATATTCTAAATTTGTCGTCGGAGAAAGGAAGAGATGTTCTTATCGTGTTTAATCAAACCTATAAAAAAATAACAGATAGTTTACTCAGAAATAAAATCTTACGGAAAATGAAAATTTATTAAAATGAAATATTTATAAATTTATTATTAGTCATTCGAAAAATATTTAAAGACTATACGTATGTTTAATTTCACATGGTAAAAATCAAAATAAATTAAATAAAAATAAACGAAAAAATTATATCGGCACCGGTATTGAAAAAATTTAAAGCAACCAAGTAAATGTAAAAAATATATAATATATTTATAATATTCCTATGTAATTATGTCTACGATTGAATATTCAATCAGTGATTTACAACAAAAATATAAAATCAAATTAATAAGTCGCGACCATAAACCATTATTAATTTATACTCCAAATCCAATTTTTATTTTACATAGACACAGCACTGTTACAAAGTATTAAAGACCCACAAAAACGCGAAACAAAAGAGGACAAGCGTGGACGCGGCTAGTGAAAACTGTCATTCATATTAAAGTCCCCACAGATTACTATAGTGCAAAGATTTAAGAATATTTTTAGAATTGAACAAATAATTAAATATAAGAATATTAAATTAACTATAATAAAACAAGATATTTGCAACGTTTTTAGTTATTAATTTCTTATTCATAATCAATAAAGTTTACCAATAATTCATAATTGTCTGTTTATATTTTACGTTATTACTTTTAGATATACTCAAATGAATTAATAATGCAGGTACAACTCATAAGTTGTATGAGAGGTTAAACATACTTGTCTCGGTAACAGTACAATCAAACGTTACATAAACACGTTGCCTTCAAAATTGACCTTGAAGTTTCACAGCAAAAACGGGAACGAGATATCACACGATGAAAAAACACCAAGCAGCAAAATTAAATTCTTTGCTTCTCTATCGATACTGAGCTCTGTGTTGAACGTTTTAATAAAACTGCGGATCGGGCCGCGTGGGTTAAGTACGGTGACTATATGTTATATCCACTGATTCACATCAGTCTGAATTTTTGGTAGCTTAATGTTACATGATGTTGGTCATGGTTTGGTCCAAGTTTAATTCCCCTTTATTAAACTTGCTATATTTTTGGTAATTGCATCGTTGGTCTAGTACCTGGTTTATAGGTTGCGAGTTCCGAGATTCTTGGATTAAAATCCGAATTATTTTGCCAAAAAAAATCTTAGTTGCCCGCTGAATTATTTCCAGGCGCAAAAGACTATGAGGTTGAGGACAAATATACTGTAGTTGTCTTTCTTTCTTGGGAATTTTTGCCGTCAATCCTGGGGACATATTGGGGGATACATTTGTTGTTTATGATAACTACGTGGACAAAATATCTGAATTTCGATCAATAGAAAAGCACTGTTCATATGTCACATTCTTAATTTTATACATTCGTAATGGGTGATGGAGAAACGTAGGAAGGAAACTAAAGTTTCATTTGAAATTTCACCAGATGTAACCAACTCACATTTGACTCCTTACAGTGGGATATTAATGTAAAATTACATATACAAATATACAATATTCATCAAGAAAAAAAAACCGACTCTATTTAGAAGACTCCATATAGAAAACATATAAAGAATTCGGGATTGATAAAATCTAGTCATACATACCTTTTTTATATACTTCATCACATCCGAATACACGCATGTGACGAAAATGTGCGATAACAAAATCAGGACAAAACGCCGTCTCAATATCTTATTCGATTTAGAATTACGGAATGGAATTCTGAAACACGGATCGAGGTGCTCGTAATCGCGTTCCTTGGATCTTATTTCCCCAATTTCCTGACTTGTCATTACTCTGATTTAGTCCTCACTTGGTTCATCTACATGATGATATACATAAATTTATGTTATAATATTGTATTTATAAAATAGGTTTTCCTTGCATTTTTTTTTTTTTTTTTTTTATGTCATAAGGTGGCAAACGAGCAGGAGGCTCACCTGATGGAAAGTGACTACCACCGCCCATGGACATCTGCAACACCGGGGGGCTTGCAGGTGCGTTGCCGGCCTTTCAGGAAAGAGTACGCTCTTTTCTTGAAGGTTCCCAAGTCGTATCGGTTCGGAAAAATCGCCGGCGAAAGCTGGTTCCACAGAGTGGTTGTGCGAGGCAGAAAATGTCTTAAAAATCGCGCTGTTGTGGATTTTCGGACATCTAGGTGGTGCGGGTGATATTTGGAATTTTGACGAGATGTCCGAAGGTGAAATTCAGCAGCCGGGATTAATCCGAACAATTCGTCGGAACATTCCCCGTGATAAATTCTGTAGAAGATGCAGAGCGATCCAACATCTCTACGCAAAGCCAAAGGATCAAGCAGATCGGAAAGGGCTTGATCGTCGATAATTCGAGCCGCTCTACGTTGGATACGGTCAAATGGAAGGAGCTGGTACTGGGGAGCACCCGCCCAGAGGTGAGAGCAGTATTCCATGTGAGGCCGAATTTGCGCCTTGTATAGTCTTAGACGATGGGCCGACGTGAAATACTGTCTTGCCTTGCTGAGCACACCAAGCTTTTTTGATGCCAATTTGGCTTTGCCTTCCAATTGACCGCGGAACTGAACGAGACTCGAAACATCAACGCCAAGTATTCCGATACTAGCTGTAGCGGCTAACGGAATGTTCTCGAATCGTGGAGATACGACAAATGGTGTTTTTTTAGCAGTTAACGCGCAAACTTGCGTCTTTTTGGGGTTGAAGTGAACCAGGTTTAGCCGACCCCAGTTCGAGACTTTGTTTAACGAAGACTCGATTTCAGATACAAGTTTGTTCCGGTTTTCTTCGACGTTTTCCCGAGAAATATTAGCACGGCCGGTGTATGAGGTGTCTACGGTGCTGTCGTCTGCATAGCAATGAATGTTACTGATTTGCAACAAGTCATTGATATGCAGAAGAAACAGAGTGGGTGATAGAACGCAGCCTTGTGGAACACCTTGTGCATTATTGTAAATTTCTGTCTGTAGATCGAGGCTGTAGATTCCATGATCCCGATTTTAAACTTCAGCTTTTATAATTTTAAGTCATTCCAACCCGCATTGGAGCAGGTTGGTGGAATATGCTCCAAGCCTTCTCCTCGATGGGAGAGGAGGCCTTAGCCCAGCAGTGGGAAATTTATAGCTGTTAATGTAATGTAGTCTGTCAATAAATGCTTAATATCAGGTAAAATATAGGAAATTGGTTATGGATGTCTAACAAGACATCCGCACCTCAGACAGCACGTAGATCCGTTGGTGCTCAGCCAATTCTCTATACAGGTTCACCGGAATGTTCCAAAGTTTTTGACTACAACATTGAGTGATCAAGAAATTCACGACTGTAGTAGACAAATTTGTAATATATTATATTACGTTCGGGTCTGGTCATTCTCCTCTAATAATGGGTGTCGTGCTTGGACTAGATCAGGAGAAAGTTATATCATATTTATGCAAAGAGATAGATATATTGAATCGGTATTTATCTTTATTTTTGTAATTGCAGTGATTTAAAAGAGCCGAGATAGCCCTGTGGTTAGAACACGTGCCTCTTAACCGATGATTTCGGGTTCAAACCCAGGCAAAGAAAACTGAATTTACATATGCTTAATTTGTGTTTATAATTCATCTGGTGCTCGGCGGTAAAGGAAAACATCGTGAGGAAACCTGCCTGTGTCTAATTTCAACGAAACTCTGCCATATGTGTATTCGACCAACCCGTATCGGAGCAGCGTGGTGGAATATGGTCCATACCTTCTCCTCAAAGGGAGAGGAGGCCTTAGCCCAGCAGTTAGAAATTGACAGGCTGTTAATGTAAAAAGTGATTTAAAACTAGTCTAAATAAAGAGGGAAGAGAATACTATCAGTAGAAAAAATTATTTAATGCATTATATTGAAAATATTACCTTATGTTGTGTCTTTTTATTTGTTTAGTATGAACGCACTGGATATATTGGAATTATACTAAACATTTCGATCTTTCAGTCTGGGCAATTTATAAGGTCAGTCGTTCTTTCTAAAAATATAAAAGATCTCAGTAGATATTCTCTGTCTCAATGAGCAATGTCCGCTCAAATGAACTATGAGTGCTTATGACTACAGATCAACTGATACAAACGTTTTAAGAAGAAAATAATTAAAACTCGCTTATAAAAAAAAAACACGAGTACTAATTTAATCTAGGACTATTCAAATTTACTTTTTTATGAAACATTCCAAATTCCAAAATTAAAGTTAAAATACTGTGTTCAATATAGAAGCGTTACACATGCTTATTAAAATGTCAAAAATTTACCATTATTCAGTTAATTTACCTAATAGTAATTTAACCTTGGATAAATTCCTAAATCTTAAAATTAGAAATAATCAAAACAATAATAATAGTAAACTTGTAAACCTGGTGCACCAAAACATTCAAGGAATGACAGGAAAAGATTTAGAAATTGAGTTATTCATAAACAGTAATGCCATTGATATTTTATGTATAACAGAACATTGGCTTGTAAATTATCAGTTTATGTTTAACTTTAGTGGTCACCAGATGGCTAGTATGTTCAATAGAAAAAAAGCTATACGTGGTGGCTCATTAATACTTATTAACAAAAATCTAAAATTTAAAGAACGTAAGGATGTTGTGAGCCTTTCTATTGAGCAGACTATTGAAATAGCCTGTGCAGAGCTTGAGCATGTCATTGTTGTATGCGTATACAGACCTCCTAGCGGGTTATATGAAGCATTTGAGAAAATATTGGAAAGTGCATTATTGAAATTATCTGGATCAAGTAAATATATTTTTATTTGTGGTGACTTCAACATAAATTTATTAGAAAACTGTAGCACAAGTATTAGATTCAGATCATTATTATATTCATATAACCTCATTAACTTATTCTTAGAGCCAACTAGAATCACTGAATCCACTGGAACATGTATTGACAACATATTTACCAACTGTGTACCTAATCATAAATGTATTATAAATATGTTAAGTTCTGATCATTGTGGACAGTTGGCTTCATTTAATTCGCAAATAAATAACAATGCTAAGGATTTAAAACAGACATTTGTTCCAATCAATTTGTATCGAATTGAGAAGTTCAGAAGTAATATCATGGCAAAGCTCTCATATTTACAATTAAATGATAATTCTAATGAGCTTTATAACAATTTTTTTAAATTAATTAAAACAGAATTTAATGCCATATTTACTTCCAAGACAGTCTATTCTAGGAATTTTCTTAAATTTAATGATTGGGCGACTGTCGGAATTCACAAGAGTAGGCAGAGGTTGTATGAACTTTATAGTGAAAGATCATACAACCGGTCTTTTTCATTTATCAGTTATGTTAGTGCCTTCTCTAAACTATTCAAACGTGTATGTCATACAGCTAAATCATTGCATATAAAAAAAAAAATTATTGAGGCACCTGATAAAATTAAAATGACATGGAAAATTATTAATTGTGAAACTGGAAGAGTCAAAAATAACATCTCCGACTTTAGCTTATCTATTGACAACAATTTATTTTCCTCAGATCGGGATGTTGCAACTGTTTTTGAAAATTTTTTTGCTGACATTCCATTTTCGACAACTAACTCATTAAATTCCTCTCCTACCGTTGCTGAATCATTATTAAAAAACCATGTGGAAGAATGTAATATTAGCTTTAAATTTAATACAGTAAGTGTAAGTGATGTAATAAGTTCCTTCAGATCACTAGATATTAAGAAAACGGCCGATCTGTGGGGGATCTCTGTCAAGGTAGTCAATTCAATAATTGATGTAATCGCACCCTACCTTGTCACTATATTTAATAAATGTGTCCTTAGTGGCGTGTTTCCTGACCTCATGAAACATAGTAGAGTATTACCAATATTTAAATCAGGTAGTACATCAGACCCCAACAACTATAGGCCCATCTCTGTACTACCAACTCTTAGCAAGATCTTTGAAAAGTTGTTACTAAATCAAATGCTAGTACATTTTAACAATAACAAGTTGCTACACAAGAAACAATTTGGATTTACAAGGGGTCGCTCGACAACTGACGCTGGTGTTGAGCTCGTTAAAAATATTTACAGGGCCTGGGAGGAGTCACAGGATGCCTTAGGGATATTTTGTGATTTATCTAAGGCCTTTGATTGTGTGCAACACGAAACTTTGGTCAGGAAGCTACGTCATTATGGAATTAGGGACACTGCACTCAGTCTTCTGATTTCGTATCTGAGCAATCGCATTCAGAGGGTTGATGTAAATGGAAAGAGATCTCCCGGGTCTCCAGTTACTGTGGGGGTCCCTCAAGGATCAATTCTTGGACCATTTCTCTTCCTTGTTTATATAAATGACCTGCCACATCTCCTAGGTGATAAACTCGAGATAGTATTGTTTGCTGATGATACTTCTTTAATTTTTAAAATAAAAAGACGTCTTTCAATATATGACGATGTGAACAATACTCTCTCTGAAATAGTAAATTGGTTTAGTGTTAATAATTTAATGTTAAATAGTAAAAAGACTAAATGTATTAAATTCACTACTCCCAATGTAAGATGTGTCAAAACGAGTGTACGTTTAAACGGGGAAGCATTAGATGTTTTAGAATCAACAGAGTTCCTTGGTATGACAATAGACTCTAAGCTCCAATGGGGCCCCCATATAAATAAATTGGCGAATAGACTTAGCTCTGCAGCCTATGCGGTAAAAAAAATTAGACTTTTGACTGATGTGGATACGGCACGCCTTGTGTACTTCAGTTATTTCCATAGTATAATGTCGTATGGCATCCTACTCTGGGGTAATGCAGCTGACATTAATACTATTTTTGTACTGCAGAAGAGGGCTATTCGTGCAATTTATAACCTGGTCCCAAAAGATTCGTTAAGAGGTAAATTTAAAGAAATTAAAATAATGACTGTCGCTTCTCAATTTGTTTTTGATAATGTTATGTATGTACGCAAAAACATAAATGATTTTCCCAGAAATTGTGACGTACATTCTATTAACACTAGGAACAAGAATAAACTTGTTACTCCAAGTACCCGATTACACAGGGTTAGTAACTCTTTTTTGGGGCAATGTATACGTTTTTACAACAGGATCCCAGAAAACGTTCAAAATTATTCAATTATAAAATTCAAAAGAGTCGTTAAAGAGCGTTTGTGTGCTAAAGGATATTACAACACTAATGACTTTTTAGTTGACTGCACACCTTGGGAATGAAATGATCGCCTCCAGGCTGTTTTAAACAACTAATATATACTTATCATTGTACCTACATGGAAAATGGTTAAAAAAAATGAAAAAAAATATATCCCGCTGAGTTTCTTTCGCCGGTTCTTCTCAGGTCCGAGGTGCTAAATTCCGAACCGGTGGTAGATTTTTGACAATCAATAAGCAAGTGCAAACACTTCTATATTGAATAAAGATTTTTGACTTTGACTTTGACTTTGACAATTCTATTAGTCTTACTTATATTTGTTTTGAGCCAAGATCGCCCAGTGGTTAGAACATTTTAACCGATAATTGTGGGTTCAAAGGCACTTTAAAGTGTTCAAAGTGCTAGGCAAGCATCAGTGATTTTTCATGTGTTTATAATTCATCTCAAGATCGGTGAAGGAAAAAATTGTGGGCAAACCTGCATATATCTAATTTAAAAAAGGGAGAGGATGCCTTAGCACATTAGTGGGAAATTTACAGGCTGTTACTATTACTAATTATAGTTTAAGAATGTGTATTGTGCGTCTCATTTCAACAATAATAAATAATTAGCTTAAACTAAATCTTGGTTAAACTTAAGCTTCTTTGAATCTACACTAGAGATAGATATATTTTTGAAACTAACTGGAACAGAACTAATACAAACATTTAAAGAGAACACATTTTAAAACAAACACTTATAATTTAGTAAATCACAAAGTGAAATCAGTTTTGCAGAAATATAACACATTTCATTTTTTTTTATTATACCAGTTTCATTGTGTTTGTGATTTCAACATTATTATTTTACGCACACAAATATAATTCGAATATTTCACTGTTTTGGTATTTATTTTTTTCATATATACAAAAAAAATAACAAATGAAAATAAATACGAAAATTAAATGTTATACCAAGATTTCAAGTGTCATCTGGTACCATAAAGGTTTTTTACGGATTTGTGGGAGACGAAGGGGTAAAATGTGATTAATGACTTATATGACCGCCAGTCACTCACCTAGTTACCGATTTGGGTCAACGAAATAATTCATATTCCTTTAATATTTTTTTCTTACGTTATTATTATTATTACTTTTACACCGACATTTTTTATGTAGGATATTCAAAGATCTCGAGTATTATAATTATTATTTATTCATATTTAAGGTATTTAATATCGAAAATCATCATTCGAGGGATATCGTACGAATCAAATCAATAAATAATCTTTATTTTTATACGAGTACATCGGTTTTATTTAAAATAAATCCAACTTGCTTTTTTTATTTTTTATTTTTTTTTTATGTCAGGAGGTGGCACACGAGCAGGAGGCTCACCTGATGGAAAGTAACTACCACCGCCCATGGACATCTGCAACACCGGTGCAACCCTTGTCATTCTCTATAAGATATAGAGAATGACAAGGGGCCATCTGATGATATGTGGTCACCTGACACCAGTGGCCACAAGACATTGGCGTTGTAAGAAATATTTACCATTCCTTACATCGCCAATGCACCTCCAAATTATGGAACTAAGATGTTATGACCCTTATGACTGTAGGTACACTGGCTCACCCAAACTGGAATACAACAATACTAAGTATTGCCGTTTGGTGGTAGAATATCTAATGAGCATTGTACCTAATGAGTTCCGAGCCTCTTCGTAAAATTGTCTAACGATACTCTGACATCGATCATAAGACAAGTTCACAATCTCCGACGAATAAAACTTCTAGGAATAATTCAGCTGCGGAACTTTCACGTCTACAGTACTCCAACAAAGTACGTACGAAGTAGCCTAAGCAGTGAGCACTTTGCGATTATGTAGAATTTTACCATCGATTATTTCAAATTAGTGGATGAGATACGAATAGATGTTTTCAATATTATTAATACGCCTTAAGTCCCGATTTTATATAAATAGATAAATGATCAATCAAAATCAATATATTTTTTAACAAAGTACAATTGAAATAAATGTAATACCATCAGTCTGTTCGGAATATAAATTCAAACTAAAACTGGCTAAGAAACTAAATAAATTCAAAAAAAAAAAAAAACAGACGGAAAGACAAGAGTATTGTCAAACGTAAAAACCTGCTTCTCTTAAAGAGCAACAAGGCGATACAACATTTTTTTATGGTATAGGTGGCAAATGAGCAGGTGTCTTACCTGATGGACAGCGACGACCACCGCCCACATCTGCAACACCGGGCTGCTTGCTTTGCCAGTCTTTAAGAAGCGTATACGCTCTTTTCTTAGAGGTTCCCAATTCGTATGGCAGAATTTCTTTCACGGCTTATCGTGTGAAATAGCACATAGCATGAATCTGAGTTAAATTCATGAAAGTTTAATATGATTGCTATTTTATACTTGTATTAAAAATATAGATTTCTTTAGTACGCTATTAACTATATTGAATTTTAAGATGACTTGTAAAGACTTTCAAAATTTTGCTAGAAACAACGTACATAAGCTCAAGTACACCTGCGCGACTGCAGCATGTTGAAGTGGTTAAGTTCAACAAGGAGAAATAATAAAATTCGTACAATTTCTGAATTAACGATGAAAATTTTATAAACACAGAGTGTAAAAAGATACGGAGAATTTTATTTTGTAAACAACAATGTAATCTAAGCATCTATGTCTCACGACAAGTATTCACATTCAATAAAATTCTCACTGCTAAATCTAATTAATAAAATCCACGAGTTTTTATTGTCATTCGTCGTCGTCAATTGCACTGCACAATTTTAGCCGTGCAATTAAAAAACAAGCATCGCCAATTCGCTATTGTACTATTACTGTACGCCATTGTACTAAATACATACTATGAAACGTTTTCTGGGCATAAAGGACTCCTTATGTGATATATATTGGACATTGCTCAAGGATTATAGCTGACCTTTATCAAAGACATTGTGTGGGCGTTTCGGACAAAATGAGTTTCGTCAAAATCACTGTAATTGAAAAATCACAAATAATCGTAAATAACAATTATTAATACTTATTGCTGCTATATATCGTACCAGAAGGTATCCGTTAAGAAAGGGTGTTGCGTCTTCATACACTTTAAATTGGTAAAACTACTGTGCGCGTTTAAATAAAGTTACTAAGTAGATCCTAGGCAGATAATATTGTGGCCCCAACATCAAGCAACAGTTGTTTATATCGACCACTTACCACCCAGACTAACTACCTTTACCTACCAATTGTGTGTTGCAACCATAAATAAAATATAAAGGATGCCACTTTATTTAAGCCGGCTCTCACAAGAACTTTTAAATCATCATTTTCAAGGTTAATTCTAATGGTTTGCAATGTTAATTTAATTGAGAAAAACCAGTAAGAATCTAAGTAGTTACTCTTTTTCAATAAAAAAGTACATTTTATGAACATAATATTAATTTATAGCAGACTTTATACTATGTGCAGTCGAATAATAAAATCCTAAGATTGGGTTCAATGACGTGGTCTGGGAGAAGCCTATGTACAGCAGTGGACGAACACGGGCAATGACGATGATGATGATAATAATGATGGTGATGATGATGATCATTTTTTTTATGGCATTGGTTGGCGGACGAGCATATGGGCCACCTGATGTTAAGTGGTCACCACCGCCCATAGACAAAGGCGCTGTAAGAAATATTAACCATTCCTTACATCACCTATGCGCCACCAACCTTGGGAACTAAGATGTTATGTCCCTTGTGCCTGTGATTACACTGGCTCACTCACCCTTCAAACTGGAACACAACAATACAGTGTACTGTTATTTGGCGGTAGAATATCTGATGAGTGGGTGGTACCTGGTGGCTTTGTGCAAGCCCGTCTGGGTAGACGGGCTTGCACAAAGCCCTACCACCAAGTATTTATACACTTACTATGTACATAGTAAGATTAACATCTTAGTACTTAAGTTTACGTAATAGCGTTTCATGTACCACTCAATCAAATAAAGATCACAAAATATACGAATAGCTTTTCGTGATTTCTCCCATCTATCATGATTATTCCTAGGCAACGCTTTACCCACGTCATTCGTGATTGTTAACTACAACAATAACTGGCTCAAATGAGAATCCGATGCTATATTTTGGAACTTTATTTGTTAATAAAATCGATGAATTGAGTGATGCTGTTACTTCTGTAGGTAATTCATAAAAAAAAAATCTACTTCTAATTCTGAATTTATATTATCAACGCTTAATACGATTGACAGCATTCGATTTTTAAGTTTATCACAAACATTATTAACAATATCCCATGTACTTGATGCGACATTTATTTGAGTTTAAAGCCCGGTAGGACAAACCCTTGGGAAAAACAGCTCATGTGGACCCATCACAACTAAAACGTCTACCATGACTATCTATATCCAGAAAATCTGAGAAGCACAGAGCAACATCATAATTGTTAATTGTAATGTTAAATTTTAAGATTCAATTTGCATCACACTTTTGAACGTATTTTACGGTTTCGTTTAAAATAACTAGATAAATAACGACCGCGTGGGACGATAGCGAGAATACCAGAATTCCCTCGTTAAAATACAATTCTATTCCACTAGACGAAAAATTAACTAGCCCTCCCACCAGTAGAGGCAATAATGTGGGGTGTTGAATCTTTTGAAAAAATGTTTGCTCTATTATATTTTATGGTCTTGTTCCGACTGCAAATAGCACAAAGACATTATTTTCGAATGTGAGATGAATATTTACATTACCCTGCAGATATCTTCTTTTTTTAACAACATTTCCTTGACATAAGATGGGTAAAATTATAGATGTAAAAACAACTGTAAAAAGATACAGTACGTCTACAAAAGTAATTGAATGAAAGTCAGATGTGACTTTACCGAGGAAGGCACATTTGTGGAAGAAAAATGTGAATACGTTATGAATGTCGCATCTGTGTGAGTGATTCGTTATTTGAAAGAACTACACATATGATAGTTAGTAGGAATATGATTTGACTCTGAATTTCAGTGTCATTTAATAATAGTAATAAAAAAATACCTCATTGCGATCTTTAATAAGTTACTCATATTTAGTACTTGTCATCTTAAAATACTACATCGGCATTTCTACGGTTAGCATCCGAGTATTTAGGAAAAATTTCTTAATATTGCTGTAGCGGATCGTAAAATATTCACGTTTGTTCAAGTTGTTCCTGCATAAGCCGCAAACAAAGGTTCCATCTTATTAATTTATTTCACCATGCTGTCCACACAATTTATCATTCCAGGCAGTCTTCCTCAACATGTTTTGTCACCGAGCTAGAAACTAATAAAAATTATTAAACATATAAAGAAATCTTAATAATAATATTTTCCCGAATTTGAGCACTCGAATTTTGTACACAATACAAGTCTCCAATTACTTAGCCGTCTTATCTAAATATTGATCCCATAAGAAAAAAATACGACAATCAAAATT
This sequence comes from Vanessa atalanta, assembly GCF_905147765.1. NCBI lineage: Eukaryota > Metazoa > Arthropoda > Insecta > Lepidoptera > Nymphalidae > Vanessa > Vanessa atalanta. Next base: position 10,315,686 of record NC_061884.1, on the reverse strand, counting down.
CTTCGAATCAAACGTGCGTCTTACTTTAAATATTAAGAAGAAAGTGCTCACAAGTTCTTCTTTCTTGTAATACTATTAGTAGATATTATAGAAATGGAAATGGTTCAAAGAGAGCTTATAGTAGAAGCATGCTCGGCTCGCTTGTTTGCTCAATTATGGATGAACCTAGACTCAAGATGTGCTTCGCCCTGCCCATGCCACGGGCGATCCATTAGCATCAGCTCGGTGTGCGAACTGCGTGTAGTTTGGGCGTGTAACAGAGCGTGATTTGCTGAAGCGTCAGTCTTTTGCGTTCTGTTCACTCAGTTTTGTATTCAAATTCAAAAATGCTGTCATGGTAATATTTTTCACTGAATCTATAAGAATGTCTACGTATTATAAAAAAAATTCTTCATCTCGCAGTAAATTAATGAAAAACATTTTTGATTATGAGAATATAAAAGAAATTATCGGTGTGGCCGAGATTACAAAAAAATAAATTTTGAAGTATGTACCACCCAAAACGAAACACTTACTAAGTTTTGCTGCTTGAACAAAGTCCTACGATCAAGTGAATACTTATTGATTGTCAAAAATCTTCCACTGATTTTATAAAACATGAGAAGAACTGGCCGAAAGTAATATTATTATATTTCAATTATTGATGTTAACACTTAAAATTTATCGGAAGCGGTCGATTCCCAATTTATCGTCAGTCAGTTATCGTCTAAAAAGTTAATATTTCTATTATATCATTAATCCTTTCTGAATTTTTCTCCATATTCACTTATAAATCTTATTTATTGTCCTACAAAATAATCTTTTATTAACCTCGTTTAGTACGTTACGTAATAAGTTTATTCCTACATCTAGGATAAATAGTAAAGTACCTACATTTCACAATTTCTAGACAAATTTCCAAGTATACCCCTGGTTAGGATACGATGTAATGTCTGTTTATTTCAAATAATAAAGCTGATCGCTGCGAACATTTACCTTTCAACTGACCGTCTCGTTTACAGTTGACAGTCTCAAACTCGGGTCCTAAGAAGGGAATTGACTCGACCTTGAACAATCTATAATCAAGATAACACAACGATTATTGTAAAAAACTAAGATTTGAACTTAAAATATATAATTAAATATTTTACTAAGTATGCTTCATTGAATCTATATTCGGTCATCTATTATCGTATAAATTTTGCTACCATTAAATAAACTGCTGCAAGTTATTTTAACGAAGAACGTAAAGTTTTAAGTTTTGAACCACCTAACTTTGTTCAACCGAACGACACTTGAAACAAAAGTTTTTGAAGCGTTCTTATAACATCTGCTAATGCCTTTGGAACATTTTAAATATTATAATTTTCCACATTTATCATTAGATCAAGAAATTCACAAATTGACATTCACAGTTTTTCAATAATTTAGACGTCTTGATTTGATTTGAATTTTAAACGAATATCGCGGATTTCAATTCAAAGGCCATCCCTAGCCCAAAAAGAAAATGTTGAAATTGGTGAAGAAAGACATCATGAAGCTGACCTATATATATCAGAAGGAAATCTATCTCGTTCAACAACCTTCAGTCGAGCTACGATGGAATTAGCTCAAATATTACTACTTATCATGAACGGACATTTACATATAATCCACCAGCTCATCAATGTTGAAAAATTATATGATTTATGTAGATACTTATTTGTTGATATCATATTTTTATATAAAAATATATTGATTATAATAAAACTAGTAAAGTAGTAAAGTACTTTAATTGTTGATTCACGAAGTTTTAAAGTAAACATAAGCTTATTAGACAACTTAGGTTACCACATCACTTAAGTCCCAGCAGAAATTGAAGTAACCATCAATTGGCCTTGACCTTTTGAGGGTACTTTGGAAGGTGACGAAATTTGTTAATAAAGTTACACTGTTTTCTGTCTTGCGACAAACTTAAGCGTATTAAGACTTACAACGTATTATGGTAATGATATTTTCCACTATGTCTAAACTTGCTGCCAAGACAGGCAGTGTGAAATTAATTTTGTCGTATACAACGTTTAATGTTACATGTACCAAGTGGGTCTAGTGGATAAATAATAAGCCTCTAGGTTTCGAGGTAACGGGTCCAATTCCTTGTCCAAGGTCAATGAGTTTTATTATACATATGGTCAGATGGCAATGTATCTGTTCACTCCTCAATTATGATAGATTCTCGACTTATCTTAGATGGACTTATACTATATATACGATATTTTATTACTAGATCAGAGGTATGAGTTTTGTAAAAGCCCGTCTAGGTGACCATATAAATACTTAGTATCGTATGGTATCGTATTAGTAGGTATGTTCCGGATTGAAGAATGAGTGAGCCAGTATAACTACAGTGCCAAGGTTGGTAGCGCATTTTGGATATAAGGAATAGTTACAATTTCTTGACAGTCGTGTTTTACCATTTGCCCATCCGCCTACCTATTATAAAAAAAATATATATTTGAACATATTCGTAGTAAATAAATAAGATCATACAACAATTTATCAAAAGCGAGGGCAACCAAGAAGAATTACAAATCGAGTCTTGTCAGGCTGAATTTTTTTCATTATATTTAATTTTGACCAAAAACTCTTTTCTAAATCCTATTGACTAAAGTATTCTCAAAAGCAGTAACACTGACGTAAAGAAAACTTTTTCACTTCATTATACCCATGTATTTTATGCAACATTTTGCATTCAGATATTAATATTTGAATATGTAAAAGAGAGTCAGCGTTTATTTTGCTTAAAAATTGAATCTTGTTTCACCTGCATCGAGTCAAAGGGCGACGTGTCCATTTTTGGCAGACGCCCAGACTCGTGAGGAAACCATAATTTCCGAATGCTACCAGGCAACAAATTGTATCTATCAACTTCATGCTTCAACTATATTATTTCAAATTTAGAAAAACTTCTTTTTTATGGCATTGGTTGGCGAACGAGTATAAGGGCTACTTGATGGTAAGTGGTCGCCACCGCCCATATAAAGGCGATAAAGGCGCTGTAAGAAATATTAACCATTCCTTACAACACCTATGCGCCACCAACCTTGGGAACTAAGATGTTATGTCCCTTGTGCCTGTGATTATACTGGCTCACTCAACCATCCAACTGGAAGACATCAATACAGAGTACTGTTATTTGGCGGTAGAATATCTGATGAGTGGGTGGTACCTACCCAGACGGGCTTGCACAAAGCCCTACCACCAAGTAACTGTTTTTACAATTCCTTCACTTTTCATACTTAGTGAAAGCTCTCTTTTCCTCGACATAGAAGTTTACGTCAAAGGTAATTCAATGTGATAATAATAAATAAATAAATAAATAAATAAATATTGGACAACATCACATACATTACTCTAATCCCAATGTAAGTAGCTAAAGCACTTGTGTTATGGAAATCAGAAGTAACAATGGTACCACAAACACCCAGACCCAAGACAACATAGAAAACTAATGATTTTTTTCTACATCGACTCGGCCGGGAATCGAACCCGGGACCTCGGAGTGGCGTACCCATGAAAACCGGTGTACACACTACTCGACCACGGAGGTCGTCACAAATAATGTGATAAATAGATTTTGTCGCGAAATCGAACTCCATGCCGTTTATAACCAGGCTATATGGAGGAAATGAAAAAGAAAAACAAATATTTTTTTTAGATATCGTTTTCATGTTCCACCATCTTGATACATTGTCATAATTTTAATTTTCTCTTTCATATTCAGTAATGTCATTAGGATAGCATAAATTATTCCATGTTTATATAATTTATACCAAAATACATTTCCATTGGAACCTTTTACCCTGAAAGAATGATATCTTTGGGTTAGCAATTTGAAAGTGTTTGCTGTCCATTTTGTTTTTTTTCGTGAAAAGGGGCATCTACGATGATCAAGAATCTCTCGGGAACGCCCTTTTTCCAGAAATGAATATAAAATTCTTTGAACATAAAACATTTTTGCAAAATAAGCCATCAGAATGTCAAATTCGAGATCAAAAACGGTTCAAACTTTTAATCTGTTCTGAAATGTCAAGCGAAATAATTTTCATTATATTTAATCGGAAATATATTTAATCATTGATTAAGATCTCTAAGATCTGTAGACCGATTCGGGATGATCGATGTTGGAACTTGTCGGTGATTTCTAAAATGTTTTAAAAATGAAAAATAATAATTAGAATCTAAGTTATTGGCAACTAGAAACCTGACTGTAAGTAAAGGAGCTAATTAATGTCAACGTAACATTAAAAGCCTGAAAATTTACCACTGCTGAGCTAAGGCCTCCTCTCACTTTTGTGGAGAAGGTTTGGAGCATATTCAGTGGATTCACATGTAGCAGAATTTCGTTGTAATAAGACACCTGCAAGTTTCATCGCGATGTTTTAAAAACTCAAATTAAGCACATAAAAATTCAGTGATGCTTGCCTGGGTTTAAGCCCGCAAACATCAGTTACGATGTACGCGTTCTAACCACTGGGCCATCTCGGCTCTTACTGGGTCATCTCAGCTCTTCTCAGTTATACGTTATGTAACACTTGAAATTCAACGCCGAACAAAATCGTCAAATTAAAGGTGATATGCGACATCGAATTTAATATTATTTTAGCATCTGAAGGATTTAAGCATCAGAATAGCGTATCAAAGTGGCGTATTAAGTCGACTTACAACATTTAGCAAGTGAGATACGACTTGAGTTAACACAATAGCAATAGCTTCAAAAACAGTTTAAACAGAACTAATAAATTAATTATGTAATTGTTAGTCGAATAAGATATACTAAAGTGTTTCATAAAAATGTGTCTCATTATTTTCAGTCACACTAGCACTGTTTAAAATTCGTTTAAAAGTTGAACATTTCGATGAGTTTGACCCAAAAGCAAGTGTTGAACATCCTCGTTTAAAACAGCTTCGCTTGTGATATTTCAATAATTTTACTAAATTTAAAGTTATACTATTAAAAAAATATTGTATAATGCGACAATTTTTTTTTAAAGGATCTTCCTAACTTCAATTCTTCTTTCTTCTTCTTTAACTTTTTCAAAGGACACGAGTTACAGTTGACTTTTATTGGATACAACTTTGTAAGAACTTAGTGCATGTCCGTCTGGGTAGGTCCGCATCCACTCAGGGTAACAGTAGCAATCGCAAGTTATCCCGTCATGGCCTCTTGAAAGGACGGAGTGGATATCGCTGGTTTTTAGTGGGTATTCTGGTGGGGGCGCTTCAGGCGTTCTCAGCACCGGCGAGTCACTCGTGAAAATAAAAAAGATAGTACCCAATCATCACATATTCTACCGCCAAGCACTTGTTATTGTTGTGTTACGGTTTCGAGGGTGGTTGGTTGCGCATAGGTAAGAAATGGTCAATGTTTATATACTGTGTTAACCCCATCATTAGGTAGCCTATACACTCGCCGTCGAGCAATATTTAAAAAAAAATGTTTTAATTCATTCATGCATGAAATATTATTTTGTCTTATTTTTTGACTTCACATCATCACCATCAAGATGGCGGCTGAAACTTTATCGTCACTCATGGAAATGAAAGTACTCGAATGGAATATGAAAATACTGTATTATCATATTTAACCTCCGCATGAACGTACGACGATCACTTTTTTATTAAAAATGAAGCATATATATCAAAACTAGCTGCTTATCGGACTTTGTCTGTGTGAAATAAAAATTATACTCATTTCACAATCACAGCACCACCAAAATTTATAATTTCAATTGTATTATCAAAAACCAAAAAAAAGTCATCGAAATCGGTCCAGCCGTTTACTAGGACTTCTATTACATACACATGTATAGAAGATATTTTTATAAATAAAGTTATATGTAAATATTTGACCGAGATGACTCAGAAACACGTGAATCTTAAGCGATGACTTTGGTTGGCTGGGTTCAAACTCAGTCAAGCACTATTGAATTCTTACTCATATAAAAGTTAATTAAAACTACTTTTTTTTTTAAGTATAGTATCATTTTCATTCATTAGCAGCCCGTAAATGTCCCACTGCTGGGATAAAGGCCTCCTCTCCTTTGAGGAGAAGGTTTGGAGCATATTCCACCACGCTGCTCCAATGCGAGTTGGCGGAATACACATGTGGCAGAATTTCCTTGAAATTAGACACATGCAGGTTTCCTCACGATGTTTTCACGATGAGCACGAGATGAATTATAAACACAAATTAAGCACATGAAATTTCAGTGGTGCCTGCCTGGGTTTGAACGCGAAATCATCGGTTAAGATGCACGCGTTCTAACCACTGGGCCATCTCGGCTCAAAGAATAGTATCAATGCCCATTAATTATAAAATATTACTAATATTTCTATTTACCCCTCCATTGAGGCTGAAATATCGTGTACAGATCGGGACGACAATGGCCTACGAGGTCAAGGTCGATCCGGCGACTTTTTGCATTGCTAGCCTGTCTTTAAGCCATTGCGCTATTGATTCTTATTTATACGTACTGATTGAATACGTAATATTTTTATGTATGTATTTTTTGTTTTATATATAAAAAATCCAGCCGAGATGGCCCAGTGGCTACAACGCATGCATCTTAACCGATGATTTCGGGTTCAAACCCAGGCAGGCACCACTGAAATTTCATGTGCTTAATTTGTGTTTATAATTCATCTTGTGCTCGGCGGTTAAGGAAAACATCGTGAGAAAACTTGCATGTGTCTAATTTCAAGGAAATTCTGCCACATGTGTATTCCGCCAACCCGCATTGGAGCAGCGTGGTGGAATATGCTCCAAACCTTCTCCTCAAAGGGAGAGAGGCCTTTATCCCAGCAGTGGGACATTTACGGGCTACTAATGTAAAAAAAAAAAAATATAAAAAATCTCTCGTTCAAGAAGTTCAAGTAGACTTTTTCGCCACGGTTTTCTTAATGATCCAATAAAAAGGACTCTGGCCACCATCGACATTACGTTCTTACCGAGCCCCATGGAATTAGTCATGATGGTGGTAAGAGACCTAATGGACTGACATTATTTCCCTAGGAACGAGGATAGGTCCAGATGTGGGACGCTAAATGTGTTGACGAGAAACAATGTTAAGAGCCGGAGCCACTGTGGAATAAACTGAAGCGGACAAACGATCCAAATATTCAAAATTAATTTTTGTCGCATTTGCTGTTGAAACACTTGGACCTAGGAGTAGTGCAAAAAGCTTCATTAAAAGTATATCACGACACCTCCACAGGTGACAGGAGCGTTGGTTCGTTTTTTACCCAGAGGATCGAAATTGCGATTCAACGGGGAATTGCTGCTAGCCTTCTTGACACCATTCCACGCGGTCAAGATTTATACAGTAACTATTTTTAATTCATATTTGTATATATTAAACCAGAACCCCAAGTCAAGTGAAAATCTGTTACACGTTACACCAACTCGCATTGGAGCATGGTGGTACAAAAGCGCCAACCTTCTGGTCAAAGGAATTGGAGGCCTAAGCACCACACCGACGTTTAGACTGACAAAATACTTCCCTTTTTATATGAAGTAAATAATAATAAAAGTAATTATACCTTAAGCATTTCACTATATTTTTCTCTTGTATTTTTGCAAACTCTTGTTTTTTTTTCCTATGTAGTTTTTAATGATAATTATAATGTACTAGGCGAACATAAGTAATCCATAGTAATATTATAAATGCAAAAGTAACTCTGTCTGTTACCTCTTCACGCCTAAGCCACTGAACCGACTTGAATAAAGTTTGGTATGGAGATAATTTGAGTCCCGGGAAAGGCCATAGGCTTTTTTTAATTCACCCCTCGAGAGCGTAAACTCGGGGGTGATGGTTTGTGTGCTAAAGGTAATGTTTTATAAATTTCGCGTAAGTAAAGTCACGGGTTCAACTAGTACATACACAAGCCTGTGATCCATATAAATATAATAAATTTACATACTTAAGTCAATAACTCAAGATTTTCTCATAATACTCTTAAAAGCGGCAAAGTTAATTTATTACTTCACAAAGTGATTACTAAGACCCTTAAAATTTCAGTGAGTATTTTATATCACTGAAAGATTTTCTATCATACGGTGTGAAGTACTTCAGATTATGAGATCCTGCTATGAAAATTGATATACGCTATTATAAACTAAATACATTTTAGAAGTATATCTAAAAATAGATATAGACCTTATCACTTGGTGCTATCCCATTTGAGTAAAAACCACCCACTCATAATCACCAAACAGCAGTGCTTAGTCTTATCGTATTCCGGTTGAGATGGTGAGTGAGCCAGTGTAACTACAGGCACTAGGGACATAGCATCTTACTTCCCAAGGCCAATGGCGTATTGAAGATGTAAGGAACGATAATTATTTCTTATGCTGCAAAAATCTTAAGGCAGTGTTATCAACTTACCCGTCAAAGACGAAAACCAATATTTGCAAGTCAATATTTTTTTCATATTTGTACTTAAGGATCGAAACGCAATGACGTCACATCAATGCATCACTGAATGCATTTCCTCATCGCATAACAGAAATCTGCGAGTTCGCACCACGTATCGTAAGAAATTGCAAATAAATTCAGCATTCAGCAAGCAGACTTTACGCACCGTTAAATATAACATGAGTTCGGCCCAGGACGTTTTTTGGGTTATCTACATATGTATGTAATACAAATATTTATAAATATACATATTTATCCAAATCATGACATTTAGACGCCTTAGCATCTTTATGTTTTGACTCTAAAACTATGCAAAAACACTCTGTCTTAAATTGAAAGATCGATTTGATACATCAAAACATAAACCATCAAATATTTACTGAAATGTTCGTTCAAAAAACTTATACAATATCAATCTAAATGTTTTTAAAGAAAAATGCGAACTTGTAATAAAAAAGTTTTACCACATTGGATCTAATAAACTTTACTGTAAAACCCTAAAGAGGATTTCGAGAAATCTTTCGCTGACGTATAAGAATAATCGGATAAAATCCCCCGTATCTTTCAGTTCTCTATAACTTTTCTTTGCAGATATATACCAGTAATCGACATCCCGTGTTCCTCACGCATAAATATTGTATGAGATCGTACAAGATAAGATGTGGCCAGCCGGAGAATATTCTATTTTATTTTAAGACAAGACGTTTCAATGGTCTATAGTGCTTTCAGCATTATGGGAATAAAGGATCTGCTAAGTTTAAGGGGATGGCTAATGGATGTAGTCCTTTTAAGTGATAATATACAAATGAATTTCAACCGAATATCCTTAAGTTTTCAGTAGATTTTCGTTTGAGAGAATTTTCGCGTAAAGTAGAAGTGGATAATCGCGGCCACTTAGGCGCTTAATTTATTATTTGTTTCGTCTTTCAACGGATGTTTTCGGGCGCTTCCTTCGCAGTTCCTCTGAATTGTTACTTTGACTCACGCGATATATTTATGAATATGAAAATGATAAGTAGATGAATTTTAACTTGAAACTTTAAATAATAGTGTATGAATTTATGAACTTGAAAGTTAAATAAATATATTTAAAGCTTTAACTGCTACATGAAATACAATGCACGCACACAATCAGAAACATTATCTATGTTAGTGTTTGACAAATTTTATCGATTGAATAATATTACCCATATATTTTTTACTGACTTCATTTAATTTTCATAAAATATGTTCATGTTTGACATATTTGATATTTATTATTCCATTGCTCACAACTATTAAAAAAAAAATTAACACTATACATCGTAACGATAACTATAATTATCCAAGTGGATGCAGTACCGTTATTTCAGTATTCAAATTTTCAGTAGTTTCACGTCTGAAATTCACTTCTCTCAGCTTCAAACGCTTCCATAACAGTCCAGTCTCTAATAGGTACTGCCATTTTGATGGTGTTACGCTTTACCTCACTTATTATCCACTGAATAGCTTTAATATTTTTTTATTAAATGACAGATTTATTGAAAACCTAAATTTATGACATATACATACATCGTAAGTCATAAGTAAACCTATCAAATCTAAATCGTTTCATAGTAACTCACAAATTGAAAAGAATTTTTTCTTTGAATACGCGCGTTTCAAAGAACACCATTATGAGAAAAATGTCTTTATAGAAACGATTAAAAATAGACTATTAATAGTAAGTTGTTGATATCTACTTTATAAATTACATTACTATAAAGTATTTATTTTGTATAAAGTAGTCATCTCATAAAGTAGTCAACATCTTCGGAACTAAAAGAAAAGCAAAAAGTATCCCTAAAATGCCTAATTAACTAATAAGAATAATTATTTCATCGAATTTTATTTATAACGAAAAAAAATATATTTACCTTTACATATTTCTAGTTTGTAAAATGAAGTTCTCTCATATCAACTCTTATGCCTATTTAGTTACAAAATATTTTTTTCTATAAAACTTCTAAAACTGTGTTTATTTTTAAATATTTTCATTAATTAGCTTCAAAAATGATGATCTTCCATACAAACATTCATTTAACAGTTATTCCAAATTCAAATATGATATAAATTTCAAACATCATGCAGTTTCTATTTTAAAACGGGTTCCACAAGAAGTATCTAATAAAAAACTTCGCTAATTGGAACGTCATGACATTTAAACAACAACACTTCGCACTGTCACGTTCACACGACGATACTGTGTAAACATATTAATAAATACAAAAATATTATTATAAAAATTACATAACATAAAGTAAACTTAGTTAGTATTTGCTGTTTTGTTTCTATGTTAAGATTAAATATTATGAATGTCTTTTTTTATAAAAATATAATAAACTAAATCTTTATTAACTTGTTGGTTGTTGGTTGGTAACCAACGCGTTTGTTTGGTGTATACAAATATCATACTATATATCTATATGGGGCTATATATATATAGGGCTATCTCGGCTTATGACAATGAAAGGAATGGTTAATATTTCTTACAGTGCTGATGTTTAGGAAGCTGTGACTTACCATCAAGTGACACATTTGACAATGTAATAATATAAAGAATATTTTAAATTAATAAAATGTTATAAGCTTGATCAAATAGTTTTGTAGAATGAGAATTAAAAATATTCAATCGATACATATCTATAATATTATCTACTAATATAATTAAAGTACCTACAGACTTTATATTTGCTATGATCAATAAATTAAGAAATATTTTGTAACGAACTAGTAACGAAAATTATTCTAATATAATACATACAAAATCAGCTATAGCCTTTGGACCGAATTCCAGCAAAGGCGATGAATCTCAGATATTATAGTACAAATATGTGCGGAAACACAGGTGCGCTTACTAACACCTAACTCCTAGTCCGATGGGGCTTTAAACTAACATTTTCAGAAGATATCAAATACATGACCGACGGTTTCACCAGTTTTGAAATATATGCGACTGTAATATAACCTTTATTCTAATTGTGGAACACAAATGAAAATTCAATGACAAATTCTAACAATTTTCTCAACGAGGCAGTTACCCACGGAAAATGCTCACAAGGCGACAATAAGAAAAATAATCACGTTGAATGTTACACTTATGTATTTAACGTTACAACAATCCTCCTCTCGTTTTACAGTATGGTTTAGTGAGGTTACGAGTAAAGAAAAATTAAAACAAAACTTTAAATTAAAAAAAAACCTTAATAAATAAGGAATATCACTCAATACAATATTATATTTAATATATAAAAGCTTGGACTTAGTATTTCTAGGCAGGATATATAAACGTTTAATTGTACATATATTTTTTTGTCGGTTCTTCTCGGTAGAATCTACGTTCCGATCCGGCGGTAGCTTTACATTCAATTTAACACAGTAACACGACGATTAAAAAGTTCAACTCCAATGAAGAATGATATATATATATGATGGCAGATTTTCATCAGATACAGGCAGACTTTATATAGAAATTAATCTATACATATAATAAAATTGGAGTGTCTGTTTTTAATATTCAAATAACCCATTTTTACTAAATGCATATATATACACGGTACATATACCAAAATATTTTTTTTTTACAATTTTTGTCTGTCTGTCTATCTGTATGTTTGTTCCGGCTAATCTCTGGAACGGCTGAACCGATTTCGACGGGACTTTCACGGGCAGATAGCGCATGTAACAAGGAGTAACTTAGGCTTTTATTTTATTATATATAAAATAAGAATAAAATCACACTACAATTTCCAAATAACTTAAATTTAAACAACACGCACGAAGTCGCGGGCTTGCTAGTTATAAATACAAAATAAGCATATTAAAATTCAGTGTTTGAGTTAAAATTCGTATTAATTGTGTAATATACATGTTCTTCAACCACTAGGCTCGTTATATCTTGATATTAATTTAATCTTAACGTAACGTAAATCGTAAAAATTGTAGAACTCATTATAAAAGATTTATCTTATCAAATGCATATCTTTACGACGTCCAATTTACTTAGAGCTGTAATGTGTACTTAATGCCATACCGTAGATAGTTTTTGTTAAATTTGACTTTCATTAACATAATCAAAAACAAACTATTATTTAACAGACATTATTACATCATGATAAAAACGATTAAACCAAAGGCTTTATGAAAAATGTTTTAAAAAGTAACTATTTATTGTACCATGGATTGGTAAAAAATATTACTTTCGAAGTTCAAAAAAAGAGTATTACAGAGCGTGTATTTATTGATTTTTTTTATGTCATAGTTTGGCGATCAAGCGTATGGGCCACCTGATGGTAAGTGACCACTACCACCCATAGACAATGGCGCTGTAAGAAATATTAACCATTCCTTATATCGGCAATTCACTACCAACTTTGGGAACTAAGATGTTACGTCCCTTGTTCCTGTAGTTACACTGGCTCACTCACCCTTCAAACTGGAACACAAGAATACTGAGTACTGTTGTTCGACGGTAGAATATCTTATGAGTGGGTGGTGCCTACCCAGACGGGCTCGCACCAAAGCCCTACCACCAAGTAAATACATATCTTTTCAATCGTGTCGTTTTTTTCTCTGGGCTATGTAGAATTATTTTTTGTACCCATTGAAACCACTACGATGGTCGTCTTTGACATGGATCGGATAGAATCGTAATACTTTCAATGAACTAGAATTATTTTTATTTTTTTGCAGAGTGAACGTTTTGTTTGTGGAGTCAGCAGATGTTCTGAATCTTTGACTTTGTATAGTGTTTAAGAAATAAATGAATGAGATTATAAAAAAGTACATTTTATGTTAATTCCATTAAGCAGAAATTATCTTATACGATAAATAAATAATTACGTCACTTAATACAACTGACAAATATCTGATCACGAATTTTGAATTACAACACAATTTATCAGTATTGTGATAGAATTGCAAAATAATAAATGTTTGCACAGTGGAGCGATGATGTACGGAAGGTGGCTGGTAGAAAGTGGATGAGAAGGGCCGAAGATCGGGCTCAGTGGTGCGCCTTGGGGGAGGATTAGTCCAGCAGTGGATTAATACAGGCTAATTATGATGATGATGATGAAATGTTTGTTAAGACTCAGATTTGGTTCTGTTCTGGTGGACCGCCAAAGAGCAATACCTATTATTGTTTTCCAGTTTGAAGGCTGTGAACTAATGTACCTACTTGTTTCTTGTCGTCTTGTTTCTTGATATATTTCTTAACTAAATAAAATATAAATTCCTGTTATTGTCTCACAACATCTGAGAGACCTTTTAATTGAAATATTGTATTGCAAACTAATATTATACAAGTAACACAAGTACAAGGGCATCATATATGCTAAATGGAATATAATTGACGTCTCCAGTGAATCGCTTGCTACAAACAATCTACCCATCTCATTCGAATTATATGGGGTGTAACAAGGACGGTTATGTTGCAGTTAATGTGCTAATATAGGCAATTTAAGCATAGTTCAAATTAGAATATTATTGATAAATTTCGATATTAAGTAGTATTTTTAAGCGATTAATGTGGACGTATTTAGTAACATATCTGATCATAATACGCTATGTAAAATCCTCGTTTATCATGAAATATCTTTAATTGCACATATTTCCATTACTCGGAAACAGAGAGTCACTTAACGCCACTATCACAGACCAATGAACTTATTCAGGGCATCTATTTGTGGCCGCTTTGGCCTGTATATTCAAATTTCAAGGTTAAATTTTTAACGGTTTTAGATGTTACGATGGACACTCTGATATTAAAGTCTGAAGTTTGACTTCTGTCACGTGAACTGGGTACTTGTAAATGGTTTTTTATTCAATCAGATTAAATGTATTCGTCATTGTTATGCGTAATATTATTGATTTTGGTAATTACTCTTGTAATAAAAATCAAAAATGTTAAATTTAGATACATCATCTTTGGTTATCAATTGTCAAAAATACCACCAGTAAGTACACCGACACTGAAAGACAAACCTACGAGCTGAGAAAAATGAAAACACACACCGTATTTTTTTTGTCGGCCACAAATCCTTTACAATAACATAAAATGTTTGACGACGTAACTACACTATATTCCGTATGGAGATAATCAATTTAACAAACGTCCTCATCAAGTCCCTATGTTCAAAACGGCGTTGCGCACCATATTAAATTAGTAGTGACGTAATATATTCGGAACAACTCAAATAAAATGTATTCTATGTTTAACTATTTAGTGATAGTCAAAATAAATTTATGGTCACCAAATGGCCCCATATTGAATTGAAACAAGATTAGACCATAATGGTATTTTTTTGATAGAACTGATGAATATACATACAAAACAATCATAAGCGTTTCTCTATTCCACCGAAAATGCTAAAGAGGTTTATTGACAATTTTTTTTCTAATAATATTTCTTTATTTTGTTGTTGATGTTTTATCTATACCAACATATAAGGCTAAAGATATTGCTCATTTGAACACGCTTATCTCAAGGCTTTAAAGTCCGAATGATTGTCACCATACGTAAGTGAAACCACGTGAACCAACTGCAGCTAGTAAGTAAATTATTTTAATACAAATACTTCAGCACTTTAAAAAGTTTTTATTGATTACAAATGAAGTAATACATTATGTTATATTAAAAATCAAATAACAATAAGTTAGTATGTAAACCAAAGAGGTGATAACCAATCTGAATGTATTGTTTCTTTTTTTTTTTAATTAAATTTCTGTTTTTATTTATATATGTAAAGAAAACCGGAATTTAATATCACGTCAAAAAAACTAAGTTTCAATTTCGAACAATGTAATCCATTTCATTATCAATATACAATTTATTTGAAAACGACGAACAAAAATAGAACGCGTGTAATTTTTTTTTCGTTTTTATACGTTATTCTTTTCGACATGCTACACTCAAATATCGCTCAATGCATCGCACGTTCGGTGTTACAATAAATATAGGATATTGATGGGCCTGCCGCGATTTCACAGTGCCTCGACTGTAAATGTTCACAAACTTTCACATCTGCCTGTTATTTTATTATTATTCGTGAATTACGAAGGTTTTCAACGATTCAATATTCTATTAGTGATGACATTATACATAAAACTAGTGGTTTATTATAACTTTGCCTCTGTTAAATTAATTATGTTGCAATTTTGATCAGTATTGCCACGCTAAAATATAAATAATTATCAATTATTATATTTTTACAGCCATCGCAAAACATCCATGTTATATAATTATTATATATCGATTTCTTGGCTTATTTACATTTTTATTAAATAAATTAATGATGTAATATCAAGTATCATACGATCAATCATTTATAAATTTTATATTTATTCCAAAGAGGTCATCGAACTCCATCAATAAAAAAAAAATAACAATAAATGAGTATTTGCTGTAGTAAGGCTGTTTAAAAGCCGATATTTATATAAAAATAAATAAAATAAATATAGAAACAGTATTCCACAAACGAGGTTTTATATTTTAATTAAGAATCAAAATAAATATACGTTTGGCCTATAACTAGACGTTTATTAAAAAGTTTAATAAAACATATTGCCGAAACAGATCAGATGCGTTAAACGTATAGTGAATGAATATTCTCAGTAAGCGCTGAAGCGCGGTTCACTTGATACATACTTCTTATCAGCTGGAATTAAAGTAAGTTCATTTTACAGTTCTCGATTATACATATATGTTTTAAATAAAAATATTAAATATATATTACTATTTTACAGTTTACAGTAAAAATATTTAAGGTTTTTTTTTAATAATATTACTTTAATAAATTACATTACAAAAGTACATATTTAAATAAAATTTTAACTAAAATGGCTATAATATCTCAATTATTAATCATCGAAGTTAAAATCTAAGCAAACGCTAAGACGTGACTAATAAAAACATCAAATTTGTATAAAAATAAAACACTATATAATATAATATACACATAAATTTATAATATATTTATCTGCTTTCACGTGTGTGTATTTATTTGTGTCTGTGTGCGTGAACTTAATATAGATCCGACTACAAACACAAAAAAATACATTCAATAGGAAATATTTGACAGCACGACAAAATAAAGTGTATCAAGTATTTGATATTTTATGTAAAACGTATCTGAAGATGATATGTAAAAAAGCAGTGTAACCACATTTTTATCCTTTAAGTTATTTCCTTTATTAAAATGTAGACCGAAAAAGGTATTTCTTAATCCACTTAAATCAAGAAAGAAGTTCTCAATCCTTCACTACGTATAATACGATTCTGTACTTTAGTTATAACACTCTATTTATAAATCAATTTTGAACATTATTTTTGCATTGGACTAAATATTGGCCAAGCGTGGTCCCAACGCGTCATATATTGGTCATTGTTGAGTTTTTGTTTACAGCGTACATTCGAGGAAGTAAATGAAACCATTTCATTCTTTAATCTTATTGAGGGATTACTATAATTATTAAACATTTTCATTATGAATTATTAACTTCAGGGAGTTATTGTACAAATTGGATTTAAATTTCGATATTATAGCTATTGATCCGACTTCATAAAGACCAAGTTTGAGGAATTTCAGCTTTGAGGATCCCAGAGTCAGACATCAAAGAGTTATTAGAACAAAAAATATTATTTACAATTTATTAAGCAAACTTAATTCCGAAACATAATACTTTTTGATAGTTCTTGCAAATCACACTACATACACACGCCTGCTATTCTTATTCATGTATCTGAAATGTATAACAAATACGGATATAATAATACTAAAAATTATTCAACATGCACACTTACATAATATCTGTTATTATGTGCGTGTGTGTGAACGTAATATCATATCGACTACAAACAAACTGCAAACAAACAAATTCATCTAACACGAAATATTTTACAACACGACAAAATATAAAAGTAAATAAAATGAATGACGTCAAACCGGAAGGTGGTTTACTAATATAAGTAAGATTATAAACATACTCTTTATAACATATGATTATGAAAGATTCGGTCCGCACGTCTACGCTAAAATACTTTTTAATTTTATAATAAAACATCCTTCCTTATAATAAGTAAGTAGTTGTTTTCAATTATTTTTATACTTAAATATCATTTAAAATCATTCTGCCGTAATTACTTGAACTTCTATAACATAAGACTTTTATACAAACTACCATCCCCTGTTTTAACTCCAAAATTTGATTTCTTAAAATACATTATTTGTACGACGACCTCCGTGGTCGAGTAGTGTGTACACCGGTTTTCATGGGTACGCCACTCAGAGGTTCGATTTCCGGCCGAGTCGATGTAGAAAAAGTTCATTAGTTTTCTATGTTGTCTTGGGTCTGGGTGTTGGTGGTACCGTCGTTACTTCTGATTTTCCATAATGTGTTATGGAAAATCAGTGCTTTAGCTACTCACATTGGGATCAGAGTAATGTATGCGATATTGTCCAATATATAATTATTTATTTATTTGTACACCTCCACACCATCTGTAGAGCATACATTTTAAATTTCAAGTCTCCTACTTTAACTTTCATACAAACTTCCAACCCTAGTTTTACCCCTTAGGGGTTGAGTTTAAAATCCGTTCTTAGCGGATGATTAGAAACCTACCTGCTAAATTTCAACTTTGTAAGTGTTATAGTTTCTGAAATTTCGTGATTTATCAGTGAGTGGTATTTCACTTTTTTATAGATTAATAATAAAATTGCTGTCAAGTTTTACATAGGCGTTAAGAGTACCCATCTCTAAAAATTAAATAAAAAATCTTTTAAGATAGCCAATACGTATTGATTTTTAAAAAAACATTTTCAAATATTTACCTGAAATTATTCAAAGGGCAGTGAATTTAAATTTTTATGTTCGCGTGCAGCAAATTGCATAATGACTGTCCAATCTCCATCTAGAATTAGTTTGAACCAAAACGTGAATTCACGATTCAATGAATTGCTAACTTGCGAAATTAGGTTTGATATCCCTACGATTTATTTCAATTTTAAAGGATTTGTCGACTTTTCATGATTCACAATTCAAATAGAAGTCACCTTTGCAATTGAAAGCATAGATTTGTATGTATTTATGTATTTCTACGTTGGATTATTGAAAATAGTTTTTATTTGAATTGGGTTGGAATCGTTAACTATACTAATACTACTACTACATATGTACATGTATAAAAAAACATATATATAATATCATTAAAAAAAAATTTAGCTTAAGTATATTAAATAATTTTGTGTTTATTTGAGCTATGGGTTTTCGATTTGTATTGTATTATTGTGTGTCTATCACGATAAACTGACTAAGGCGCATCAACGGGGAATCGTCCGTTAATTTATTGAATTCCGCTGACACTTCCCCCCTTTTTAGGTATTTAATGCCCAGCGAAGCGACCGGATAAATACCGACCGGATAATATATTCAGAACTGGGTAAATATATGTATTAAAACAGTTTCGAATAAAAACTGTTATTGTTAGTGAGCTTCAATAAATTAATACATAAAAATAATTTAATTGTATTTATTGATTTCTTATAATTTATTTTATATAAGCCGTGAAAAAAACATTTAACGTATATCACATTTATGTCACTGTATGAGCGGTCCCAAATTAATTCATCAATCATAACCAAAACATGTGGGTTAAAATCCAGACAGGCGACACGGGCAGTTAACATGTACTTAATTTGGGTTTATAATTCATTTTGTGCTCAGCGATGAAAGGATAGCAAAAATCGTTCATGTTTCAGAGGAAATTCCATTACGTGTTAGCAAAAGGCTATTCCTTAACATTTTTTTTTACATTCGGCGAAACGTATATGATACTCAACGACCAATAAACTATTTCTAAGTAAATATCACGATCGTTTCAGTTGATAAGTGAAGGAATTTAGTTCTTCCCAACAAACGTACATACGTTAGCCTTAATAATATTAGTAGGCATTCATGTTTATGATGGCTGCCTGCTGGGTATATGATACTTCAATAACGGACTCACTTAATATTATTACTTAATACACCAAGTAATATTAACTTTGTCCAAGATCTGGGTGCCAGTCATTAAAAAAGCTTATTAAATCTAATTAACTTTCAAAATTAATTTGTGATTCAATTCTCCCACAAACGAAATTGTAACAGTAATAAACGTATATTTTTTAAACGTCTTGATATAAATAATAATATAATAGAAGCCGTAAATATACTCGTTAATAAATCACACCGTACACCTTTATAATTTCATACGTACATCTTATAATATCTCCGACATGAATGGTCCTAATTCTAAACGAAAATTTTACGGAACGTATTATAACAAATTTCAAAAAACGAAAATGTTTTCCATTCATTCGTATTTTTGTGGTAGATTTTATTTGCTTATCAACGGACGATATTGGTGAACAAAATTGTCCTCTTATTTTGCTTTTGAATTTTTTTTATTCTAATATTCGTAAAGCGTATAATATTCGAGCAAATCATTGAAGTCAGATTTTTGGGGACGAAAATGTTTTCTTATACATTTATCTGAAACGAAATACCTTTACCAAATCTAATCTAAGTGCTGAGGTATTCAGCTGTCGGTCTGAATTGATTAAAGAGGATTTCATCCTAATTACCGGCTCCGGACGTGTCACTAAATCCAGTGATTAATTGGTCAAAGTCCGATCCTAATTTTTTGTTCTCTAAATTCCAAGCCTTCACTATTTCAGTCTAACCTTGTAATTGAAGTGTAATTAACAAAACCGTTTTTAATTAATTATATTTCTATCTGCAGTACCGACAGTGTCTTTTAATAACTATATTTGTAATACTTGATATCGTTGTGCTCCGATTATGATTTACACAACATACATACTATTTCAAGCACAAGGGACATAAAATCTTATTTCCCAAAATTGGTGGCACATAAACGATGGAAGGAATGGTATATATTTCTTACAGTGCCATTGGCAACGGAGTCCATTTAACATCAGGTTGTCAATTTGCCAGTTTACCTATCTTTTGAAAAATCCTTTTATTATAGTTTTATATTAATTTTATAGTAGTGTTGTGGGTGAAGTTCGCAAGGATGTAAGAAAAAAACACTCTCACTTTGCAAGGGAACACGAAAAAACTTACGGATTTTCGTAGAAAACGCTCGTTTATAATCAATTTCTATCGCCAAACTTGCTGATTTCGTTCAGGCTATCGAATACGTTTTTATATTCAAACCTTCGTGTGGGGGCGTATGATATAGAGTCTAATGGAAATTAAATGACGTTTTCAAATATAATATTATTTATTTTTTTGGGAAAAATACTACTAATCTTGGCGGTTCTTAAGGTGACTGTAAGTTGACTGTCAGTTGTTTTGGTGTGTTCTTTTTTGGAACATAATTATTAGCAGAGATCAATGTGATTTTCTATTCACGTGGTTCATACAAATTGATCTGGGCTAAGCTAGGTTTTTTAGTCGGTAAATACACGGTAGCTACACATCGGGTATAAACAATCTTTTTTTAATTAATATATATTATAAAAGACGAAAGTCGCTCTTGCAAACATTATCTATATGTTTCCGTATTACTATATCGCAGCCGCGTCTAATATTTCTGCATTACATAAAATATTAAAAAAACCTACTGAATTTAAATGAATGTAGGTAATTAATTAATATGATTATGATTACTTTTTTATTGAAATATATATTAGTTACAAGTACTTCGCTACTAACAGCCTTAATTATAAATTTAGTTTAGCGAGTGTTAAGTCAATATTTTCTTCTCTATCTATACTATTAATTTAACATACGAAGGAAGAAGACAGTATTGTTTTAGTTAACTGTCTCACGTAATATCAAAAGTACGCTATGAAATTGACATCACACATACACTGCTTACTCAAAAAACACACTCACACTCTCGAACACAACACAAGTAAACATCATTATAAATCTGAAATCTGGGTTTCTCAAAACACAAAAATTAAAGTGAACCGAACGGAAATATTTTCTGAATAACAAATTAAATAATCAGTACGTATTGTGATAAAACATTTTCTTTTTCAGCTTCAAGCGATCGAACATGGTTTACAAATTCACAAACACAAAATATATACCCTTGTTGGTATTTCAGCTGATACTGATGGTCTTATATTTCATATTCGTGAGATATGGGGGAGATAAACATCACGACGTGAGAGGTATGCAAATATTATTACTTTATATATTTTTCATTGTATACCTAACTAGCGACCCTACCCGGCTTTGTACGGCTACGATGCTGATACTAAATATACTTCTGAACGTCTTTATATACAATGTTCACAGCTTTTTTGTCATTAGAAAATTTAAGTCCCTGCATGTTAAATACGTAATATCTTCGAAAATTTTAAATGAACATGGATATTTTTATTACTATAAGTATTTGAAGTTCTCGTGAACAAGACATTCGTAGATAATGTCGAAATATCGAGCTCCACCAAATAAAAATAAATAACATGGTAAATATCCCGTTTCAAATACTTATAGTAACTTCGAAAATATTTATTTAAACGTCAGGGGCCATATTGTTTTATATGAATACACAATGAATTTAAGGTACTTAATTGGATAAGGATTAATACTGTATTGCTTAAAATCGCTTCGTAAATAAGCTATTATTTCTCGTAACAAGTAACGGATCGAAGTCCCTAAGAGATAGACAAATACCGTCGCGGACTTTTTTGTAGACATTTTAAAGGTGTACAATAATGTACTATATTATTTTGATCTATCTCGTAGGTTTCAGCCAGCGTTCGCAAAGTAAGGCCAAAAAAACGCATCAAAATGAATTGCGTAGTTTAAAAGATCTAATCATACATAGGGACATACAAACAGCGGGTAGCGACTTTATACTATGTAATGATGTGAAAACTAATATTAGTAGCCTTAAGTATTATATTCTATGCAAATGCATTTATTGATAGTAGGACCTTGTAAGTCCATCTGAGCAGGTACCACTCAGTTATCACATGTTCTACCGCCAAAAAGCATTACTCAGTAATGTTTTCCGACTTGAAGGGTGAGTGAGTATAACAACAGTCACAACGGACATAACATCTTAATTCCCGAGGTTGGTGGCGCATTGGCGATGTAAATAATAGATAATATTTCTAAGAGCAATATTTTTTATAGGATATGGTGACTTACAATCAGGTAGACAATTTGCTCCTCCGCTGTATCATAAACAGCATATTTCTAAACTAAAGTTATATAACGTAGCAACACCAATAATAATCTACTTAGAATTATTTTACAATTTGAATGCGATGGAATGCTTGCTCTTTTTTTAAATATTTTATTACCCCTGAAATTTAATGTAAGAAAAATATCGGGCTACCTTTTGACATTTACATTTTTAAACGAATATGACCAAGAGAGACGCAATTTTCAATAACCTCCTTAACATCCTATTAATGTGGCGCAGATGTCGATTTTTTAGGGTTCCGTAGCCAAATGGCAAAACTGAACCCTTATAGATTCGTCATGTCTGTCTGTCCATCCGTATAACACAGCCACTTTCGAAACTATAAGAACTATAATGTTTAAACTTGGTAAATAGATGTGTTCTGTCAACCGCATTAAGATTTTCACACAAACATGGAAAAAAATCGGTAAATTTTGGGGGTTCCCCATCCTTACAATTGAGACTCAATTTTTTTTTTTCCAATAAACACATACATCTATGGATAGGTCTTCAAAATTATATTGAGGTTTCTATCATCATTTTTATCTAAACTAAATAGTTTGCGCGAGAGACACTTCCAAAGTGGTAAAATATGTGCCCCCGCCTTTTTAAATAAGAGAATGGTAAAACTAAAAAAATGTATGATGTCCATAACCATGCAAATTTCCACCGAAAATTGATTTGAACGAGATTTAGTAAGTAGTTTTTTTTTTAATACGTTATAAATCGTAAACCGCAATTTACTTTTCATTCATAAGTTACAACGAACTACAAGAACTTTTATATTATGTTACTTGCTGCTAGGGAACCCTTCATGGACGAGTAAGACTCGCACTTGACCGCTTTTTTTTTCGCCTGTTGCAATTGAAATAAAAAAAAAATGAAAAGGAAATATTTAATTGACCTTTCGACCTTTATCTTTTTAAACGAATACGACCAAGATCATAATGAAAAGGCGCCATTTTTATTAAGGAATCCAACTTGACAATTTAAATAAATTTCGTGATATTAATATTAATCACTATGTTATGTAATATGATACTCAGTGACGCGTAGCAATAAAATCGCAATTAATTTCAACAACAAATTCCTTATTAATCCCGTTAAATACTCTACTCGGCACATTCTTAATGTCACAACAATGAGTGATGAATGTTTCTCGTTTCCATTGAAGAATTGAAAGAATGATACGCGGTTGGATTGTTATCATTGTTCCATTGCGACTGCTGCAATTCATGTAGTTTTCTACACACATATAAGCTTTCTATAATGACAATATTATTGAATATACTTGGTCGTATGATTGTCTGTGTAGGTTTTTAAATCTCATTACATATTTTGATATTCTACCGCCAAACAGCAATACTTAGTCAACGACCTCCGTGGTCGAGTAGTGTGTGGTTTTCATGGGTATGCCACTTCGGGTTCAATTCCCGGCCGGGTCGATGTAGAAAAAGTTCATTAGTTTCTATGTTGTCTTGGGTCTGGGTGTTGGTGGTACCGTCGTTACTTCTGATTTCCCATAACACAAGTGCTTTAGCTACTTAAATTGGGATCAGAGTAATGTATGTGATGTTGTTCAAAATTTATTTATTTATTTAATAGTATTATTGTGTTCCGGTTTGAAGGGTGAGTGAACCAGTTTAAGTACCGGGTCATAATATCTTTTTTTGCGTTTAGTGGTGTCATGATCATGTAAAAATAGTTAATATTTCTTACACTGTTCGGTGGTAACTACTTACTATAAGGGGGCTCAGGTGCTCGTCTGCCTAAGAAAAACAAAAAACAATTATAACATCGGAACTCAGCTTGTCGTGACTAGTTTTTCACATTTATTTATATGTGTTCAGATTGTTCTAAATTGTTATAAGTTATTTTGTCAATATAGCGTAACAGATCACTTTATAACATAGACACGTTCTCATCAAGTTTAATCGACTACGCCTCTGATTTGTGATTAGCGTAACGATATTACCTCGGTAACATTATCGCTTTATTATAGTTGAAGATTTGAAATAATATTATTTGAATTTAGATCGAGCTCCTGTATATAATTATAAAAGCCAAAAAGGCCTAGTGGTTCGAATGCGTGCATCTTTACTTATGATTGCGGGTTCGAACCTAGGCAAGTACCACTGAATTTTTCTGTGCGTTTGTGTTTATAATTTCGTGCTCAGTGAAGGAAAACATCGTGAGGAAACCCGCACGTGTCCAATTTCAATAAAATTCTGTCACATGTATCCCAACCAATCCGCTTGGGAGTAGCGTGGTGGAATTAGCTTCAAGCCGAAGGTCGAAGGCATGTTACTTTTTTTATAAAATTATATCTATTAAGTATTTTTATCGAAGGAGGTATTTATGCTATAGCACAGTTGTAATTTATCGCTAAATGCCACTGTAGTCTATACTTAATAAAATTGGAGTGTCTGTTTGTAATATTAAAATAACCGCGTTTTACTAAATGGATATATATGTATACACCGTACATATACCTAAATAATATATTTTTTTTAATTTTTGTCTGTCTGTCTGTCTGTTCCGGCTAATGTCTGGAATGGCTGGACAATTTTGACGGGACTTTCACTGGCCGATAGCTGATGTAATAAGGAGTAACTTAGGCTACTTTAGATTTTTATTTTAGAATTATATGTAAAATAATAATAAAGTTACGTTTTATTAAATTCAAACGCGCAAGAAGTCGCGGGCACAGCTAGTATGAAATATAACTCAACTGAAAAGACAGTGAACGTGTTACTTATTGTCAAAGTCAACTCGTCGTCTTTATTCAATACAGAAACGTTAAACTAAGTAATAGCCTGTTTAAACATCTTCCAATCACCGATATGCTATATCGAGTGAAGCTATTAAACAGATTAATAGAGACTTAGATGATATTAGTAATTGGGAAGTCATATGGTTTGCAAATTAATCAAAACATTCGACACGATATGATTGTCAGTTGTTCGAATCAACTGTCTATGTTAATAAAGTTGTTATTAACATATATTTATGTAGTGATTTCTAAATATTTAAGTATGTTTCAGTTTTGCTTAAATAGTTGAGTAAATAAAGACAATGACAACGAGGACACTCGTTGATTGATTTATTGACTAAAAATATGTTAAGAACCGACTATCTAACGACTATATATATATGTTTATAGCCTGACCAAACATCTGATAAGTAATATGCAATTATCGAGTTAATGCAAAGAGCAGATGATCGATTCGCTTCTAACGATGCCTAATTTGTAAAATTATAATTGTAGACTTCGCTCTTTATCTGTCCATCTGTCTGTCACCAGGCTGTATCACAAGAACCGCGAATAGCTAGAAATACAAATATGTATTTCTGTTGCCTCTATAACAAAAAATACTAAAAACAAAATAAAATAAATATCAAGGTCAGTATTAATTTAGTTAATGATATGGAATCCTTCGTGCGCGAGTCCGACTCGCACTTGTCCGGTTTAATTAAATTGGTAAGATGGTCAAATAGGCTACTTATTGCACCGTATATATTAATTAGACACAGTAGTATTTTATAACGAATTAAAACATTACAATACATACAAATTCAAACAATAACAATATTTTTGTTTTGTTCGAATTCGTATAAAATAGAGTTATTTTGAATTAATTTAACTAAGTGTATTCTTTTCACTAATATTTGATCACGTGTAATTATTTGTGTATTTGTGTGCAATAAATCGTGCGTGCATCGTGAGTCGAGATGGCCCAGTGGTTAGAACGCGTGCATCTTAACCGATGATTTCGGGTTCAAACCCAGGCAGGCACCACTGAAATTTCATGTGCTTAATTTGTGTTTATAATTCATCTCGTGCTCGGCGGTGAAGGAAAACATCGTGAGGAAACCTGCATGTGTCTAATTTCAACGAAATTCTGCCACATGTGTATTCCGCCAACCCGCATTGGAACAGCGTGGTGGAATATGCTCCAAACCTTCTCCTCAAAGGAGAGGAGGCCTTTATCCCAGCAGTGGGACATTTACGGGCTGCTAATGCTAAAAATGCTAATGCTAAAAAGCGTGCACATAAAGGTACAAACGATTGGAACTCTTATTACACGTCAGTTTAAACAAAACAATTTATCTGAAATATTTTATAAACAGTTTTCACTTCGGTCTGAGCCATATTGATAACTTACAGTAATTTTATAGGCTAATTCATGGTTGCAGTAGCAATTTTGATGATTAGATTATGAACTGTTAATTTCGTTATCAGACCAAATGATAATCAATCTGTTAAGACGTTCTTTAATCAAATTAGGGTGGAGTTCACGAGAACTAACTTAAGCGTAGTTAATAAATTCCAGTCGTTCGATACTTGAAAGAAAGAAAAGTTTTATTGCCACATGTGAAAATTCAATTATAATTTAAATTTCACGTAAAATAATGTGTAGGTATATAGCTGAATCAAATTACGGTGCTGGTTTTCAGAGGTGCTCTATACCTTCGGACATTACGCGGAATCAACAGAAGATTTAATATGCCAATAATAATGGATATTTTTTTTTTATATTACATTACAATTAAATAAAATTTAATATTGTTACACGAAAATATTATTTAAGCTTATGATATTTTAATTTAAATGATAGATACGGTGGCCCTGTGGTATCTTAACCGATGATTGCGGGTTCAAACCCAGACAAGCACCGATACATTTTCTCGTGCCCTGGGGGTCAAGTGAAACATCATGACGAAATCCGCGTTTGACTAATTCCAATAAAATTCTATCATTTGTGTATCCACGAACCAACACTAGAGCTGCGTGTGGAATAAGCTCCAAGCTGGCAGTGAGACATTTACAGGCCGTTACTTAACTTTAAAAGTTGGCTTAAATTGTATATTTTCTTTGATACTTTCTGATTTTAACACAAATGTTATTGTCTTTTAACTGTCTTTGATAAAGAGTGTGTTATATTGACGTGTTCGTAATGTCTTCTGAATATAAAATATGGCAAAAGGATTCCAAAATTTTTTAAAAAAAATATTTAAAGCTCTTGTGAAATAAAACATTAACAAAAAGGGATTTAACTCGATAAAATATTATTAAATTATTAAATTATTATATTATTTAGTTGAAACAACTGAATTTCTTGGCCTTACTCTTGATGCCAAATTACAGTGGCTCCCCCATATAAACGGATTGGCGGGTAGACTGAGTTCTGCGGCATTTGCGGTCAAAAAAATTAGATTATTTACCGATGTTGATACGGCTCGCCTAGTTTATTTCAGTTACTTTCACAGTATAATGTCGTACGGTATTATGCTTTGGGGTAACGCAGCCGCTATCCATACTATATTTGTGCTGCAGAAGAGGGCTATTCGCGCAATCTATAACCTGGGAGCCAAGGAATCTTTGAGGTATAAATTTAAAGAAATTAAGATATTGACTGTTGCTTCTCAATATATATTCTGTAATGTTTTGTATGTACGGAAAAATATTAATGTTTTTATGAGAAAATGTGATTCTCATAACGTTGGTACAAGGACAAACACAATCTTGTTACTCCTGTTACTCGACTGCATAGAGTCAGTAACTCTTTTGTGGGGCAATGTATACGCTTCTACAACAGGATCCCAGAAAGCGTTCAAAATGCTTCTGTTGCGAAATTTAAAAAAATTGTTAAGGAACGCTTGTGTGCGAAAGGTTACTATACAATTAGTGAGTTTATGTTTGATAGCACACCTTGGGAATGAAACGATCGCCTCCTGGCTGTTTCTACTCATATATAATTATGTATATAATTAATTTGATGTAAAAAAAAAAAAAAAGTCCCGCTGAGTTTCTTTCGCCGGTTCTTCTCAGGTCAGGGTGTTTTCTTTTCCGAACCGGTGGTAGTGTTTAACTTGACAATCAATAAGAAAGTGTAATACTTCTATATTGAATAAAGGAATTTGAGTTTGAGTTTGAGTTTGAGTTTGAAAATTATTCATTGATTTAATTTAACTATTACTTAGGTTGTCAATGCGCCACCTTAGGAACTAAGATGTTATGTATCTATAGCTTCAGTAGCTCACACACCCTTCAAACCAGAACAATGCCAAGTATTGCAGCTAGGTGGTATATCTGCTGGGTGTACTTCTAAGTAAATACCGATGACAAAGAACGTTTAACCATTTACATTAGCTTAAACTAACTAACTTACATTTTATTATATTACTAGTTGTGTCCGCGACTTCGTGCGCGTTTGAATATACCAAATATTTTTTGTTATACGCTAAGTTACTCCTTATTACATCAGCTTTCTACCATTTAAAGTTCCGTCCAAATCGGTCTAGCCGTTTCAGAGATTAGTCGGAAAAAACAGACACAAAAATCGTAAAAAATGTTATTTTGTTATACGTACCGTGTGCATGAAAAGCGGTTATGATATTACAAACAGACACTCCAATTTTATTATACGATGTATGTATTGATTATATTTCAACTTTTCAAATGATTACGATGTCTCTCTGACCAATTTCGACCATGGCGGCGAATCTCAAAGGAGATCAACTACGCAGATCATATTCTAGTGCACAAGTTTGTGCGCAAACACAGGTAGATTCTCTATTCCGTCACACTCATAATCCGATAAGACCGCAATCCGACAAGATCGGAAAGAGTTCAGGCGACCATTGGCTTTACGTGTTTTCAAAGGCCCGTAAGTGTACACACTTCCAACTTACGGGCTGTTACTGAGAACGTTTCCATAGAAAAACTCAATAACTTTTTAACGGCCGACCGAAAGGTTAGAACCCAGTACCTCAATATCTGCCTTATATATAACTACTAGACCAACGAGGTAGGCCATTCCAATTTTAAATATATATAAATCAAATGAGAATACAATAAATAAGTATAAATCTCTCGAGTGCGGACTCGTATAATTCCTACAGCGAGGGTATATAAGTCCTTCAACAAATACATTAATTTGACTGAACGTGTGCTTACAGTATTAATAATAATCTTTAATTAAAATTAATATGATTTCTATAATAAATACCTCTATAGTATAGCGAATATTTATACTCAATTATATTACCGGAATTTTAAATATGGAATTTCAGTTAAATAATTTTATAATAAGACATATTTCACATTTAAAAATTATCTTCTTTCGTAAATATTTTTATCATATTTTTGAAATGGAATCACATTTTATTATAATAAATTTGACTTTATAATAAGGAAGGTCTTGCTGGGGAGTCAATTTTGATGTCGTTCCCATGGCCAATCTAAACGCGGTCGAGATGAAACGGTTGATTCGCTCACTCATACCGTTTAGCGTGTGATAAGCGAAGCGGATAGCGTGTGATTAAATTAAATTGTTTTTCATTTCTGATATATTTTACTATATAATCCGCCCATTTTTAGAAGTCCATACTTAAGGTTAAAAAGCGAAGATGTTATAACCTTTACCAGTATCATTAAATTTAACAGTTTTTTTAAATCATTTAATAATTCGTTGCGTTTTGAGTTCCTTGAAATTTTATTGTTATTTATTTTAAATGATATGTTTTATTTAAGAATTATTAATTTGAATGGATATCATAATATGTATTTATGTCCATAATAATTAATTATGATATTTATTTCAAGCAAATTAAATTTGTCATTGTAATCTCATAAAATTATTATAAATTGCATTAATTAGTAATTTCACAATTCACTTGTTTCTAATTAAAGAACGACAAAAACGAAGTTAGTATTCAAAATAATACAATCATTTTTGGAAGTGAAACCTTGTACAGAAGGATTTACAGAAAATTTTAATAAAAAAAAAAATTGAAGGCAAAATATTTCCGTCAAATATGACGTGGGCTTTATTTTTAACAAATCATTTCACATTCTCGCATATAATATGTTGAAAATGTATATTTACAATTGGAGTATTTAAAAAAGCAAACGTAAAGTCGTACCGTAAAGTTACCCCAAACGCGGTCAGGGTGTAACGCTTGATTGACTCACTCGTATCGCTTGACGAGAGGTTTGCGGTTTTCCTATTAATTTGCGATACATCAATAGTCAAGCGTTTCATCTTAAATGACGACTAACCATGCTCAATCCGTAGGTATTATAAGCACAAATTGAATATCGCTGTTGCTTACTAAAACTTTGACAAGCTTAGTGGTTAACAACTGTTAATTAATTATTTTTTAGTAACTTTCCTCCCTGAACTAATTGTAGATTTTCTTTCAAGTTTTATTTATCCATTCCAGACACATTCCATTAAGGAAATTTTAAATTTTTTTCGGGAATTTTTTTAACGAGTGTGATTAAGTCGAAGATGCGTATCATATTTTCTTGGAATTTGTTTGGAACAAATTATTCCGACAATATGTAGTAAAGTGTTGTAAGAGAGGTTGGTGAACTAAACAGTGTTTTGGTGCATCCGTTATCTGATACAATATATAAACTTCGGAGACTGGGTTTGATGAGAAAATAACAATGTCCTCTTTAATAAACCAACTAACCACAACATGAGTGTTATAAAGGGTTTTTTAATGTAGAAGCTAAAAAAAAATATATATTTTTAAATATTTCAATTTATTTCCTTTCTTTAAATTCATTTTTTATTAAATTTGACGAATATAATATTGGCTTTATTTAAAAAAATACATCACCAATAACAAAATTGTAATAAAACGCTAACATACTTAATGTGAACGTAAGTTCAAACACAGATAATTCAGTTTAATTAAATGCGCTAAGAAGAGTCGACTAGAGCACTTTTAGCGATGACTAGATTCAATCCAGGTCGATTTCTCGGAAACAAAACAATACGACGTGTGATAGAATTGAAAACAGATTTCCCTGCGCTGTTTCGTCCTTACTCTAGAATAATAACGCGAGAATTTTAATTAAAACCAGCTTGATTGTAAATTATTTAATCAGTAATATTGCTAATATTGTTTACTAGTCTTTCTGTAGCTATTCTTTAAGAATAAATTCGAAACTAAAAACAGTGCTATTCTGAAAGAATTCGCTTCTCATTCTACTCATGATATTTTGATGACCGACTTACGATGATACGCTATATTGATACATGCTTCCTATAAACTGAGTAATTATAATTTAATGTCGCACATCACGTGCTGATATTTCACGCTAGTGTTATGAGGTGAGCTTCGAGTTTCTTCTTACAGAATACCTCCACTGAACATAAAATATATGTGTTCGTGATGTACGTAAAAATATGCAATTTATAGGAAGAACATATCAAAAAATCGTATCAACGTAAGTATCAACATTTCGTAGCCGTTACAAGGTGAGTTCATAGCTATATTTTTCTATGGTACAAAGTTCTTTCAATCGTGTATCAATTTCCTAAAAATTTTAAATAAATTCTCAAGAATACCAGTTAATATTTTTACGTATCATAAAAACGTCAAACTATTTTTAAAATCCAATTTAAAGTAAGTTTGTGTGGATGCGATTGCGATTATTTAAAACCAATTCACGTTAAAATTTACACTAATATAACGATTAAAAAAAAAAAAAATCATAAACGAAAAATCACAACGTGTATAAGCTAACAAGAGAATACTCAATCAATGCCTTTTATCATCACTTGGATCGACACGACTGAATAGAGTATCGAACGATCATTGTGCGTAATGGAAACACAAATTACTCTTCAATACCCCTCATTGTTACCCGATACCTTTCAAAGTCAGGCTTAGTCAGAACAATCGTCCCTTATTACCGGTTATATCTTCCTCTATCCGAGTACAGGGTAATTTCATCGGGATCGGTGAAGGGCTCAGCGTCCAGCGATTGAGTAGCGTCATAAAGCTATATTTTTAGTAACGGTTTTTTTTGTTGTTTTATGATACAGAAAAAAATATCAATTTTATAAAGTATCTTAATATAACTAGCAATCATCCCTGGCACCATATATTAATAAAGAAAAAAAAAGTTTGTGTGAGAAATATAATCAAGTTGGTCTCTCGATCTTAAATAATCCAGTAGGTGGCGCTGCAACCAGGTTTTAGCACAATATTTATTATATTTTGCCATTCTATACGAATGTAAATGCGAAAGTAACTCTGTCTGTCTACCTGTTACTCTTTCACGGCTAAACCACAGAACCGATTTGATGATTTATTTATAAAGACAGCTTGAATTTCAAAAAAGGACATGAGCTTTTTTTACTTCATGACTAAATCTTAAAACTCGAAAGATACTACAGGCGATAACTGGTATTATATTTAAAGTTAACACTACCTCTTTATTAATTTTTATGTATCATTTAGTGCTAATACACACGACTTTAATTATGTCGTATCCATATATTATTAGTGTCATTACTTTTTTTTTAATAAAAATGGAAGCAATTTCTTACTACCGAGTCACAATATAATTGCCCCAAACTCTACGCTCAAATTTATATTTAACATTTTGACTCAAACAAATAATAAATTAGCTCGTAAATATTTAAATAAAACTAGTTTTTAACGGATTTAATCGCGTATATTAATTATTTTAACATCCCGACCACGACCACGTTTTATTTCAATGTGTAATAATCGCGAAAATCTAAGACAACATTAGCTCGTAAATATTACGCCGCAACCCACCAATCTATATTCTATACTATTAGGCAATATTGAATAATTTAACTACACGTACATATAAGTGGTAAATGTTTTTGTTGAAAAAATATAATTTATTTTAAATAGCGCTATGTATTCAGTGGATGACAAGCCGTGTAGGGAATGTAATGAATGATCGAAAGCCAGATAGCCTCAAGTCAGGTGAAATCACGTTAATCCGACAGATTTTGTATTAGCGTAGAATACAATTGAGGGCTAAAACTAAATACATTATAAAGGTAAAATTATAGTATAAATCCAATTGGTTAATTTGGATAAGATCTTAATAATAATAAAAGTTCACTCAAGTAATATACTGAAGTGAACTTTTATTATTATAATTATGTTTTCAGTATAATTACCCGTAGAATAAAACTAGGTCTTGCGATTATAGCGTAGTAAACATATTTCTCGGTTTACCCGTTCCAAAAAACCTCCCAGTCGCTATGATTTTTACCAAAATCATCAACAAACATTTTCAGCCAAATTATACAAAACCTTTATGAATTTGTCCTTTATGAACATTAAAACCTTTCTCATGAATCACTGTTAATTGGTCGTATCCGAAATCTATTTGGAAGTTTTTGATTTTATCGTGTTATACAGAGGGGAGGACTATGTTTTATTATATGTTGTATCGTATTATTTGTATGAAAAAACTGGCAGAAATGGTAAGCGTTTTCTGTTCTTTCTTCATCGTCAAAAGTAGGTCGGGAGTCCCGAGACCGACCGTGACCGAGTGTTGGCCGCTATGTCAAGCGTAACCGCTGAAAATATACTGATGCGCTACCGTGGCTAAAATCTGCTGATTCTGAGTTTTCGATTCTCGAGATAAGCCAACAATAAACTTAATAGGTTTCGCAGCGTTTTTGATATGTTGGCAGAAATTAAACTCCTGTGCTTGATCAAGTTCGTTGGTCCTCCACCTAAAATTTTACCAACGAAATAGAGAATGAACCTGTCTTTGCGCACACACTTGTGCACTATTATATACCCCGCGCTGATAGCTACTCTCCGTCAACATCATCATTGCCATCAACCATGGGACTTAAGCTAATTATTATACATCTATTTTTACAATGACACAAAAATACAAAAAAGATATTAGCGAAAGTTTTAAAGAAAAATATAGCATTCAGTTGAATTGTATGAATATGCTAAAATACAATCAATTTATAAAATATTGGCTGCTCGCCACGACTCCGCTAGGCACCATTAAAGCTTAACCTTAGATATTTCCTTTTAAATGTGCTAATATAATTGATTATTGTGAGAATGTATTGTATCATTAGGCAATATTTAATGTGTAAATATTTAGAATATTTTTTTTCTCTTGGTGGTAGGGCTTTGTGTAAGTCCGTGTGGATAGGCACCACCCTCCCATCAGAAGATATTCTACTGCCAAACAGCAATACTTAGTTTAGTATTATTGTGTTCCGATTTGAAGGGTAAGTGAGCAAGTTTAACTACAGGCACAATATAGGTACATACAATTTTAGTTCCAAAGGTTAGTGGCGCATCGGTGATGTGAGAAAAGGTTAATATTCCTTACAGCGCCAATGACTTTGGACGGTAGTGACTGCTTACCATCAGGAATCATTAGCCTGTCCGCCTACCTTTACCATAAAAAAAAACAATCGAACCCCAAACGGTGCATTTCGGATGCATTTAAACTATTAAATACCTTAATATTTAATTTGTTAAGGATCATATAAAATGTTATTTGAAAGATAAATGCAGTGACCGACATAAATAACAGAATTAGCAATCTAAAGTGATGGTGAACTTCCAAACTTCGAGTTACTACTGAGAATTTCTTAATGGAATAACTCATTATCATTTTAGTGGCCTGACCTAGGTCCTCGGCATCTGCAGCCTTTAGGCATTAAAACAATGAGTCCGTGATAATTATGATGATGTACTAAAATTCGAATGAAACGACTCAGCCCTGTCCGCTTTCGCCCACAAATACACTCACGTATACGTGTAGTATCACTTGATAGCGATCGCATTATTCCGATTGTAATGCGATTGCAATCGAAATTGTTTTATTTTCTTGTATAATATCTGATATTCTGGTCTCGAAATCATGAATAAGTGCTGTATTACATTACAAAAGCAAATATTATTAAGGATTATTGAAAACAAAAAGTAAATATCAGGTTTATTTTATGATATAATGTACCAATGTTTTTAAATATATATGTCCGCCATTTTCACCTTATATTATGATATAGGATAAATTCCAGAAAAATAATTATATAAAATATTAATTGAAAAATTAAGGACTTTGAATAGACCCGGAACCGGAACGGGAAGTGTACTCCAGACAAAAAAGGAATTTTCCAAATCGGTTTATACATGACGGAATTCAGGGGTAGAAAAAAAAACATATCGATATCCACTATATTTGTTTGGATTCAAAAAGTTACAACTGTAATAGAAATACAAATTTCTAAAGCAACTCAAAATTAATAGATACATAAACTCCATTTATCTTCGAATAGGAATTTTATTATTAACTGGTTTTACTATGAGCCGAGATGGCCCAGTGAGCCGAGATGGCCCAGTGGTTAGAACGCGTGCATCTTAACCGATGATTTCGGGTTCAAACCCAGGCAGGCACCACTGAAATTTCATGTGCTTAATTTGTGTTTATAATTCATCTCGTGCTCGGCGGTGAAGGAAAACATCGTGAGGAAACCTGCATGTGTCTAATTTCAACGAAATTCTGCCACATGTGTATTCTGCCAACCCGCATTGGAGTAGCGTGGTGGAATATGCTCCAAACCTTCTCCTCAAAGGAGAGGAGGCCTTTATCCCAGCAGTGGGACATTTACGGGCTGCTAATGCTAATGCTAATGCTGGTTTTACTTACCTTAGGTATCAACGAATATTAAGCATCATTCTATCAACTTTGGCTAAGGTCTTAAAGTTTAAGTAAAACACACATTACAACTTATAGATAATGCTGATTTGGTCTAAGAACGTGTTTGCCTAGAATTGGCCAAGACCATTAAAAAAGATCTGTTAAAAAAATGTAATGATGCGTATCATTACACAGTATAAAACAAAGCACAAATAAAAATTGCACAATATCGTAGAGAAACACTGATAATTTTAGAGGTTTCTAAAGTGATGTCGTAAATAAATATAATTTTTGCGCTTACATTGCAAACGCTGGCCGAACCATAGGAGATATATATTAATGATATTACAGATAAAAAACGCAGGGACATAGCCGTTTGTATTGCCTAATGACTGAAAAATTGTGAACGCTGAAGACATTCTGTAGTATATTTAGTACCAGCAATGCACCCTTGCGAACCCGGGGCGGGTCGCTAGTTGAATAATATAACAACCTTCAAGCCGTAGAAGATTCATAAACTCGCTTTTTAGAATCGATAAGCCCCTATAGAAGTAGTATTATCTTTATATGATCGTACGATAAACCTTTGAATTACATAAATCATAGTATTTTGTACCGAAATTCTACTCATAGCTGATGCTATTAGACAGTAATATTATATCCTTAAACATGATGCAGCTACAAAATAATCACGAAGACCTTCCCATTAAATCCTCGACATCGCATCAAAGCTTTGTGCAGTAAAAAAAAAATTTACTATCGCGATGTTACGGATTTCTATGTGAAGCCATTTTTCGTTCCATTACACCCTCGAGGCCTATTAACGGGTATTGTGCGATTTCGTTCGCAATTTTTCATTTAGCATTTTGTTTTCTACACGGTCAGGTAGATTATGGGCCTCGTTTGTAAAGTCAATTCGAACGAGTTTATCGAATTTTGTTTTAGATCGACTACTCGAGTTTTCGAATCTCAATCAATTAGGTTTGAGCGTTTAATGGGAAATCGGGGACACGAAAGTTATTTTATTGTTTTATTTATAACATAACCCGGATTATGCAAAAGTCCCCTCGCACTGTAAGGTACCGATTATAAAATCGTAGAATCAGAATTTCCTCTAAAAGTTTTATTTAATCCATCACTCTCACGCCTCAACGAAGTTTGTTTGTTTCAATATTTTGGCAGGAATAATATTGCTTATCTGTGAGCCGGTAATCTGTTATCGGTGTTACTTGTAAATGCATTATCATATGGAATAATGAGAATTTACAACAGCTAGTGCGTATAATTTGGAAAAATTCCAAATGAAATCGCCGTATAATTTGCCTGTATCGTTTTTTGGTTAATCTTTAAACATAAATATTTATTAATAATAACCTCTAAGTGTCGATATGGACATTTTGTAATAAAGTACATGATTTTCATTTGAATGTCGCTCGTTCTAATTGGAAGAAGGACTTGGCGCTGAGAGATAACATCGTAAGCAAGCCATGCCTATATATATCAAACCTTACTAAGGTTAAGGTAAGAACATTACCAGAACTTTCTAAGGGCAAAATGAATGTACCCAGTAGAAGAGTAATTGGGCTCTTATTAAATTTTTAATAACCTTTAGTGACTCACTGGGCAATATTTAGACACTAGCTACAATTTTATCGCCTGCAGGTAAATGTCTTAAAAACGTCCAAATATTTTGGTTCCCTGGAGATATCTTCACTCATCGAAATGTAAAACACAAAGTCAGCACCTCAAAAGCATTCCAGTTTTTGGTCTGT
This sequence comes from Vanessa atalanta, assembly GCF_905147765.1. NCBI lineage: Eukaryota > Metazoa > Arthropoda > Insecta > Lepidoptera > Nymphalidae > Vanessa > Vanessa atalanta. The sequence continues at coordinate 10,277,775 of NC_061884.1, read as the reverse complement.
TTTCAATTTATATCCATTGTTCTATCTTAAATGTTTAAAACGTCATTATAAGTAGAAAAAAAAACAAGTCGAAAAAAAATTAGTGTAATATGCTTGAAGGTATTTCTTCCAGCAAACCAGTTTTTTTCATAATAATAATTTATAATGTTTATGTTTCAGGTTTTGAAGGCACCCATGTAATGATCTTTATTGGTTTCGGCTTTTTGATGACATTTTTGAAGAAGTATTGCTACAGTGCATTAGGTTTCAACTGGTTTTTGGCAGCTTTGGTCATACAATGGGCTTTACTCTGCCAATCATTCTACCATATGACGGACAACGTTATTTATATCACCAAGCAAAGTTTACTGGGTAAGTTATTTAAAATAGATATTGGTATTCCATCGACCTTGAAAACTAAGATGTTATGTTTCTTGTGCCTGGTACACTAGCTATTCACCTTTCAAACCATTTTGAAAAACAATGATACTTAATATTGCTGCTTGGCGGTATAATTGGATGGTACCTAACCAGGTCCCCCGACGCGACGACGACGCTTGGAAAATAAAAATATTTGAACTCGCATAATACATGTAACGATAAAAATTATAATAGCTTTAAAATATTATTTGCTAATTTTTAGAGTTTGTTTTTTGTGTCGGGTTTTAAATTTAATGTTTTTTTTTCCATTAATTACAAATAAAATATTCCAGGCTATTTCATTATTCGCAGAATAAATACGATTGTTTAATATTCCATAAAATATTTTATATGCAGCTCGTTTCAGATAAAGTATAAATTCGTGTGTCCGTTAAAATCCCGGGGTACGCTCACGTGTCTGTATTGAGAGATAGTATAAGCAGCATTATTTGATGCGGGCGCGTGCGATGTGTTTCACACGCGCGGTGAGTCTCAATCTGTTAAACGTCGCTGCGTCGTCGGGTCCCACATGAATTTTAGCGGACGCAATCAACGTATCAAATTATAAACTAGGAACTCAATTGAAATCTCTTCGCCTCCTAATCTGGCATACGTATTATGAAATTTCATTGCCGAAATTCAGTTTTATGCTTATGTCTTATGGTGAAAAAAATATTATTAAGTTAATGTTTATATACATATATATAATATACCTATGTATTCTGGAAACTTCGTATTATATATATGAAATCCTATTAGATTTGATGGTGACAAATTTCAAAAAAATCGTATTTATAATCTATACATATAATAAAATTGGAGTGTCTGTTTGTAATATTAAAATAACCGCGTTTTACTAAATGCATATGTATGTATACACGGTACACATACCTAAATAACATTTTTTACAATTTTTGTCTGTCTGTCTGTCTGTTTGTTCCAGCTAATCTCTGGAACAGCTGGACCGATTTTGACGGGACTTTCACTGGTAGACAGCTGATGTAATAAGGAGTAACTTAGGCTACTTTTGTTTTAGAATTATATAAAAGTAGAAGTAGTAAAATAATAATAAAGTCGCGGGCACAGCTTGTATCACATAAAAACGTTTTTTTTTCTAGACTTTATACTAGCTGGTATAATAAGACTGATAATTTTTATTATTACTGTTCGTAATGGTTATAGCGAAAAATATGGAACAATATCATATAATGGCTATCATCACGATAAAATATCTTCGTAAACGATATGAAGTACGCATAAAACCACTCCTTCAGTAAATATTACTCTTTGGGAGTCAGTTATAATAAAGCTCGTAGCAATCTTCGTAGCAATTTTTCAACTCGTACCGCAGTCTTTTGATGGTAATGTAGTCATATATAATCTATATGTACCTTTATATATTTCAGTATGTAAATTTCGTATAAAGTCAGTCCATCATTATATTATAATCGTATTATACATATATGTATGTGCATCTTTTGTATATGAATACTTGTTAATTTTAGAACATATTTAACTATATTTTACCATACATCTATATCAAATCAAATCAAACAATCTTTATTTGGACATACACATTTTACAGATTATAGAAATACATTCATACAAAATAACAAAGACACAGAGAATGTGATGCCCAAATTGGTAAACCACTCAGCTTATGTTGAAATCATTGTAAAATGAAGTTCAACGCTGGTATTCTGTGGTCGCCAGTCAATACGTACGTCACGTCGCAGGTAGTGAATATATACAAGATAAATAATAAAAAGAAAAAAAATATAAAGATTTGTGAGATCATATATAAATAACAATAAAGTGAACGCCTTAGTTAAAGTCCGGACGCTCGCTTGATAAATGATTCTTAAATTAAGTTTGATTTGTGTTGATCTGTTTGACTTATAAGATGTTGTTTTTGGGTTCGGATTAAAAAAATAGGCTTTTCTATCTTGTAAATGAGAAGAGGAAGAATAACATGTCAAGTCGTTCGTCCTTCATCTTATCGTATTTGCTCCCGCCGTCGGCCTACTACTAATGTATAGTTCATAAAAAAAGATTAATTTTGCATCGTATTTTTTAAGATAAAGTTAGGTCCACCGGATAGTAAGTGGTCACCACGGCCCAGAGACATTAGTGCTGTAAGAAATATTAATTATTCCTTTGATCACCAATCTCTTGTGCCTGTAGTTACACTGGCTCACTCATCACTCACCGAACGTAACAATACTAGGTGATGTTGTTTGGTGGTAGAATAATGTGCACATATTCATTATAATTCTTCTGCGCAGAAGGCTAGTCACTTGTTGTGATTATCATTATAATTTTATACCTGTGCCACTATAAATAAGGATCGCATTGGGATTGGTAGAGTAAAATGGCAGAATTCGTCACGTAAGGAAAAAGCAATATGCCGGAGGGGACAGTCTCAGTCCTTGAAAAGACTTTAAGGGTTTTACATAATATAATTTAAAGAATTTTTTGTTATTGTTTTAATTCACACGGGATTTTTATAACGATTTTATTTCACGTCATGTAATTGAACTCATCAACATTGTTAACCTTTAATTTTCAATATTGACTTATGAGTTTTAGCCTTATTGGTTTTCCAAAAAAAGGTACCAAAATATATTGAAAACGGTACCTTAATTTCCAATATATTTACAAACGAAACATGAAGAATCACCCTAACGTTATAAAGATAATGTCTCTAATAATATATATTTTTTAATAACAAAATGCAATTTCCTTTGAAAATGTCTGCTTAGAAAGAATCCTTTGGAAGTATTATAAATTAGCTATTAAAATAAGAGCTATGTTGGATCTAGGGAAGAGCTGAAGATTTTTATGTACTCTAAGTTTGTATTTTTAGTAAATTAAAATGAGTAAATGTTTATTTCACTGAATAGTTAAAGTAATCTGCAGCTTAAGATACTTCTCAAGTTAGTTGTAGCGTACTCGGAATAGATTGTTTTGTTGCTGTAAATCCTGTCTTTATTTATGGACTACAGCTTACATCCCTATAATGCTTAATTCTGAACGTACTTTATGTCAATTCCTTTTTTAAATTGTTTTGCTGAATAGAGATTCTTTGTCGGAAATATTACACAACACTACAATGCGTATAAATAAGCGTTTTTAAATCGTTCTTACTTTAAGACTGTGAAATGGTGCTTAATATAAGATTTACTAATTTGATATTATACGATGATGATGATATGATGATGATAGTCATGTCATCGACCAATAACCATTCAGATTAAAAATAAAATTTGACTTTTTTCAATGTTAAAGAAACAGTAGAGACAAACAAAAAAAGATCTATTGCATTATATTATTCTAAATTTAAACTGAACAAAAATGGGGTGAAGTTACTAACTATATAAAAAAAATGGGATTTTATTTGTTAAATAAAACACGAACTGCCTAATTACTTTTACTTTATATTCGATAATTATTTCCTCATAACCATATTATAATATTTCACCTATAATAATAACAAAATAGATAATAATAACTACTGCATAAAGAATATATATATTGGTCGTCCCTTTCCTCTATATGGATATAGAGGGTGGAGACGACCCAAGAAACGATGGATGGATTGTGTGAAAGACGATATGGTTAGAAATAATGTTACTTGTGAGATGATGTCCGACAGAGAAGTATGGAAGAAGAAGACATGCTGCGCCGACCTTAAGTAAAATTAGGATAAGGGCAGGAGGATGATGATGATGAGAATGTGCAGTTTTGAAAGTTTCTTTAAAATTTAAAACAATACCTAACTATTATTTCTCCAAAACTCTAATCAGATTATGTCCTTTATATGCAAAAAAGAGATTTTAATTTTTAATAAGCTTAAGTAGTTTTAATTACCGGTTTTGTTCACAGAGGCGGATATAATGTCGGCAACAGTGCTTATAACTTTTGGAGCAGTTCTGGGTCTAGCGAGTGGATTACAATTATTGTTCATTGCTATCGTCGAAGTTGCTGTCGCTTGCCTTAACTTCTGGCTAGTTGCTGATATATTCAAGGTTGATTATTAAGAACTTTTTTCTCAATCAGAAGTTATTAAAGTAAAAACAATTATTTCGTCTCGATGGCTTTTAAAATTAATAGTTAATTCTCAGGCAACCCTAAATACTAGTCGTTCTAGAACCTATTGGTCTTTACTATTGGTCTCACGGCTGGATTGTTTGGCTGTAAATTATCCAGTCGCAGGTTTGAATTTTCGGGCAGGACTATAGACAAAAAAGCTATTAGGTTTACCTTGATGGATATTTTTGATAGCCCTAGGCTGCTAAGCAAGTAAAGCGGATGGTCGTTCGCCTGATTTCTTTCTGGTTGGGTAAGATTGACATTTCATCGGTCTATGAGAAGAGGGAACTAATATGCTCCTTTTTTGGGCACTATCTTTGTGTTATTTACCGTTTTATCTTTAGCGTTTGTGTTGAAGATAAATATTATTATGAAATCAAATTACTTTAAAGTAAATTTGTCGTATTTACTATTTATTTATTTATTTGTTACTATTCAGATCATAATTAGTAATATCATTCTAAATTACAGGTAGCTGATGTAGGTGGATCGATAGCTATTCACGCATTTGGAGCATATTTCGGCTTAGGTGTAAGTTGGGCGCTGCGTTCTAGGAAAACTAAATCTGATCCTGCAACCACAACTCCAACGGTGGATTTAAGCGGACCAAGTTATAATTCGGATGTAACAGCTATGATAGGTAAACAATATTAGATCATTATATAATTATTGAGCCGAGATGGCCCAGTGGTTAGAACGCATGCATCTTAACCGATGATTTCGGGTTCAAACCCAGGCAGGCACCACTGAATTTTCATGTGCTTAATTTGTGTTTATAATTCATCTCGTGCTCGGCGGTGAAGGAAAACATCGTGAGGAAACCTGCATGTATCTAATTTCAACGAGATTCTGCGTATATATACATGTGTATGTGTGCGCCAACCCGCATTGGAGCAGCGTTTCCACCACGCTGCTTCAATGCGTATGCTCCAAACCTTCTCCTCAAAAATTTACAGCTGCTAATGCTAATGCTAATATAATTAGTTATGTATAGTTCCATTTATCATAATATTTGCAAGTACTGTATATGATTTAATATACTTTAGAGGTATGTGTTTCATTACTAACTCTTGCTTGACAAAAATCATTTAATTCGCCCAAATTATTTGTAATAAAATCCTACCTGGTGGTGTGTTAATTTTTCTATTGTACCTAGAACTATCGGACGATGATTACTTTTAAAATATAACGTGAAAAATAATTGATTAAAAGTGCATTGAAATCACAGGTAACATCAATAATACTATTATTTTTAGTATAAAACTATACAATATTTACAATTCCTAAAAATTTTACGTCAAATATTACAAAGTGAAATAAAATAAATCCCGAAAATATTGTGTTAACGTGAGAATTTTATATATTTTTAGGTTCAATATTTTTGTGGATTTATTGGCCATCGTTTAATTCTGGTTTGACAAACTCCAACAGTGAATATCAAAGAGCTGTTATCAATACTTATTTGTCTCTTGCTGCGGCGACTGTAAGTAATTTATCTTTGTTTAATTTTATTAATTGACAAAGCTATAATTCCGTGTATCTTTAACATCAAAGTAAAATTCATACAAAGATACTCTCCCATGTGAAGAGATGTAAGTAATATTTGTATCATCCGTAGATTTTTTGGAAATTTCAACTTTAAGGAGAAGTTCTTAAAGTTGAAATCTTATAGTAAATATAAGTTTGTTTGAATTTCTACAAGAACTTAAGCCAAATAAATTCAAGCCAATTAAGTCAATGCAAACTAAGATAAAACCAGTAATCGGAAGTGGAGAAGCATAGCATGAGTAGATTAATGGGACTTTCTGTCAAAAATATGATCTACTGAATATAAGCCCACCCATACATAAATCTTAACCATAAATTCTGTTTTAATACCCGGACAAGACACTTTGAGTTCTTATGTACTTAATTTTTATTAATAATAATTCATCTCGTGCTTGGTGACGTCAATCAACGTAAGGAAAACATGTGTCGAGGAGTCATGGAATAACGAAATCTTTTTTAGGTAACAACATTCGTAATGTCTTCGGTAGTAAGCAAACATCATGGTAAACTCGATATGGTCCACGTACAAAACTCGACTCTAGCAGGCGGTGTCGCGGTTGGGTCGGTGTGTAATATGCATATTGGTGCGGGCGGTGCCATCGCTATCGGCATCGGTGCTGGTTTGCTAAGTGTATTGGGATATAGATACCTGACGGTGAGTATTATTATTAAGTAGTCTTCAATCGCGTCTTTGTGTTGGGGAATTTTACCTAATTGTTCTACTTTTGATGTTTTAATCTGGAAAATATTTTCAAATTGTCTTCAAAAATAGTGGTATTGACTGTTTTAACTTATATATTATGTGAAATTATTTTATTGTAGCCTCTCTTGACAAAGTTGAATGTACCTGATACGTGCGGTGTGAATAATCTTCATGGCATGCCAGGTATCTACTCCGGTTTATTGACAGTATTGTTCGCTGCACTTGCAACCAAAGAAGAGTATGGAACCGATCTGTTTGGCGTCTTTAGTGCTATGGATGACGTAAGTAACATTTGAAAACTAGACGATTATTGACATAATGACAAATTGAATTGTTACGTTATTTCTTTGTGGAGTACGTGTCAGGCTGCCTGCCTGCTTAGGCTTATATTTGTGAAACCATTATAGCCAGCCAGAATAAATATTCGTAATACGAGTAACTATGGCTGTTAATATATATAATGAATGAAAGTCAGACCTCAATAGCGGTTCGGAGCCGCTAGCACACGAATGCTATCCGTACATGGTTGCGTTTTGTTTTTCTGTACAAAAGCTTCGATATAAATTCAATTTTGAATTTTTGGAAGTAATATCGTATTCTATTGAATTAAATACAAATTCTTTCTCAGTTTATTTGGTTTCACATTATAAAAAGTTTACCAATAAATTTATTAAGGATATTGTTTGTTAGTACTGAAATAAATTGGAAACAATCAATAAATTGTTCTTATGCAAAAAAAAAACTTACGAAGACGGTAAAATGAAAAATGGCAATGTAAAAATTTCCCACATTATCTATCCTTTAAAATATTTTAAAAAGAAAAAGAGTTAAATATTTAACGAGGTGGTATCGTGACAAATAGTTAAAATCGTCTAAATATAAAAAAAAAAAAAAAAAACATTAAATATCGAACACATGCACTGAAGCTAAACAGCGGCTCGTAATTAATTCTTGTTTTGTTAAATTAAATTTTGATGGTGTTTCCTTAATTTCTTCTATTGATGATATTTTCAAGAGTCACTAGCCAACTGCACAGCAAATATTATAGAGCATAAGTGCGTGAAAAACTCGCATTCTCTATTCCCTTACTTATATTATCCAATAGGATAATTTAAATACAACGAATTTATGTGATATCCGAAGTGGTAGGTCCGAAGGCTTGGTAATGTTCCTACATTACCAAGCCTTCAAGCGGCTATTGGCAATTTACATCAAAACCTAATAACGTTTAACTAGCCTGACCTTGGACTTGAACACTGAACCTAAAACCTAAAACCCGTAGCTTATAAGTGAGTCACTGGACCAGCGCGACAGTGTCAGTCAATGTCAATCTCATAAACCTAACACGTGTTGAACTTTTCCAACAATAAACACAGTAACGACAAGGCTGATAATAATAATTCTACGTGGAAATTTTAATGCGTTTCTGAAATCTCGTCCCGTGGGATTTATAGGATATATGAAGTTCATGAATGTTCATTTAAAACACTAATTGCATAATTACTACTCACAGAAAGGGCTTGGCAGAACAGCAGCAAGCCAAGCGCTGTTCCAGTTTTTCGCTTTACTGGTCACGATTGTTGTTTCAAGCGTCGGTGGGATTATAACCGGTAAGTTCGTCATAATTAACATCTACTATAATATAATATGAATTTGTTACTTATATATAATGTTCTGTTTTAATATTTTTTTAATATGAAATGATTAAAAATTAAAAAGACATAAAAGTAGAGAATATGTGCTAGCAATTTTTTAAATATTTTTTCTATAAAATGACCTTTATATATTTCTTAGTATCAAGTTTGTATTATAAGTATTTTTTTCCTTCTAAATAAAATTCCAAAATGTGCCTTGAAACGTATTTTTATCTCGCCATTATATTACATACCTAAAAGTCGGTATTGTTAACCGTGTAAATTACTTGTTAAAGAACGTTGAGACATTAAATAACTCATTCGCTTGTTGATCGTTGTCGCGTAAGTCTTCGAGTACGCCCTCTATAAATCTTAAACCGTCTAAATGTAAAAATAATTAAATATCGAACACACACAACAAAGCAAAGTACCGGCTCGTAATTCAGAATCAATGAGCTTACTAAGCGAAGAAGTTTGTTGTTGTTATTTACACAGATGTGGCCGTAGCATTACAGATGAGTTTCGTCACGGGTACTTTATTCACTTGTCGCACGGGTACTCGATTCCTTTCCAAATAGTCATGTGTTTAGGGAGTACTTCGAGATATTCACGTGGGACCAGAGATCGTTTTTCAGTAGCATACACTATCCACATAGTATACATACGTATATAAAGGCCTTATTCATAATATTGGTGAAAAATAATATTCCACTTCTATTTAATGAGAAATACATGTTTAAAAAAAGACATTTAAACCAAAAAACAATAAATATATTATATACCTATATAATATATTTGATTTTACATTTCAAACTTATTAACGTATTTTTTTTTATCAGATATGATGAATTCAGTTCAAAGATTCTGTGATAATAAATTATATCAATGAGACTGCAGGCATTCAGCTTACGTCGTTCTTCTCAAGTCCTTCCAAAATAATTTGTATACTTTTTATTGGTCACAACAATTATTCCAAATTTGAATATGTATTTTTTTAAATCGTATACCTCATCCTTGTCAAAAAGAACGTCATGTAGGTCAGACTACCCCAAAATTAATAAATGTATTCAATACCACATTGATTATGTTAGCAATTTATCGTAACATATCTTAACGATTTATTCCGAAATTATAATCCAATATATGTAAATTCTGTCCCAGGTTTACGTTATCAGGTACTGAAAAGAAAACATTAAAAAAAAAGAATCTGCTTTCTACATGTTAAATTACGTTCCATTTACACATGAACCCAAATATTTATGTGGCGGAGGCTTAATCAAGCGGCTCGTAAGGAATAAATTGATTTCAATGTGTATTGAGGGCACGTGATTACGAGAATAAACAGCGTTTTTTTATTGTAAACGAACTCCACTTTCTGGTATAAAAATCCATTTAAATAAATTATAGTAAGTATATTACGAGCGGTTTCATTACCTATTGATTCTCGCGGTTGAGATCATTCTATATTCTGTCTCACTCCGCTCACTGGTAACTGGCACGCATTTGAATCTCGAAGCTGTGCTTGATTAATGAGATAGGGAAATGAACAAAGCACGCGGAACTGAACTGAATAATTATGAAAATTTAAAGTCATATGAATCATTATAGCATATCAACACACGTCTGTTTGGCCATTTCATATTTCAAGCTTCGGGTTGATTCTTGATATATAATAAATACAAATTTCCGAGTTTTCAATCCAGATAGTATGGCTTAGCTTTATTAAACAACGAGGCACTTAAACTCACTACTACAATATAATGCCTTAAAAATAGTGAAAAAGAGTAAATGTTAATTTGTCCTACTTTTATGGAACATGTAATGTAACATGTAATCCACGCGACTCTTTGTTATTTTTTTAAAGTATAGATAGGCGGATAAACAAATGGGTCACCCGATATGGTCACAACCATCCATAGACCAATGCGGTGGAACCCGCATTGGAGCAGCGTGGTGGAATATGCTCCAAACCTTCTCCTCAAGGGGAGAGGAGGCCTTAGCCCAGCAGTGGGACATTTACAGGCTGTTAATGTGTAAAAAAAAATCCATAGACATTAGCGCTGTAAAAAGTAATAACATTCCTTACATCACCAACACCACCAACTTCAAGAACTAAGATATTTTTTCCCTTCTGTTTATAGTTACACGACTTACTCACTTAATAGCCGGAACACAACAGTACTAAGTATCGTTGTTTAGTGGTAGAAAACCAGATACGTGGGCAGTACATATCGAGACAATCTTGTAAAAAACCCTACCACCTCGTAAGGACTTTTAGCAAATAGACAGTTTATTGACCGAACTAGTAGTAAGATTGAGATATTACATTTCTATGTAATGGGCACTTTGTGCTAAAACTGCTAATCGAATTTCGATGAAAATTGGGATGAGTACATTTACCTAGGATTTTGTAAAATGAACGATTCTTGCTAAATTCTGCGAAGATTTATCAGTCGTTGAAAACGGTCACATAAAAAAAAATCACAGTCACATTGCGGGCGTTGTGAAATATTGAAATTGATATAACTAGTATTAAAATTCAATTATAATTAAAAATAATACAATAAATAGCAACGAAGTATATTATAGTGTACGCGCCTCCTAACTACAAGGGAAAAATGAGGCAGTAGGGATCAAGATAAGTGAGCATCGTTGCGTCTGCCGTCACGGCATACGATTCTGTCTTTCCTCTTTCCTCGTAGGAACGGTAATAATAGTTTCTTTATATATTGGGAACAAAGATGTTATATCCCTTGTGCCTGTAGTTATACTGAGCTCACTCACCCTTTAAACCGGAACACGACGATACCAGGTATTGCTGCTTGGTGGCAGAATATCTAATGACTGGGTGGTACCAACCCAGATGGGCTTGCACAAAACTCTACCATCAAGTAAATAGTGATATTCTATCAGCTATAAATGTAAAATCCGATTTGAATTGATGTCATTGTTATTAAATCTACTAATTTAGCATATATGAATGTAATAGAAATTGTAGTTAACGAAAGTGATTTAATTTTTTAAAGAATATGTCCTATTATTATATAAGATACTCGATATATGTCAAACCGAGTTTAGGGCCCGTTCTCACTAAAACGGATCGTCTGTTTGCTTGGCCCATCAAAGGAGACGGGCAGTGCAATTATCATGATCCTGTTAATATTTAGAAGTATCCGAGAAAGGTAGTGTTCAGGGTTTTTAGATGGTTGTTTTGTCATTGACAAGAGCCGTCTAAACACCCGGATCGGAAATCGTGCCAATGAATTTTCTAGTATTTTTTTATGATTCACATCCTGAATCATAAAAAATCGTCCAAAGAAGTCATAGACATAGGAATGATTTTCTTTTACATGTTCTTCTTAAACAAGATTGACGATGACGATATCCCAGTGTAGCACCACCACAGCACTGGAAATTCATCGTCTGAACGGATACTAATCAAAGCCTGTCGGTGCATGTGTTAAAACGCACATCCGGCCACTGTCCTCAGTTTAAACAGACCTAGCTGTTAGTAGCCTGCGCTACTCGGTAATAATGTAGATTGCAGTATTTCTCGAAATGACGATTTTTACGCAGCAAGCGGAAGCAAATTTTATTTTATTATTATACCACCAAATTATTGAACCAAAGATAACGGGAATGGCAATTTCGACGCTTTGTAAAGGTTTGGAATTTTGTAAAGAATCGCTTTTATTTAACGTTTTGCTATTGACCTTTGTATCAATTTACTCTGTTACACGGGAGGTTTCGGGAATCGAAACAAAAGCCTTTTAAAGCGAAGCCATTTATCCCTGTCCGTTTTATTATTGGGCACTTAAGACCCGAGTCATTATTTAAAGAATTTAATAAAAATAATAAGTCAAGTGATCAATCTTCGTATTTGTAACGGGTTGTCAAAATTCGGGTTCTTAAGCTGTTTTTATAATAATCAAGTTAAAATTAATTGTTTTAGAAAAATGTCCTTTATTACAGATTTAATACTTTTTCAATGTTTCTTTGAAATTTTATATTTATTTAAGTAATTCTTTAAAAAATTCTTAAATGTATACTTTGTATTGTACATTTAATGGAAGTTAAATAATAATTAAAGCAAAGATAATGCCATAAATTCGTTTCATGTTGTTGTTTATGAACATATTATTTTGGTAGTAGGGTGTTGTAGGGATACCACCAGGGGTTTAAATGTTTCAGTAGGTACCACCCACTCAACAGATATTCAGTAAAAGCAGTACTCAGTACTGCTGTGTTCCAGTTAGAAAGGTAAGTGAGCCAGAGTAACTACAGGCACAAGGGAAATAACATCTTAATTCCCAAGGTTGGTGGTGCATTGCCAAAGTAAGGAATGGTTAATATTTCTTACAGCGCCATTATCTATGAGTGATGGTGACCACTTACCATCAGGTGGCTCAATTGCTCGTCCGCCAACCTATAACATAAAAAATACCGGTGAATTTAAATTGAACCGATTAACTATTGGAAATAATATTGCAATAAGTTGTGTCTAGATTACCTCAAACAAAATATGAGGACTGAGGTATGCAATAAAAAAGTACACATTTCCTTAGGTTTCAAAGAACTAGTAATTAATGAATCAAGGTCAAAGATTTACTATACATTACAAATAAGTACATAAATCAATAAACACAAAAAAATATTTGTTTATTATTTTCAATAAAGTTTTTATTGTATAAAAAAGTGGCGACGAAACAAAACATTACGCGATACGTGTCACGTCTTATCATGTGACCCTTTCCTTTAACAACCCTCCTTTTGCTTGAGCTGTTCTGTAAACAAGATAAATGTAGCAACGTAACAATATTCAATAATGTATAAAAAATTTGTTTTAAAGTTTATTTATATGAATGAAACCTGGTTTGATACTTACTTATTAACGCGAAAGAAAATGAATTTGCAGATATATTTTTTGATGCGGTGGCGTCAATGTCCCTGAATTTTATTGTTAAATTGTTCTGCCTATTATTACCTACAGTTTTAGATATCTCATGAGTTATTTGTATTTCGCTTATATATAAAAAATACATATAGGTATACCAAAAGCCTTGTCAGTTGGTTGAACGTTATAGATGTTGAAGGAAAAACAGAATTATTTGCCAACTTTCATAGGATCAGCCAAACGGTAAAGTCTGTTTATCTCAAACAGATACCAACATCGATTTTTATATACAAAACTAACTATCCGTCCCAGCTTCACGCAGGTAAAATAAAAATCTAATAATACAACTTTTGGTTTGAAGAACGAACGAAAAGAAAAATATTTATTTATTTTTTGGTTAGAAAAATCTAAATTCCTCTTTAATCAATGCATTTATTGATGAAAGCCGCATTAAAATCCGTTGTGTAGTTTAAATATCTAAGCGTACAGACAGCATGAAGCGACTTTATTTTATACTACGTAGAGATATCGTTTCGTAACTCCAGGATCGAGACCGTAGAACGAAAGTTATTTCGATACTTTTCTGACAATTGTTCCGAGATAACTCAATGTATCTAAAACGTTGTCTGAATCAAATATCCTTAGATCATTGCGTTACTGATAAACGACTCAGATTTGGAACGGGTTTACACGCTAGACGCTTTTTTCTTTCTTTCTTTTAGTTGAGTTGATTTAACTGTATGCTATTTGTAATATTCAAACGTAACAGCTGCATTTAAAAGATCGGCTAAGGCTTTCTCGGTTTTTGAGGTTTGGAAATCATTCCACCTGTTCCGATGCAGATTAGAACTTCGAATACAAAATACATGTAGCAAATTTTCGCCCTACACATGCAGGTTCCTCAGGATATTTTCCTTCATCGTCGACAAATAAACCACAGGAAAATTTCAAAGGTTATCCGTATTTGTACCTGCAAATTTCGGCTTCTTGTTCTTACCACTAGGCCACATAGAACTCATAACGTAAGGCTTACTATTTAATACATTGTTTATCGGTAGATTATAATCTATCCAGCAAATATTATATTGAACACAGATATCTAATGTCTATTCTAATTGCAGCTCATTATCTATGTAGTTATTCGAAATTCATTCAAAATACTGATACTAAAAGGAAAACTATAACATCAGTATTACTCGTATTCGTCAAATATTTCGAACAAAATTCAAAATTTAATTACAGGACGTTGAATAAATATATATGTTTAAATAAATTTCATATCGAAATCGACTTAATTTTTCCAGGTCTTCTCGCTCGTGCTCCAGTACTGGAACCACTCAAGGACCACGAGAAGTACGACGATGAAATTAATTGGGAACTGCCTTAATTGAACTTGCCAGCACTTAACACGTCATGTTTTCGTAAATTGTTTATTTAATTATATGTTAAAACTCAAACTAATGTTTAAAGCATTACTTCAAATAAGGAAAAAACGTTTAATAAATATTGTTTATTTTTTTGTACGTTTTGTTTTATTTTCTTGTGAATATATGCTTTTATTTAATTCGAGATCAGAAACCTATTGTTACCGATTATGTTGGGCTTATTTAAATCTATGAAATTCATTATTTTATTTGCCGAGCCGAGATGGCCCAGTGTTAGACCGCGTGCATCTTAACCGATGATTTCGGGTTCTAACCCAGGTAAGCACCACTGAATTTTCATGTGCTTAATTTGTGTTTATAATTCATCTCGTGCTCGACGGTGAAGGAAAACATCGTGAGGAAACCTGCATGTGCCTAATTTCAACGAAATTCTGCCACATGTGTATTCCACCAACCCGCATTGGAGCAGCGTGGGGGAATATACTCCAAACCTCAAAGGAAGAGGAGGCCTTAGCCCAGTAGTGGGAAATTTACAGGCTGTTTATGTATGTATGTTATTCTATTTTATTTGTACACAGTTATACATACATAATATTGATATCATCATCAATATACAATTTTTACTTTACCCAAAGGAGAAAATAAACGGCTAAATCCTAACCGGAGATTGCTGGTTCGAAACGAGGCCACTAGTTTTTCATGCACATACATTTTGTTTTTAATTCATATCCTGTTCTACGTTCAAGAAAAATATTTAGCTTATCAGCGTCCGATGAATGTTTGCCAGTACCAATCCACGGTGGAAATATCAGAAACCTGACCAAAAATCCGAAGATTGCGGGTTCAAGCCCAGAAAAGCACCGATGAATTTACATGTGCTTAATTTGTGATCATAATTCATCTCGTGCATGACGGCGAAGGATTGTGGGGCAACATACACGTGGCGAATGAAGATCTGTCATAGAACATCATAGCGCTGATTTTAATAGTTCGAAGATACATTTAATATGTGAAATATATCTAAATATATGATGTTAAAAATGTGCAATCATCATTTAAACTTCGAACGCTAGCATTCGCACGACGGAACTTATAACAAAGAATCATTGTTTTTCATTACAATAACTCTTGAAGGAAGTTGAAGGTAAGCTACGAATGGATTCATAGTGATCACATAGTATTACAGTACGAATCAATATTTACTAATATTGTAAAGGCGATTATATGTTTATTAATTTATCGTTAACAGTAAGAGTGGAACAATGTATTTTATTCAAATAGATCATTAAGCGAGTTTTTTTTTGACTCTTTGTGCCAGTATGGGTACCACCTATGTATCCGATTCTAGCTAAACCCGCGACTCTAAGCCTATGTGGAATTCAGTTGCCTCTTATTCCCAACAGTATTTTCATATGGTGGAAAAAGTAGAATATGTCGTGCGTTCGTGCCAAATCGATAGCACAATCGATAAAGTAGATTATTCGTTAAACGTTACGGTTTACACTAGTACAGAGCTACTTTTGTATTTGTATAAATTTTCGCATTTATATTTTACCGCCAAACAATAATACTTAGTATTATTGTGTTTGGGTTTGAAGGTTGAGTGTACCGGTGTAACAGCAAGCAGAATTGTTGTCGACTTTAAATAATTCACAAAACTATATTCAACAAATATTTTGGTATCTCGGTTGATTATTTTAGTTTAGATTAAAATATTTATTTTGTATAATAATTTGGTTTTTATTTTGACTCGAAATTGAACTTATAATAAAAGTCGGAAAACCAGACATTCGTTAGCGAAATACCGTACAAGAAGGCAAATAAATAATTATATCATAAAATTAGTAAGTGTCTTTAATTATAAGTAAAAACGACACCCCCAAAGTAAAGTGTCATACTGAAAAATAAAGTGTTGTGCAGTTTGTGTGATTAAGATAATAAGAAAAGGCCGTACCACAAGACAACTGACTGATTAGATATAGAAGGTATGGTTTATATCTTTACAATTCCAATGTCTAAGTACAATGATCAGAACCCATTTGCCAATGTGCCAAACTGTATCCAATAAAAACAATAAAAACAGAATTCACACGACTAAAAGAGACTTGGCCACATGCGGGACATTTATAGTTTACTTTTTAGGTGAGCTTGTCTATATACTTAGTGAAAGTTAACCCTTTCTCTATCCTGTGTATTACACATGATTTACGCTTATTATTTAACTGTTGGCTACTTAGACAGGGAACCAGTTAAAAATCTATTTATCTGCTCAATGCAACAAATGCAATTCTTGTTTGTCGACTTAATTTATCGAGTTTGTGTATAGTACGTCGCTCAGGGTTTGTGGTTTAATCTTATTTCCATGCACAAACAATATTGTCGATATATTTTAACCCGGATACCATTATTTTTAGTACTCATGACAGCTAGTGAGAAATACGCCTGAATCTGTCAATGAATATTGAACTCTATTTTAAAGAAAACAAGACCGTTGTAAATTAACCATATTTGTTACAAGGTCCCAGGTGTTGCCCCGAGCAAAAATTGAAGTGTAATATTCCGACTAGCGAATTCGAATTTTGTTTTTTGTAAACATCTACACGACTATGAGTTTGAGTTAATAGTTTTTTTGTTCCGTTTTTTAGCTACAGTTTTTAACAGACTTCAAAAAAGAAAGTACGGAAATAGCGTAGACCATAAACTAAGATCGGTGGGTCAAATTTTGAAAAAAAAATATTGAATTTTTATATAAACTCGTGGAAGGTTTTCAATAACATTGAATCAAATGCCGTCTGCATGTACACATTAAACTGCACCGGAACAGAACGGTAGAATAAATTCCAAACTATCTATTCCAAAAAACGTTTACAGTGTCGCTTAACGTACAGTTTAACTATATTTTTTACCTTATCTTTCGTTATTATTGTTAAGTAGACTTGATTCGTCAAAGGAAAGGATTTCATCCTTATATTTTTATTACTTGATAATTAATATACAAGCTTATACAATTTTCAAGTGAAACAAAGTTTTTGTATAAATGCGACAATATTTTCATATACGAGTACAGTTCCTTTCTATCTAAATAAATAAGTATTTTGCTGTAATTCCTATGTCGGCTCTGTGTCGTGATCCTTTTTTGTATTTAAATCAGATTGGTTTGTTTCATTTGTTTTTACAGATAAGCTGTCGTTTTATTATCCTAAATATGGTACCTTTAGTAAAACATCGACGGATCTCAAAATTTGAAAAATAATGTTTATTTTAAAATGTCTCAATTCTAAAAGGTGAAATTAAAAACCATTTTTTGAATTAATGAACGAATATACCTTTATTTTTTTTACTTCAACAAAAAGGTTATATATTTAAGACAATCCGTTTTATACGGTTTTAATATTCTCGAACGAGTTTTTTATTCTAAATCAATTTGGTATTTTTCGCGATTACCAAACGTTAGTTATTTTTCATTTCAGTCATTGTCAGTATGTAATTAAGATAACTATATATATGTAACAAATTTCAATCCTCTTCAATCGACAGTTAGTCAATAATTGAGAATGGATTTTAACAACATTAATTGCCTGCCTCACGTTGAAGAGAGCGCTTCCCAGCATGCGAGAAGCTAAAGATAAGGTTTAATGTCTACACAATCCATTACCCTCAATTATCTGTGACAAAGGCGGTCAACGTGGGTTTTAATTGGTAAGAATTCAACAAAGCCCGATTTACCCAAAAGCACCTTTCTAAAGGGTTCCCTTGCGTGACAAAAATTTTGTTACTATCACGCAAAACCTGGCACTGATGTATCCAAATGGTCATGCGAAGCATTAGATCTCAGAAAATAATGTAGCGTTGCAAGAAACTATTAATTTCTCAAATACCAGTATCTATGAGAGAACGATGGACCATCACGGACCATGGATGATGTGTTTAACATCAGATAAAGAATTTGTTTCTTGACCTTCTAAAGTAATGAAATAAATGTGTACTATCACTGTGATTTTTTATAGATAATCAAAAAGAAGATCCTTGATGTATTTTTGATGTGAAGCATCTATTGGTTTGCCTTAGGGGTATAATCGCCTTATATGCATATTTACGTTTCTACTAACATTTTTACTATATGATATTGATGGTTATATTTTTTATGATATCGGTAGGCGGACGAGCAAATAGGTCACCTGATGGTAAGTGGTCACTACCGCCCATAGACAATGGCGCTGTAAGAAATATTAACCACTCCTTACATCACCAATGCGCCACCAACCTCGGGAACTAAGATGTTTTGTCCCTTTTTCCTGTAGTTACACTGGCTCACTCACCCATCAAACCGGAACACAACAATACTGAGTACTGCTGTTTGGCGGTAGAATATCTGATGAGTGGGACTAACCAGACGGGCTTGCACAAAGCCCTACCACCAAGAAATCTGAAATCCGTGAAATATTTTTTTATCTTAAAGTAATGTGATCTAATATTGCGTTCAATATTAGTTACTATCGGCTTAAGTTAAAATTGTTGTCAACCAAAATAGCTCTAGGCAACGAGAAGATTGATCGAGTGTCATACATTAAGCTTACACGCCGCTAAACCCTTGTCCAACAAAGTGAGATATTAACGTTGTTTACAATATGTAACGTAAGTCTATAAAACGTGAACTTATAAATATCTATATCAAAAAGTGCTTTTTTCGTATTCGTATGTATTCTATGCCCTCATCCGTTTTTCCGCTAATATTTAATACAGTGTAAAAGATTTTGGAATAGCATGATGGACTCAGAATTTATTGACTTCTAGGCAAGATACATATATAAAAAACTATTGTTGTTCACTGACATACAATATATAAAATCCATTTATGAATTTTGTTTTCCTTTCTGTAAGTCCTAAAAAAATTTTTTATTTATTTTAATATCTGTTTCTAATTTTGAAGTTTTAATTTTTTTATAATTTTTTTTTATTCGGATTCATTAATAATTATAATAATTACAAATACACCTTCTAGAACACACAAATTCCATATCAATAACAATAAAAAAATCAAGTATATCTTGATATATATGTATAATTTGTACGTGTGTATGTACTTCTGAAGGGCTTGACCGATTTTGATGATGTTTTTGTTTTCCCATGGATAGTTACGATCGATCCCGCACGGTAACCTTGCGATATGATTCCTGTTTTTTTTTTTGCAATACAAATCGGATTGGACGGTTTGATTGGATTATTAAAACAGTAATCTTTACTCAGAGTAAATACTATTAAGGCTATCTACAATTAAAATTAATGTCTGAGCGGGTTCGTAATTAACGCCACGTGTACCTTTAACGATGATGAACAATTTAAGTTAATCGAATTGTAGTTGTTCTATTTTAATTACATTTATATAATTATCACTTGGCTTTCAGAAAGCCTATATAGGTAGAGAGGCATTCATCAGATATTTTACAACCAAACAGCAATGAATGAGAGCCGAGATGGCCCAATGGTTAGAACGCGTGCATCTTAACCGATGATTTCGGGTTCAAACCCAGGCAAGCACCAATGAATTTTCATGTACTTAATTTGTGTTTATAATTCATCTCGTGCTCGGCGGTGAAGGAAAACATCGTGAGGAAACCCGTATGTATCTAATTTCAACGAAATTCTGCCACATGTGTATTCCACCAACCCGCATTGGAGCAGCGTGGTGGAATATGCTTCAAACCTTCTCCTCAAAGGGAGAGGAGGATTTAGCCCAGCAGTGGGAAATTTACAGGCTGCTAATGTAAAAATGTAACGAAAAAAGTCTTAACCATTCGTAATATTATCCTGCTTCTTTGTATCGCGTGATAGTTTAACATTCTCAATAAATTAAGTTAAAGGTATGCACGTTTAAAGTAACAAATCCTTCAGCTTAAATATATATAGTATAGAAGGATATTATTTTTTTTCTATTGATCTCTATCTACAGTTAGACCTAACGTTAGTTCTATAATTTCTTGCAAGCAACCACACTCTATTAAACAACAACAAAACGCTCAATATGTTGATAGTCTAATGGTAAGGCAAACATACGCTTACATGAGGCTCACGACCAAACATTTACATATAAGCCATTGATCTAACTGAATCCGGAGATAGTCATTACGGTCGCTTAATTATTACCAATCCTTAGCTTTGACGATAAATGGAATGAGAAACGATGGATTGACGGCAAATATCGATCGTTTATTTGGCATTTTAACATTATTGTTTCTAGTTTAGGTAAATGTAACCCAGCGAAATATAAATCATACTTTTTTATTTAATATCACATAATAAAATCTTAACAACAAAAATTACCAACTTATTATTATTTTCAAATTCGAATAGCAACTATCTTAAAGTATATCCTCCCTAATAATAAAAATAACTTTACTAAAAAAAAAAGAAACGAATCGATAAACTACTTCATGAAGTCGGTTAAAATTAAGCGTGCTGATGTGAGTTTTCACATTTATTTTGTGTTGAGTTGAAAGTGTTTTTTTTTTAAATTTAGAACCTTTCGTTCCATATTCATTATTTTATTAGAGATTGATTTTAGACAAGTCCATTTGAATTAATACTATTCAAGAATCATCAATCTATCTAATACAAGATTTTTTTGATGCCTAACCTTTATAATCGATATTGCTGTTTGATTTGATGCAAGCCCACGTGAAAATATACTCCCTAGAGATTATTGATATTTATTCTTACAAGCATTCGGTTGGAACGGTAGTGGTTCAGTGTAATTACCGGTAGAGGTCATACAAAATCTTTGATGCCATGCATGGCAAAGTAGTGTAAAAATTATTAACTAACGCTATATCCTCACTCTCGTGACCGATGGAACAGCGATTTGATAAAATCAGTAATATATACAATACTTTTATTGATTACTAGTCGAACACAACGGCTTTACCTGGGTTAAATTTTTAAAACTTTATAGCGCACAGATCTTCAGCCCCCATTTTAGCTCCATACATACGTGATTGATTCTTCATACAACCTTCTATTAGTCTTTTCGTACCTTTTCGGGGTGATTTTTGCCATGAAACCTTACCTACCAGGATTCAAACTATATCTATACCCAATTACACCAGCGGTTTAAGCGTGAAGAGGCGACAGTTAAGTTATTCGCATTTATATATTAGATGCAAATTCATCCCATTTCAAATTCATCATAGCACATTTCATTCCAATTCTAATATAGTAAAATATCAAATATTATATTCTTATCTATTCTCAAAATATTAGGAATGTTGGCGAATATTTCATATTTATTCTAAATAATATTTTTCATTTTAATAGAGCTCAAATTCTCTGAGCAAAAAATCTTCATTCCTATAACGGTGGCTTAAAGAGACAGGCTGTCAGGTCTTTAATAAGTCGGGTTTCAATTTTATTAAATTCCGATCTATAGTAATATACTATGACATAAAAAAACAGACATCTGATCAAATTTTTTTTATAACTTTCTTAAGTTAAGATGCTTTAAGTCCAGTTAATTATAAATATATTATAATGTTGTCTTAGATTTTCGCGATTATTACACATTGAAATAAAACTAGTTTTTAACGTGCCCGTCACGGGCACGTTAAAAACACGAACACTGCAAAGTGCTCGAAACGTCGGGATGTTAAAATAAAATAATTAATATACGCGATTAAATCCGTTAAAAACTAGTTTTATTTCAAAATATATTATATTTGAGTTTAGATTAGTATTAGCAGCCCGTAAATGTCCCACTGCTGGGATAAAGGCCTCCTCTCCCTTTGAGGAGAAAGTTTGGAGCATATTCCACCACGCTGCTCCAATGCGGGTTGGTGGAATACACATGTGGCAGAATTTCGTTGAAATTAGATACATACGGGTTTCCTCACGATGTTTTCCTTCACCGCCGAGCACGAGATGAATTATAAACACAAATTAAGCACATGAAATTTCAATGGTGCCTGCCTGGGTTTGAACCCGAAATTATCGGTTATGATGCACGCGTTCTAACCACTGGGCCATCTCGGCTCAGGTGAGTTTAGATTATTATCCTACTAATTATCTAATTGAACATACTCATGTATATGTCATCTTTATACATTTTTACTCTTCAGCCTTTTGCCGTCCACTGCTGGACGAAAGCCTACCCCATAGAACACCAAACGTTCCGATCGTAGACAGTCCGTATCCATCCCGTACCTATAATTAGTACCCTGATATTAAGCGATTGTGGGATCGCCGTATTCTTCCTTTAGCCTCCTTCTCAAAGAAGAGCCGGACAATTTATTTAGTTTATTATTTATTAGATTGTCCCAGGTAGATGTATTCCTGCACAACTTGGAGTGGAGGACCGTTCACGACAACCGGTCTCGGGGATAAATGTTGGTTGATCAAAATTTTGAGTTCTTTCAGTGTTTATCCTAAGATCTACTTATCTTGAAAAATTGTTCAGACTGTTTAGCATTTCTTCTAGCGTCCTTTCCAATCGTGTGCCTTGAGACGTCCTCCAATTCATTGGTAAAGAGTTACGGTAAGATAACACCCCTTTGTCTTATTGGTTGGTGTCCTTCTCAGAAGTAAAGTAAGTGACCAGCATCTAGTGTCATCATGTCCTTGGATTCCGATAGACCTAAATATCCCAGTCAATGCGTATAAACTCTACTTCCAAGTCTTTCAGATGTTCGCCTAGCCTCAGAAAGCATCCATTATACGATGCCAGAAACAGTCGATGTTTGTGATATCCTGCCGTAACCTGGGGATTCTTAGCAACCCCATCATATCGTTACCATGGCCAGGAATAATGCGATTAGAGGCCATGCATTTATGTCGTCACTCATAAGAGGGTATTTGCCTTAGTCACCACGCTTGGCAGTTTATTGACCACAATAGCTGGAAATCCATCGCTTATGGCACTGCTATTTGTATTTTCAGATTCTTGCACCACGGGCAGGTAAGGTTTACGGTAAGGAGCCTAAAGTCGTTGACTCCCTTTACATCCCTCGTTGACTCCCCTTACATCCCCACCCTATTGTCACATTTTTACTCTAATGTTCGTTATTCGTAGCTATCTGTAAGGAGCTATCCAATAGTAACTTCTGAATTATGATATGTATAAAATGAATTGTTTTTAGGGTTCTGTACCTCTAAAAAAAAGAAACCATAATAATCACTCAAAATCAATCACTTCATGGTTCTTTTTTTCAGAAAATCGTAAAGGTATAAAGTTTAAATCAATACCAAATACTAAGGGTCTGATCTATGAAAAAAGTCTAAGTCTGTTCAATCAAAAGATATCGCCGTATGTTCTATCTCTCATAAATACGCAAATTATACCTATCAGGTACCTCTCGTTGACATAGAATCGTGATATACAAGAAGAATTCAATCATTCATTATTGTGTATAGGTGGTAAGGAACCCTCAGTGCGCATAGTAACCGTGTATTAATCTTATATGCACTTAATATTTAAACATCTCTCACTGCAACAGATTTTGTTAACAGTAAGTTGTAGTTAAAAATAAATTCAGATCTAATCATTCAAACTTAATAACGTACATTTTTTCAGAATCACTTATTGTCCTTCGGCCTACTAGCCTTAACAGGATTTATTCGAGTTTTATAAGACTCAGCTGGGTAAAGAG
Source organism: Vanessa atalanta (assembly GCF_905147765.1). NCBI lineage: Eukaryota > Metazoa > Arthropoda > Insecta > Lepidoptera > Nymphalidae > Vanessa > Vanessa atalanta. The sequence goes on along the minus strand of NC_061884.1, from coordinate 10,253,485 downwards.
GCGACCGATAATAGGCTTTGTATTCAACATCGACCTTAAAGAATTTTACAAAGTCGAGACCTAAGATCATAACAACTAGTATCCATGTAATCTAACGAACCTTACAATTTATGCTATTATTTAGACATTAATATTATATTCGGATTTTAACCAATAGTTTTAGAAGGCACACTTTGAAGGTTGGGCCGACTCTTGACTCCTGTGCTGTATCGCTCTCTCCTCAACTGCGACTCTTTTCTCCTGTGTGTGCGTAGTGCGTATACAATATAGTTCGTTTCTCTTTCGTGTGAGTGTGTATTGTGTATTGTATACCGAGCCTAAATATATATACATATATTATATTCATCGGTTGTCTGTAATTATAAAATAATGTAGAAGAAGAGTGGTGAGAACGTATAAAAAGCAGCGCCAGCACCCGGCGCGCTCTCTTTGCTGTTCGGCTGTTATCGGGTTAACATCTCGGCAACGTCATTCTGTCCGTTGGGTTTTTTGTTAGATTGTTCCGTAATTGTTGTAATAGCTTCAGAGGTGTTTCATTATTAGTTTTCGTTTAAATTAATTTTGGTTTGTTAAATTTAATTGCTTTCAAAGTAGATTCGTTTTGTAAATTGTTTTCTAGAGGGTAGTAAATAAATTTGTATTTAAAAAAATAACTTCTGGTCTTATTTCTAAGAATAATGTAATAATCATCGATACTCACAAATGCCGGGCGGCGCTTAACGATCACATTTATATTAACCGATTTCAAAAAAAGAAGGAACCGATTCCGATAATTGTTTCGTTTCGGCTCATTTAAATTTTACCCCTTATGTTGAAAAATTACGGAATGGAATTATTTGAGGTCGGGTTTCTTTATTAAATTTTATTTTGTTCAACGTTTCACAATTCCCGCTCGGCGATGTAATGAACTGACATTTTTTTGACTCTAGTATGAAAAGGCAGGCAAATTTATTGATTAATAAAAGTCATACATAACTTATCTTCAAAACATTTTGGAGCGTACCTTAACGTGAGAATAAATACACATTTATCTCCTATCATATTCCTTATCTTAATTAAATAAAACAGCAATGCCGATTGAGAATACACCAATGGTTAGATTTGAGGTTTTCCCAAATGTTTAAATAAGTGGAGAAAGCTACTAGCAGGGCTCTTGCAGATTACAACTACAGATCCTATTCAAGCTTATTTTTTGGTATTATTTTAATTCACATGGCACGTTAATAAAAAAAAAATATTTCTTGCCATTGAAATATTGAGTATATTTCATGTATAAAGTATATTTTATATATAAAGTTATTAATTTATTTCATTGTATCTCTCATTGAATACGCCATAATATATAAATACCGTAAGCAACTTTGTTCCAACCGAATGTCTCAAGTTATCTCTCTTTTGAATTATATTTTACCCAAAAAAGTATTATACAAAATACCAAAATATGTTTTATTCAAGTAGGCTTTTTACAAGCACTTTTGAATCGTAATTTTACAAAACTATATGAAGTAAAGCTAGCACTGGTTCAGAATGAAGACTATATCGAAAAGAACCGGCAAGAAACTCAGTAGTTACTCTTTTCCAATATTAGAAAAAACACTATGTTAGTTAAATAGAATCTATACATATAATAAAATCGTAACTGATCGAAATCTGTACATGGAAAATATTTAAAAAAATAATAATACTGGGGTTATCTATTAACGCAATAGATGACATAACAGATCACATCACATTTATCTGTTTGTTTGTTACCGCAAATCTCGGACTCGAATTAACCGATTTGGATGTGGTTTTCACTGATGTACTGTTGTTGTATTGAAATTTTATAAAAATCGGTTCACATACCACAAATAGAAAAATAACTAAAATGGATCCTTGTGGAACACCCATTTTAAGCATAGATTCAGAAATTGTTGTTACATTAATAAAAACTTGTTGGACTCTTTGTCTTAAGTATGAAGCAATGAGTTCAAGAGCTTTACCTTTAACATCGTAATATTTGAGCTTATATAAAAGCGTTTCGTGTTCAACACAATCAAATGCTTTAGACAAATCGCAGAATATTCCAATAGCATTCTGTGATTTTTCCTATGGATCGTAAATATAGTAGTGCTATTCCCACACAAGTTGTCGAGCGACCTCTCGTAAAATCAAATTGCTCGCTATGAAAAATAGCATTTGTACCAAAACGGACGAAAAGTTGATTTAAAAAAAAAAACAAATAATTTACTCAAGGAAGTATTGTAATTACTGGGGTCGATTCTCTTTCCAGTCTTATAAAGTATTAAAACTTTACTATATTTTAACAAGGTAGGGATTTAACTCGTGTCCAAACTCTTGCTTAAATTACTGCCATATACGGAGCAATATCATATATGATTTTCAAAGTAATTTTAATTTACGAAATGTCCCATATGTAGGTTTTTTAATATCGGCGGTTTTAAATACTTTGATGATTACTGTTTCAGAGACTGTTTCAAATAAAAAATCTAAAATGCATTTAGAAACATTACTATTTAATAATCTCGCTCCATCTAATATAGTAAGATTTGAGTGAATGATGTTTTATTGCGTATATTACCAAAAAAGAATTCAAATAAATTTGAAACTTCTAATTCTTAGTTTGTATATATTGTATATTGTACCTGTGTTCGATTTGATTGGTACCATTTCCTTTTAAGTTTTTTGCAAATACAACCAGAAATATTCCATGTGGCTGATATTTAAATTTATGATTTTGTTCTTTATGTATAAAGAATTAGCATAAATGCTACAGTGCTTACTGCTTGCTTTTTCAAAATTTTATCATTCATCTTATATGTATGTAGGCCATACAAATTATTTAAACTTTTATATATGTATACCAATAAGTAGCCCAGTTACTAAACTTTAATTTTGTATTATTATAAAATTATTTTATTAAATTATTTTAATATTAATTCTTGTAAATATTTTAAGTATATGTAATGTGACACTGTTCTAGCCTTGTTTCATGATTTTAATTTGTGAACATAGTAAAACTGTTTCTGATATAAATATAAAATATTACCATCCGTAATATAAAACGAATACAATATATAATCAGATACTTGATTTCAACAGCAATCAATGCAACAAAACATACAACAAAAAGTCTTAAAACAAGTAAACATTATGAAATGGACTTGTTCAATGAAAAGTGGGACGCGTTCCATATTCACGTTCCGAAGGCCTTTTGACAAAAATGTTCCAACAACGGTTACGATGTATTTAGGCAATATATATGCAAATCAAATACTCGTCGTATAAACCTTAATTTTTGTGAATGAGTAACATTTAAGAAGATTGTGTTACTGCCAAAAAGTGTTATCTAAATAATTTGATTTTGGGTTCATTTTTAAATCTAAACACGACCATAAGTTGACTTAGAAGATCTGACATACTATGACATGGTACTACTATATATAATACGCAATCTTCAACTTAAGGTGATAAATAATTAGTATATCTGATTAATTTTAGACTGAGAATACTTACAGGCATAATAGATGAACATATAGATATAGATACAGATGAGGTAAGACATTTTATCCTGTTCACAGTTTCTATTATTATCAGCGTAGTTGACTGGATTTTAAAAAAGGATTTTCATCAATGTACAAAATGATATGAGAGGAACATACATACTTATAGTACATGCATATTATATTAGAGAAAGGCCGAGAATTTAAACTTTCCTAGTCGTAAAAACAAGAATCTTTCTTTTTATGTTTGTTCCTCAATCTAAAAGTTTGTATAAAGACCTTATTGTACCCGTATAATCTCGGGATTAGTAACATTATAATCAGAGGACTTCCAATTTTAAAATACGTCAAAGGACTTAGTTTAATCTATAGTTCGAAAATAAATTTACTGTTACTCCTTGAAAGGAATTACAATATAATGATTGAATGAAGGAATAACGCACTTTCATATAAACCATATGACAACATACCTTTATTTGCAAAAATATCACAATACCTATAATTACTTTCATGTAGCAAATGTTGATATATATAATTATTACCAGAGTTACTTTATACGATAAATTATGAGACGACGACAAAGACGATATCTTTGGTAATTCTTACTCTGCCAATGGTTATATGTAATAAAGGTGATAAGGGTCATGATAAATAAATGATAAAAGATCAAGATAACTTTTAATTATATCCTTAAATATTGAGTAGAATAGAGACAACATTTTATATCATTTAAAATTACCTTTGACAATTCTATATTTAATATCCATTAAAAAAATCTTTAGTAATTCAAACAGATTTGAATCTTTGTTTTAGTTTTATTTGCAATTTGTATTTTAAATATTCCACTATAAGTAATAAACTGTTGTTTAAATTTAGTTTTCGACGAGTACGTTAAACTTTCAAGTTGATGAATTAATATATACCGGAATTTCTTCCGAAATATGCAGGTTTGAGCGCGCTTATTTCCCGCACTAATAAGTTTAAAGTGTTCAATTAAAAATTGCAACACAGGATACAATCTTTCATATATACTTTAATACGTATCACACTACCTCCCCTGTGTATGCTTATAACGTAAGACTTATATTTTAAATTTATAGCGCAAAATTTTAATTACCAAATTTTCAGACAGAAACGCCGAAGTGTAGTCATTAATAACTCGGAGTGGCTTATTCATAAATTACTTTAAAGAATGCTTTCATGGACTTTTTATTTATACTTGTTTTAAAATACTAGTGTAAATTGTTACTTTACTCGACTTTTACTTTAAAATAACCTTATTATATTATTTACTTTTAGTTTGGTTATTATTGAAATGCTTTATTGATATTAATTTTAATAATGCATTTCAATAGCAAAATTACCTTTGTTGATAAAACTAGTTGACCACTTAATATCGACGGTGGTTTGTCACAAGACCAATTTATTGGTAACATTCGCATGTATGTGTGTATGTGTGTGTTTTTATACAGCAATACTTAATATAGTAAGTATTACAGTTTGACTATATATATATAAGGAATAGTAACAAACTTTTTGGTAATGTACTTTATCTATTTATTTTTTATAACAATATAATCTTAATAGTTTTCAGAGTATTTTGTAATGAAGATGAAGATAATAAATATCGACGCAAACGAATCCGAATTTTAACTTTTCATCAATTCATTTTTTCAAAATTAATCACCTAAGAGAATCAAATAGAGGATAACATTTGGATGGATGGATAACAATGGGGATGTTAGAGATATTTAAACTTTTAGGGAGTTAAATAATTGTTATTTTTTTTTATAAATCTTCACCTAAGAGTGTTGAACTCTGTCATTTTTTTACGTTAGAAATATACAAAGCGCTTTTGAGAGGGGCTTTTCATCCTTTAAATAGGGGGGAGATTGAGGATGCAACTCAGTAGGGGAGATCGTTATTTTAGAATTTAGAAACATGTGACAGTTGTTATATTGAAAAGTCATTGCTCAAGATGATGAACTTGGGTATAATGTTTTGTATGGAATATTTGGTATTTTTACCGTTAGAAATATAGAAATCAGTATTTTTTCTTCGGTTTAAAGTGAAATAAATATATTATAGAACTTAAAAAAATACCTAAGAGTTTTTAATGATAGCATCGGGAGCACCACAGCCACTTAATACGTAATACCACTTATTTTTTATTTTTCAAGCTACCTCAATACTAATTTTAGAACCAAAAACAATGAATTGTATTGCGGCCTTTCGTTATGAAGGATAAAAAATCCATTGTTATTTTAGGCACGCAGTACATAACGAAATTCCACGGATGACTGCCCATTGATATCAGATACCAGTTTTATTAACCATTGTCTATATACGTAAGTGATCATTCACTTTGCGGAAGTGTATTAGTATAAGTAATATAATGTAATTGGTGGCCGGGCTTTGTGCAAACCCATCTGGGTAGATGTCGTCTACTTAGAACATATTTTACCGCCAAACAGCAATACTTAGTATCGTTGTGTTCAAGTTTTAAGGCTGAGTGAGCGAGTGTAAATGTACATTTGCGATATAAGGAATGGTTAAAATTTCTAACAGTGCTAATGACTATGGGTGGGTAGTGGTCACCACTAACCATGGGGTATTATAGGATACTTATTGGCTTAACCGCCAACCAATGACATCAAATATATATGTACTCTATATAACTATTAATCGTAGATACAAAAATATAGTACTATAGTTACTATTAAAAGTAGATAGGGATATAACTCTCGGAGATTGAGAGTTTAAATCGAGAGTACATAAATAGTTTTAAAGGTTTTATTTATCATTATCTTGTCCCTGATAGAAAACGTGAAAATCTAATACATTTTAATACACGAAATCACTGTAGTAGCGTGATAGATAAACCCCTGACTACCAAAATAAAAGCGGTCTAACTATGAAAATCCCATATCGACGATCCCACCAGATATACTAAAAACTAACAATACTACATAAAATAATGTAATTGAACTAACAATCTGTATATACAGGTTGTTAATTTAATATATCTTAAAAGAGAAGGTGTAGAACTTATAACACCACGCTGCTCTAATGCGGGTTGGTGGATACAAATGTGATAGCATTTTATTAAAATGCGGGTTTCCTACTGATGTTTTCCTTCACCGAGAACGAAATAAGTTACAAATATAAATTAAGCATATGAATATTCAGTTATATTTGCCTGGGCTTGAACCCGCAACCAGCCACTGGGCCATCTCGGCTCTTATTACATTGATTGATAATAATTGAAGAGGCGCCATTTAGAAAAAAAGAGCAATAACATTTCTATTGGAACTTAGCGCAAGGATAGTGCTATACGAAAACTCACCAAAACCTTTCACTCACGAATCATGTCTGTATCTAAATAAGAGGAAATGAAACTGGTTATCCAATCTACGAATACATTGATCCCAGGTCAAGTTAATTTTTCTACTTCTAATAATAATAAAGAAACATAAAAAGAGATGGAGCGCTATTATGTAATTTTTATTTTTGCTCGACTTCGATATTTTTATGGGGCGATATATCTTGTCTACCATTGTTATATACAGAGATCCATTCACTCCCTTGCCTATCCACGTTACATTATTAGCGTGCATTAGTATGAGTGACGTTCATTATAAAATGTCTTAGTGTGCGTGAGACGTTTACCATAGAAGTCATCATCATCATCATCAGCCCACATTCGTCCACTGCTGGACAGGCTCTCCAAATGCACGCCATTGTAGTCTTTCTTCGGCAACTCGCATCCAGCTCCTGCCAGCTGTCTTCCGCAAATCGTCACTCCATCGTGCCTGAGGACGTCTACTACGTTTGCCGAGACGCGGTCTCCACTCTAGAACACGTAAAAGAAGTAAAGGCAGCAAAAATAAAAATACAAAATAAATTGTATTTTTTTAAAAATTAAACGTCAATTTAACGTGGACGGATGCGCAAAAAGATTTATAGTAATGTTGGTCGGTACCCATTTTAGACTAGCCATTATAATCTGATCTGATGGAAGGCCATCCGATGTGCATCGAGATTCGTGAAATTCTAACTGTTTGTTATTGTAAATTAATTGATAGCCAAAAATAATCACAGTATGTGGTCCCGTTTACAATCACAAATTCAGTAAAATAATCAAATAGTAATAGCAAACTACATAAACAAAGTATTGATCTATTCCCTCGCGAAATCACGCCACTAGATATTCAAATTGACCTTTTAATTAAATATACTTGAATAAATAATAAAAAATAAGTGGGTGGTACATACCCAGACGGGCTTGCACAAAGCCCGCCACCGAGTAAAATTCTATATTTGAATTCAATATCAAAATATAATAAATCCAATAAATATAATAAAATATAAATAAATTCCAAATCTATTTTATCCATTTTTCTGATAAACTTCGCTTTTATTCTTTACCTCGAATATTTTTCTCTCATCTTAAATCGTAGAATCATAAAATAAGGTACCGATTTTCCTTTTGCTTACTTCCTCAATATTACTCCATGTAAAACTGAACAAAGTATTCAATCAAGGAAAGTATAATACGCAAACCCTAATAAAATATCAAACATCATTCACCTCAGGCCAAAGGTAAAGATTTTGTTTGAACGTAGGTGTCTATAAATCTAAACCTTTTCTATTGAGGTATTCTGTTAGAAGAAACTCGAAGAAGCAAGAGGGCGAAATATCAGGAAGTAATATCCGATACCGTAATAATTATAACATTTATAGGATACACGTGTCATAATGGCGTGCCATAGGAAGTCGGTTGTCAACATTTTACGATTGAGATTCGAAGAAGTACTAACACAGCAGAAGTGCCGAAATATCATTCTGCTACCAAAAATAAAATTCGAAAATTGTAATAACTTTTACGTTTGTTTACAACACATTATATTAAATATCTTGAAATGTTTTTTAGCTAAAACAACAAAAGATGCTTATTAAAGATAATAAAATTACAAAACAATGAAGCTTCAGGCTTGCATATTAAGAGTAATTTCACGCACAATACACATAATTCCGCGCGGAGTTGAAGAATACAAAAGTTATGACAGTCCCAAGGATTTCATCTGTGATAAAGGTTGATCTTAATGGAATACATACTTTAAATTTTATACTTTACTAGCAACCCGTCCCAGTTTCTCACCAAAATTAATTATTAATAAAGAAAACAAGAAGTGAATTAAGAAACTGCTTAGTAGATATTTATTTTACTGTTTTATCTGGTGTACACTCATTGGCATAATTTCAATCGTCGTTCAGTTCTAACAAAAATATATGATATATTGATTCGAATAATTAAAATTAATTAAACTTTAAGTTAATTGTTGTTAAAAGAATTACCCAATCATTGTTTTAAAATATTTGATAACCTTCATAAGTAATTAATTTTATCAAACAAACCATTGGATTCTTGTTTATCGTTAAATATATATTATTAAATAAATTCTCGAAGGCTTTCAGCTACAGTGACCGGCCGGCGAATAAACGTAAATTTAAAGATCCTTAGGGATTGTATGTAAAGCTGTTATCGTGCAAAGAACACAGAGAGCATAAAGGGATAAATCAGAGACGAGCAAAGCTCAGGTGAGAATTATTAACCAGGATTACACTAGAAATTTCCAATATAATAAGATTTAGTATAATTTTGTAGGTATATTTTTTTTGTTGCAATTATTTGCATGGAATAAACTATATATATTTTTATTTAAGTCACCACCGCCGTAAACATTTATTAAGAAAATGTTTCACCACAAGGTTTCGATCAATCAAGATCAAGTCAATTGAGTCCATAAGTGAACGGGTTTATAATTGTCATGTTTGGTTGAATAAGTCGTGAGGCTATGATACTTATTATGATCGAGCACTAGTAGTAGACGAATTCCTTCAAATCTCGTTAAGGCTCATAGAAATATTTCGGAACCATATGTACTACTATTCCAAGGAAAATCTTCAATTATTGTAAATGATTTAATTTATTTTATAATAAAGGTCGGCGTGCGGGTAAATGGGCCACCGGGTGGTAAGTAGTTCCAATCTCCCATAGACACTAGCTCTGTAAGAATTACATCGCCAACTCGCCACCAACCTTGGGAACTAAGATGTTATATCTCTATTTCCTGTAGTTAATTTACACTATAAACAATCATCCTTCAAACCAGAATACAACATTAGAAAGTACTGGTGATACAATATGTCAGGAGTGGGTATTACCTAGCCGGGCTTGCAAGCATACCATTAAATAAACGTAAATCAAATGACCAATAAATATTGCTCAAGGGGTGATTAGTTAAACAATTCTGTGTTTACTTCTTTCGAATGCCAAATCAGTGATCAGAAAGAGGACCGACAACGGCTTTTAATAATAAAAATAAAGCAACAATTTAACATTCAAAAGGTTAATAAATAAATAAATGCAATAGACGTGATATATGATAAAAATGCTAAAAGTGAAAAGTCAGTATGTATTTGAAAAACAATTACAAATATTTGAAATTTACAAAAAAATTTAATGCTAAATTTTAAAAAGAAATGTACTCGTCACGAAAATTGAATTTGCTATTTATTTTATTACGTCAATTCGCTTTAGAATTGGCATTAGGATTGGAACAGTTGGCAATGTAAATGAGTTACTTTCATTTTTTATTTGAATGGAATAATTTTCTTTCTCATCGATATCTCAAAAACGTAATTTCTCAGATATTGGGCCCAACATTTGATGTAGTTGGTACACTTGAGGTAACCTCAAGCAACATGTGGTCAGATCGTCTCACCACTGACATGACGTAGCTATTGTCCGCATGTGGTCGAATGCATTGCTGTATGGTAACCAACATTGGGTTAAATGGTTAAACGCGGACATATGTTGATGTATATACACAATTTAACAACGTCACAGCATTTGTACGATTCTAGTATACTCGAATATATGGAATTAGTTATAGTCAGGGTTGCATAAGCTGTATAATGGAAAATCAGAGTATTCGTACATTTATTTTAAACGTGTTTTTTAATAAAGCCAATACAAAAAACGTATCTAGAACTACAAAGTATAGTATATATTTTTAGAATTTGCAGCCACACTATCTTTGTTTGTTTATAAGTCAAAGCTGAGAACGACGAAAAAAATAGTGTCCAACAATCGGTCTACTAGTAAAGTCGAGCATAATTACCACGCACACAAAGATAATGGAATTGGCTCGTTTGTTTGTAGTGTGAAACTCTATCTAGGTATATAAATAATCTTAGCGCACTATAAATACTTACACGCACACACACTTATGGTTGCACACTTGTTCTTTTTTCCAAGTTTATAAAGGTTAATATACACCTATTTACGTAGTAGTTCACTAATCTTGGAAATTTGGTTCTTTGCTAATCGTGCAACACATTTGTAACTAAATCTTGTTTTCACTTTTCAATCTTGTTTAAAAAGCAAAAACTATTTTTTGTAAACATTATTTGATTCGTTTATGAATATTTTATTGGTATTTATTTTGAAATTTATCAATTAATGTTGATAATATAACCACAACAAACATTAAAATGATTTTAGCTTAACACAGTCAATCAGCTTTCATTGTTTCTAAATCTCCTCTGTTATTGTTTACATGATAATTATAACGCTATTGTTTTATCTTAATTGAAAACAAAATTTTCCGTTATTTCTTTCGCTTAGCTATTAATTTTAACAATGAGATTTAACATTAGAATGTTTTTTTTAAATATAAATCAAGTAGAACTATTCGTCTGTGGATTTATTCTGTGATAAAAACTGGAAACTCACTTAAGCACACGTCTGTGAAATGTCAGACGATGATATGCGAAAATTTCAAGAATTCGTTATTTAAAATAGCGTAACACCGTATATATATATAAGTATAGGTTTTTAATATTTCACGTGAAGATACTTATTGATTTGTAGTGAGTTTTTAGAGAATACCTCTACAACTATACTTATTAATCAATTATACAAATATACACATGTATTATAGTTTTTTTTTAAATGGCTTTAATAACCAGTTTTATAGTTATATATCCATATGACTTTATAGAACAAAGATTCCCGGGATTTCGGGCACATAGTAATAAAATCTTCGTAATCATTAGATTACGTCATCGTTCACTTGTTGCGAACATGATATATAGATAGGAAGACAGATCATATTCAATAACTTGTAAAACATATTATGTTATGAAATACTCAACAACTAGCTCACTGGATCTCCAGAGTGCTACCATACTAATGTTTACGAGTAAATATATCAGATGCCACTTACAACCACAATTATTTATTATATATCTTTTCGTTGTGCTATATAAAACAATTAGAGAATCTTGCCATCGCGATGTAGAAATGACAACGATTTGATATAACGCTATCTAATATTCGGAAGTAACAATAAAAATATTAATAAACTTGTACAAATACAACTATGAAAAATTAGCTGTAAATCTTAAATAATATTATGTTCTTAAAATGGTTTTAGTATGTCATGTGTCTTGATTGAAATAACTAAAGGTCACAAATACACTATAAGTATTCATGTAAATCAATGAAACAAAATACGTTATCCCTGACTTTTAAAATTTTAATTAAATGTACAACAAAATATTCGAACAGCTTTAAAACGTCATAATAATTTTAATATATTTTATTAAAATAATTGATTAAATATGCAATAAAATAGTCCAAGTTTAGATCTTGATCAAATATTTCACTTAAACATATCCAAGAATCTTAACTGGCTTTAGATATGCCCTGTGACGTAACTACATCGCTGATAGTGACAGTATTATTTTTCCCTTTTTCTATTTCATTTGTAACAGTTTTCTTTTGTCTTTGTTGTACCGCTTCTGGGCTTGACAAGTCTTTCCTTTCACAAGCATAATTAATGCAATCTTTTTCATCTAATACCACTTTTTCTGCAGTTTTATGCGAAGAAAAAATACAATTACAATGAATAAAGACGATTTATATCGGACCTGCTAGCTGCAAGTTATGCTTTTTGATCATTTTTCGAAATTCTAATGTCAATCTTATAATTTAATAGACTTTTAATTGATTTCAAAATTGGATCAAGAGAGGTTCGGGTTCTAGATTTTTCTGTGTTGGTATCTTCAGCAGTAACCTAGATTTAGATATTACTTACACTGCCTTTCTCGGAAAACATGTAAAGACGTTTGTCTTGATCATGTTCGGTGGCATTTCTGTTAAGGTTATCTGCTCATTTCAAGGTTACCACCTCTTCGGAATATAATCACAATTACTATGGGTTATTATTTATTTATGTATTTTAATATACAGTGAAATATTATTGCATCAAATTCAACACACTATAAGCCCTTGTTTTAATCACGGGACTGCGATATTTAATAGCAAATATACAGCTTCGACATTTATTTATATTCGACTTTTCGACAAAATATTCTAAACTAAATATAGTAATTAAATTAAAATTAAAAATGTATTCATGTTATTAGTTTCGTATACAAATTAGACTTATAGAAAGAAATAGCATCACTTACATTATTAAAATGTATATATAAAAAAAATATATACATATGTATTGAGGTCTTTAGTATTCAAGCGAACACAAATTAAGTACTTAATCTTACTAATTTGAATGAATATGATAATAAACTCAGACATCTAATTTCTAATTTATATTAAATAGTAGTAACAGCCTGTAAATTTCCCACCGCTAGGATTCTCTGGGTTGGTTATTGTCTCCTTTTGAGAAGAAGGGTTGGAACTAATACCTACCACGTCGACCCAATGATAGGATTCACATGTAGAAGATATTCATTGAAATGAGATACATGCAGGTTGCCTAAACACAAACTAAGCACATGGAAATTCAGTTTTGCTTGCCAATCACACAATATTCGAGAATCCTCGGTAATATGTTCTTCATTGTCGTAAAAATCGTTCCTTTTTTTTCATCATAGATGATGTTGAAAATTTTATACTACAATCGTATTAAATTTAATTTTTTTATTTAAAAATGATTTTAGTCATCCTTTCATTCACTCCATAATTATAATAAAAGCTTTAACGTTTATAAGTCTGTCAAGTGAAAGGCTAATAATTTTCATCGCAACGCTTTGAAACCCAAGTAGGTACTTAGTTAGACTAAGTTTTATTTAAAAAAAAATTGATATCGTTTTTCTATAGCCTCCGTAATTTTATACTTCAGCTGACTTTATAAATAAAAGAAAACTTCTATTTTTAAATCTTATTTATCGGCAAAGTGTGTTATAAAACTGAATGCAAGGATTGGCATACTTTTAAAGTTAGCAGTTTTCCTATCTCATTATCTAGTATACCATAGGCTTCTTCGCGAAAGGTTTTAGATCTTAGCACACGTGCGGGACATATGCAGAATGCTACATATGCTTGATGAACATAAATGCTCGAACAAGAAGTTAAGATTAGGTGACTCTATTTCACTCTTTCTGATCCAGATGGTCTTAATTTAAAAACTTGGTTGATTTATTAATTGTACATAAAGGGTATTTTTTTATTCTTATCAATATCAAATTTTACGTAATGTTTACTTTTATTGATTTAATCCAACCTTTTCATGTAGCTAATGCCACTGTTAGTGAGGTGAATAAATAAAAAATAAAAGTTTGGATTTTTTTGTAGATAGATTATCAGTAATACCTCGGAGTAAAATCGTTTACACGGAAATTGCGTCAAGCCACGAATGTATGGCCAATATGGGTTTAAGATTTCATGCGCAGTACCAACGTTGGTACCAATCTTTCTAGTTGTGTCGGATTTCCAATAATAACACCATAACATAGATTAATAACGAGCCTAAACTGAACAGAATGCTTAGTTGATTACACTTGAAACTTAAAAAGTACCTACGTTTTGGTAATATCGAGGTGCGATAAGGATATATTACAAAATTTGGCCATTAAGGCTGGTGCACCTCATTGATCTTTGACTTCGCCCATCGACCTTTTCAAAATGCCTTCTTTTTAGCGCAGTTACTGAGACACATTTCGACGGCTTATCTATTCGTCGGTGTGTTACTTATGATAATTTTTTAAAGTGCGTTTCCAAGCAACGCATTGAGATAGTCTACGTTAATATTTGGACTCCGTTTATATGATTTCCGGTTCAAACCCAGGGACACACCACTGAATTTCATGTGCTTAATTTGTGTTTATAAGGGCGGTGAAGAAAAACATCGTGAGGAAACCTGAAAGTGTCTAATTTCAACGAAATTCTGCCACATGTGTATTCCATCAACCCACATTGGAGCAGCGTTGTGGAATATGCTCCAAACCTTCTCCTCAAAGGGAGAGGAGGCCTTAGCCCAGCAGTAGGAAATTTACAGGCTACTAATGTAATATTTAGGTCAATGTCAACCAATCTGGCACGGTTACTAGCTCTACCTAGCTTTATATGACGTTTCATTTTGTTTCAAGCATCAAATTTTAGCTAATTACGTGATATTTGTAAAGGTTCTCAGTAAACACTAAATATTAATATTATTTAATAGACGTATTTAGAACCACAGAGACAGTTAACTGAAGCTTATCTTAAAATTAGATAACCAATTAGAAGACTTATTTAAATATACATTAAGGCAATAAATGATATGATGTTTTATGATATATATTTTAAATTTTATTAATGCTGGCAACGGCGAAGTTTCGCGCTTAATAAAAGCTTACATTTTTATTAGCAATTTCAAATGTCGAAGATGTTCTGTAACTGATCGTCCAATAAGTAATCAGGCTGATGGATTGAGCACCAAATCCGTCGTCTTAACAGAAGCAAAGGGTTATTAGCTGGCTGTTACAGATAGAGATTTAAGATAACGATAAAATGTCGATTCGATGTTATCGCTCGATTTAGAATTGTCAATGCTTGCTCCATGTAAAGGATTATCTTAGGTATATCGAATGATGTACATTTCCCGCGTCTACGTTCGCTCAATTTATAGAATAAAATGAAAATTTATTCTTTTTTTTTTATCGTTGTAATGGAATAGACGTTTGTCTTCCATCTCATCTGATGGATAGTGTAGATGAAGACGAAGGTGGTACACGCCCATCCAAAAGAAACCTGTTCACTCTACTCTTATAGGTTCCAGAGTTCAACTCATCAGGAAAAATAGACCCACGCAGGTTGTTCCAAATTTTGGCGACTCTCACCAAAAACGAGCTGTCAAACCGTTTGGTTCGAATTTTGGGTATTATATATTATGCCATATAAGATTATAACTAGTAATATATGGTACTAGTAATTCTATGTAATCAATAAATGGTTGTTGATTGATGTAAAATGTTTACGCAATAATAAGACACGTGTATCATTACTGTGAATCGCGTAAACAACACTCTTACAATCACAACTGTTTTTTTTTGCCTGTATTAATATATATCGTGATAAACAGTGAAGAAAAACGTCATGATAAAATTTGCAGCAGTTTTATTTAACTTAAAAAAAGCAGTTGGAGTGCGCCGAACCATAAAGTGAAGCAACAAAAGCGAATACAAAGTCAAAAACGAATATAAATTCCCGGCAGTATATTCCCGTTTACAATCTTAGAAGTTAAGTTACAACTCAACGAATAATTTGTACTAAAAGTAATTAAATAATTCTTTATACTACACGGCCATAACGGCTACATTATGCATAGAAAAGGTACTCTTATTCGTACATAAATATAACATACATTTTATTTTATATACGGATAAGAGTATTTGTATCTAGAGATTCTCTTCAGTCAAAGATTGGAGTTTATCCTTTGATCTTGATTTTAATCATTTCTCCAAAGCGTATTTCCAGTTTAAGGATGAAATGTTTATGTTTAAAAATTATAAAGTTTACAATTTGAATATTATTTTGTCACAGTAATGGAAGATACTTGGGAAGGGTCGAATTTGATGTAATCCTTTTACTGTATACCGTTGCCAATTATTATATTAAGGAAACATTAATTAATAAAGTATATTATTTAAAATATTATATGAATCATTAAAAACCATGGAGCTATTATTTTTACTTGACGGTGATGAAATACACGATAGGACCTCCTCACCACCATTATATACACCAACCAGCGTTGGAGCAGCGTGATGAAACAAGTCCAACGAAATTTTCTACAAAAATTTAAAGAGAATCTTGGCTAAGAAGTGGGAATAATAACAGGCTTTTTTTTCACTTCCACTTACGAAACATCAATACTTTCTGTTGCTTGTGTTTGGTTCTTAAGCTTAATGGATCAGTGTAATTTTAGGCACAAAAGATCTCACAAAGTATCTCAGACTCTATGGTTGGCTGAAAACTGGAGGTTAATATTTGTGTCAGTGCTAAAGTCTATGAGGGGTGGAATTCATTATTAGGTATAAAAATACTTCAGGTAAATTATGAGGATGGTTTATTTAATGATAGCGAAAATTACTTTCTTAATTTATGTCAACCCAAAAATATTTTTGGTGATAAATTTATAGATTAATTCGGAAGGAACAATCGCTCGTGCAAATATCACCTGACTTTGGCAACGGATTGAATTACCATTCGCCACATCAAAAGGACCGTTATGGAAATGAAGAGATCAACGAACTCTATTATTCCTATTTGACACCAACCTATTTCCGAGGATTTCACTTAAAACTTGTAACTGGGGATATGTTTCAACAAAAATATTAACTATAAGTTAGATAACTTAAATTAATTATACAAAAAAACATTAAGATCCAGTTGTTAGAACGCATATTAACCGATGATTGGAGGTTCAAGCCCAGTCTAGCCCCACTAAAATATTATGTGATTAATTTTTGTTTTTAATTTATCACCTCCACAGAGATGAAAGAAGACATCGTGAGAAATCTAACCCGTTAATGTCTCACGGCTGAGCAAAGGCCTCCTCGCCGTCGATGTGCTTCACAGCCACGTACGTATTGTAAATTAAATTAAACAAATGAATGTAGTGCTGGCCCCGGGATTGAATTCGGAATCATTGGCTGAGATTCATAACTGTGATGATGTCGTCCTGAACGATTTCGGTCACATCAGCTAATCTTAAGCCAACTACGCTGGACATATTTACAAAAGGGTGTGTGCCAACTTAGGTGCACTTGTTATTTCCTCATTTGTCTAATCTGATGGGAAATCTGACACGACCGGAAAGAGTTCAGGTGCAGGATGACCGGATTAATGTGCTTTCCGAGGCACAGGAGTGTACACACTTCAGACTTGTAGATTTCAGGCTGTTACTGAAAGGTTTTCTACAGAAATACCCAAAAACTTTAAACAGCCTGAACTTCAGCTTGAACCCAAAACCTCGGAATCTGTCCTATAACATATGTATGCTTTGGCCGAGTATAAATAAAAAAAGGTAGATAAAGATATTGAGGAATATATACGCATAAAAATGTTAAGCAAAATTCATAACGAATTTTAAAAGTCAACTAAAAATAGAATCCAGGTACAATATAACGAATCAACATTTTTCACAAGAATCTCATTAAATTTAAACATCACCTGATTATCCTACTGAGATGTCGTTATTATTAATTAAATACGACATTATTACATAATTCCAAAAACTTTACTCAAGCCAATTTACAAACATAATTATGTTAAAATTTAATCATGTATAAAAATGTTTGTACATCATAAATGCCTATGAAAGCAGTATTTTGTTTTATAAATCACCGTCAATTATCACAGTGTAAATAATAATAATAATATTACTCCTATTAATTCACACACACGCACGAACAAAACTAACACACGTAAGCTTAACAAAAATGCGGCCGTATGTACTCTCAACAGCTTTTAAATATTTCCAATGAAATATATATAAAGGAAACCAATAAATAAATAATAACAGACTTGCGTTAAATACATAAATATAAAATATATTGGTAATATAACATATAGCAAGGTGATATATAGCATACGAGGCACACATACACAAGCGTTTACCGGCTGACGGCGTGACGTGAAGCCGTTCGCCGTTACGGGATACGATTCGGTCGTAACCCCAAGTCGCGTCTATACATGCTTCACATCAACATATAACCTTTACGTAACTAGTGTAAAGAAATATACAAATTTACTAATTTTGCTCTTTATATGTTAATACTATATTTCACAAATATATGTTGATAAGTTTTATTGATATAATATTTGAAAAAGATAATAACAGACTTTGCTCTCTAGACATTATGAAATGTTTAATCTTAATTAATTTCCAGGGACCCGCAATAAAACAACGTAGACCAATCTCGCGCAGGTTGAGACAATTTGTCTTTGGGATGAAAATTGAAATTTCAAGGACTAGTTAACCCGCGATGCAGATTAAAATTTAATTTTATATCACATTATATAATATTTCCTTCATTTATAAAATATAAGGATGATAAACATTTCATTATTAAATTTTACCCATAAAACTAAAATAGCCGAGATACCAAGGTCATTGAACTCAAGGAATTTACTTAAAGATTACAATTAAGAACCAAAATAAGGATGTTTCATTTCGATAAAATATATTTCTGTTGTAATAAATACGCAATATCTTTATGTTTTAGACGGTGTGGTTGAAAAAGCTACACTACCTTATTTTACTATATATAACTGAGCTGGCTCCTTTGCTGACACAATATACGTTCAAATTGACATTGTTTGCGTATAGCATAACACAATAATAAATATTTATTTTTTATTATATTTACGAGGAGTCTTGCAGATTAATTTTAGTTATATAATAAATAGCGGCCGCGGCATCACGCGGGTTTTAGTAGGGTGAAGGTTTTAGAAATAAAAAGATAAACCTTCAAAAGAGTACCCAAACCCCTACCCGAATTAAAACCACTGCGCCCTCGACATAGATCGGAGAGTGGATATAACGCATTCGTGGCCCCTCCTGTGCAGGGCTCCGTTAGTGGTTCAGCAGAGCTCTCAGGTGGTGAAGGTGGTGGCCCCCTGAGGTGAAGGTCGCCCCCCCGTACTCCTCGCTAGTACGTACCGCAGCACGAGGCCATCCCCGCTGCCGTCCTCCTCCGGCGCGTTTGAATTAGGAAACGTGCGACCCCACCTCACGCTTCCACGGCCCCAGGGTTGTAACCACTATGCTATCTGTATCCCTGTAAGTTTATTGAGAGAAAATAACAACACATTGAATAGGATATTGAAATAAAATATATAACCGAAGCACACAAGGGTCGACTTCATTACAATTTTATTTTATATCTATTAAATATATTTAATATGTATAAAACAGAGCAAAAGCTTTTAAAATATACAACTAAATTACAAATATGGACGTTCCACGGTATTAATATTGCAAATCAAATATTTGTAACAATTTTTTAATATAAAAATATTTCAAGACGATGAAGAAATAGCTAAAATAAAGAAATCATTTTGATAGATTATTACAACAGTTTAAATAACTCGATGCTTTACAAATTATTTTACTGGATAGTAGTAGCAGTCGCCATTTTTTGCGATTCCGTGCAAAAATCTTGAGAATAATTCAAAGAAGAATTTTCTAAGGTTTTCGATTGAAGTCTACAGAGCAGTCATGCGTGAAATCTCAATCATTGAATTACAATTATTTAATGACTTTCCCAATAGAATTCCTAAAGTAGCTTTTTTCCAGAAATATCTTTCATAAGCTAACATTACTATTTGGTAAGAATTTCGATAAAATATGATTAAGCTTTAAGACAATCGATTCGCGTAATGACAACGTTACATGGATTGTACGTCAAAGAAGTCATTAATAGCGTTTTTATTGATAAAAATGTATATATTAAGTACTATTTGTCCATACAAATAAAAAAGATATCAAGATATTCCGCATGAAAGTATTCGATACTAGAGTTTACTGATTTGTTACTATTAGTGCAAGCTTGCCTGAGTGGGTACCATCCAATTCGCACCATAGATGCATTTCTTGGTAACTATAGTCAGTGTGAGGTGCTAGATAGATCTTTCTGCGCAAATGTCATAACGCAGAAGGAAGCCATGAAGCGGAATTCAGAGGAGAGATTCTCCGCCGATGAAGATCGAGTAGAAGGCGTCGGCACTATGCACAATTTTTCCCTCCATCATAAGTATCACCAAGAGTACATAATCTTCCATAAAACTTAATAAGCGTAAGATATAGCAAAGAATTTTTTCGATCAAATATTAGATTGAGTTTATTAAAAATATACCATAAGATTAAACTTGCTGTCTAACTCAAGTGAGTAAATTGTGCCTGGAAGTTTGTTATTCCAATAACTTTTTGATATTAGAACTTGGATCGTTGTTTCGAAAACTTTCCCGTGCTGAATAACGAGTACTTGGTCGACGTATGACTGACTCTTTTAAACGTGGAACTTTTTAGCTGAATTTTCTCATCGAAAACAATAATCTTATTAATAGAACCTGGTTACAATTCATCCAAAATATATACCCACAATCCACATATATAATATAAATTAATTGAATATGAATGATCTTTGGAGTAGAATAATTATTAACACCTAGTACATAAAAGTTATTTTTGTTAATTATTTTATGTAATGGTGATAGAACTTGCAAGCCCGTCTGGTCAAGCACTCAGCACAATTTTAGCATCAACCAGTACTACTTAATATTATTTAATATAATATTATTTTTATATCAAATTACTTATTGGGTATATTTAAAATCAAAATTCACTAAATACGTCGCTCAATTAGGTATAATTAAGGTTTAGGTTCAATTAAGTTTTTATCAATCGTAAACTAAATTCAATATAATAATACTTATATTGAGATGTTTTATTTGAACGAAACATACACGGGAATATACGTCGGGGCGAAACGGGTCGAAATTGGTACCCGACCAAGTTATATTTTTTTTTGTAAATAATAGGCTTGGAATCAGATAACAGCGCCACCACCACAGTAGTCGTTGTACAACTACCACGCTTCTAGTAAACGTTTTTATCATCTGCGTACTCGTAAACAAATTAAATTATTTTCATGAATTTTGTTTTATCTTATGTATGTAAGCATGTTATTTAACAACATGTAACGTTTTAATGAAACGATTCAAACAAAAAAAGTTCTCACTTATGTAAAATAAAGTTTCATGCGCTTTAATTAATAGCTTCTGTTTACCAATACCATTCATTTTACGAGCTTTTATTTTACATCACCTGCGAGTGTGTGTGGATCAAATTTTGAAACTGAATTTTAAACCAGTTACACAACCGATTGGCTTGAATGTTAAAATTAATAGTATACTCAATTTTATTCACTTTGAGTATGGGATTTCAAAATAGACATTCTATTTTTTAGTGTTTTTTTTATAGGAAGAGTGATAAAGCAAAAATGGAAGGCTAATAAGATCACTTCGTTATCAGTCTATCCCCTTTTTATCAGAACACTGAGGAATACTGCGGTCTGCAATCCCTTGGAGCTGTGTAAAAATCAAACTTCTAAATCTACACAATCCGAAGACATGGCCGCATACATTCGCAAAATTGAAAAAAACTATAGGGACTGCCCGTTGACCTAAAGTCTAGGATTAACTTTGTCGTAGGGCTTTGTGCAAACCCGTCTGGGTAGGTACCACCCATCAGATATTTTTACGCCAAACAGCAGTACTCAGTATTGTAGTGTTCCGGTTTGAAGGATGAGTGAGCCAGTGTAACTACAGGCGCAAGGGACGTAACATCTTAGTTCCCAAGGTTGGTGGCGCATTGGTAATGTAAGGAATGGTTAATATTTTTTACAAAGCCATTGTCTATGGGCAGTAGTGATCACTTACCATCAGGTGGCCCATTTGCTCGTCCGCCTACCGATATCATAAAAAAATAATAATCTAAGACTGTCAGTCACCAGCGATGGTTATCACTTTAGGTGTAGCATTAGATTTGTTATTTTCTCATTATTTTAAAAATCAAGTCAAAATTAGTGTTACTTTACTGAAAAAAAAGTGTTTAAACAACTAATTACTAAAAATCTTTCAAAATCAATATAGTTTTAATTAAAAGAACGTTAGCTAAACTTGTTACAGTTATTTAACGCTAGGTACACAAGAATCTAGCAACAGGACGTGGAACGTAAAATATTTACTACAAAACAGTTGCCAGAACTTTAACAGAGAGCTCGAAGCCACAACAAGATACCATAAAGACAAACTGTACTGCTCAAAGGATGTTATAGGGAACTGCAACATCTTGCAACTAGAAGCCGTTTTATAAATAATGTATAAAGTAAATATGCAGTACGGAAATTATAAAAACGACACAACTTTAGTATGAAATTTACGACCGTAATATGTAAATAACAATAAACAAAAGAAAATTAGTAAATTCAGCAACTATTTTTTTATCGAAATGTGTTTACAGAAAAATATTACTATGTAAACATAAAAAAACATTTGAGGCGTTAATTTTATTTGCGAAAAAACAATTCGGAACGCATCAGAATAACGGCCGTTTCATTATTTTTGCTAGATGAAACGTAAAATTAAAATAAAACCTAATACAATAAGTACAGTTCAGTGCGAAAGTATTTTCAATTTTCCACTGTAATACTAAATAACTTAGTGGAACTTTCGAGAAAAGGTAAGGTATAAAAGTTACTTAATAAAACTCGGAGTCAGCAGTCCAATCGGAATTGGCGATTTGCATACCTAGAGTTAGCGAACAGTGAACTGATAATTAAAGTTTTGTATATCCAACTATTGCATTACCTGACCAGTTAGTTTCAACGTGCAAATGTACAATCAATAAGATAATTACATTGTTTTAATTTTAAAAATATCGTAGATTAAAAAAAAAAATTAGAATTTCATTGACAAGCTTTGCTACTTATATTTATAGGCTATTATTATATAAATATTTAAAACATTTTAGATTTATTAGTATAAATACGCATTACTTTTTTTACACATCAGACATTAAATCGGTAAGATCAAACGTTCTGTTGATAGTAATTAACATTTTCAAATAATTAAATTCGCTAATGAAGTGCATTCATATTAATTAATTAAATATTTATGTTTATATTTGTTTAAAGGACAAAAATATGTCGTCATATATTTTTTGTACTTAATCATACTTTTACTTTTGACTAACAAACTAATCTTAATAAAATACTATAGGACGACACTTCTCATAGAGATACTCAATATCAACGAAACTCTTTCATACCGTATTCGAATCTGTATCCCAAGGGATGCAATCTATTATTGATTTCGATGCGGTAAAACCTCGGCCTTTTTGATACACAAAATTGTTTTTATGGTGGTACGACCACGTGTATGTCTGGGGACATAAAGCCCAGTCAACTTTATTTTTTACAAAAAATATATACATTGAAATAAATTCTTCAAACGGACTATTGTTGTTACAGTACTTTTATTTTCAAGTTGTTTATATAAATAAATAAAAATGTAATAGATACTATGGCCATAATTGTCATTCAATCGATCGATAATCGAAAAGAAACATAAATTTATCTTATTATTGTAATAATAATATGTAGCATCGATGTACATGTTGTACGCGGTGGCGTAGAGGGCTAACGTAGGCATAAGCCGCATAGCAACAAACGAGCGCCAGCGCAGTGAACGACTCAGATCAGATCGCATGTCTATACCGTTCTACTCAAGTCGAGTGGTTCGTTTCATACGAATCATCCTCGAGCCAAGCGTTGTTAGTTTTTTAGCACTGCTCAAAGGGCACGTGAGTAAAATGGTTGACCGCGAAAAAACTTACCAACTTATTACAATATTTGGAGCACATGACTTGAGACTTTAAACACCCTTTTTATTATCACCCTCACAACTCAACAATGAATTTCAAATCATATTATAGAACTCATGTTGACCTGATCACTGATATAATAGTGCGACATGGCGCTTAACAACACGGCATACAAGTCGGGTTCGCAACAAAATGAACTGTCAATATACTCCAAACGGATGGCTATTGAGACTTGGTTGGACTAAATGTAATAACGTAATAGTTTCGATTGGTAATTTCTGAATACATAGTGCTACTACACTCGTACTTTAAGCCTGACGTAACGTTTCGTTGCAGTCGTCACTGCACAAAATCTGACATTTAACAATTTTATATTAAATCCACCGTGATACATTACATAATACACATTATCCACGAACGCACACATGGATACATTAGACGCTTACCTCTATACTTACTATTTAATAGCCTTGAGCCTATTTTGGATTTGGTTACGAGTTATATAAAATGTTTATCAAATAAATACGTATATATTTATTTGATAAGCGTTTGGCTTACCAAATAAATAGATACGTAATGAGACGAAGCTTTCCAAATGTAAGTCACAAATTAAACATCATTATGTAAAGATCTCTAGTTATCAACCTAAGTGTATCAGTCTTCGTTATGGTGTATTAATTTTGGTAAAGCAATCTGAGATGATTAAGGATACAATTGTTGTTTTTATAGGTACTTGTTTTTATAGATGAAGCCAAAAACGCAATGGATAACGCCTAGATATGTAAAGGGTCGCTTGATCGATCCTGATCCTTTGGGCTATTGTCGTCCCCACTCCCATAGGAGTCAAATAGGAATATTATTAATTCCTTAATTATTTTCGGCATTGCTAGTATTCTGTATAAATTGAAACGAAAAATTAATTTTAAATTCCTCTAATTGGGACTTTTATAATATATTATAAATAGTTATCCATCCCGACTTCGTACGCGTAGAATTTACTTGAAGTTACATCTCCCAATTTCTCCCTTGAACTTGGAATATCCAAAAATTCTTGTTGGAATAACTATGCTAATTTTCAAGTGAATTCGACCTACAGTTTTGGATATCTCGTGATGAGCTAGTCAGTGGCACTTTACCGATAAATGTTAGTAAAATAAAAGGAAAACTAATTAATTCATTACGTCCTTCAAAAACAATTTAATGTGATAAATAAAAAATAAAAAGCCAATATCAATCTCGATTCGGTATAAATGAAAATATGACCTTCGTTTATTTTCAGCAGTACTGAAACATCGAAATTAATTAAATAACTTATTATGAAAATAATTTACATGCATTTTCAATTTTATAATACATGCCCGGCGTTGAAGACTGTACTGTGACTATACTGTACTGTGCGCCATGCTCCAATGGCGGCATAAGAGACCGTCATGCTAGTTGCCAACATATAAGTCTATCTTAACCCCAATAGGTGTTTCTCAAAAGAAAATACTATCTGCATTTCCTAAGTAACGTTAGGAGGGGGAACTATAGGACTCTGGAATTAATTTAAACGAATAAAACGTGGCCAATTTTAAAACAGTTTTCCAAGTAACTGTACTTTCACTAAGTCGATAATACAGTTGAGAACTATAAGAACGAACCAGATGCTCTAACGAAGCTTTTAAATACAGCAATCGTGTCGCTTAACCACTAATCGCTACATAGTTATTTAAGTTAAACTCGTACGATAATGTTTACAATTATACTAATAATAATACATTGCACAAGTGGCATAACATCTTAGTTTCCATGGTTGGCAGCGAATCAACTTTTTATTTTTTCGAACTGATTGTTGCTGTTGGCCATAATGGCCTCTACAGCGTCACCGGGCTGGATAGGTGAGCTAAACTACTCAAGCCTTGAGATGAGAACCCACATAAGGGCTCAGAATATGCGCGTCCTAAAGGCGCCTCTGTGAGCCCGGACCTTGGCTTAGGACGCCGTCGTCGGCTGGAGGGAGGAATGGCGTGTGCATCCAACGTCGTACGCCTAGGCGTCGACAAGTTGGTAAATATGAGGAACCTCGACTCCGTCGGCGAGGTCATGTAGGTATGTACGTGCTTAGGACGCCTACGGATCGGATAGGAGTGCATCAGCGATGTTAGAATTACTTATAATATAATATATATAATTTAGTCTCAAGCCCATCTCCTTTTACCCTTTTCAATTATATATTAAGAATCTTAAATTAAAATGAACACAGCTATCATGTTTATCAGAACTCAGTAGTATTGTTGTTGAGTGCTTATACAAAACACCCAAGAAACGTTATCAATATCCCTCGTCGTTCCACAGTAATGGGTGCTAATTCTCCTATTCCAAGAATTCACCATTTAGCTTAAATATTTTCGTCCAGCCAATAGTCACTTTCCAAAAGGTAATAATTGAAGCCTTTAATAATATAAATAGCAAATAACGTATTTATTGTTTTTTTTTCCTATATTTTAGTATAAAAAGAAATTTTAATCTGAATGTTATTTATGTTCTCTGTCTAATTGTTATCTAATTGTTATTCTCTGTCTAATATTAAAATGATGCATGCTTAGTTTAGCTTTAAATGGTATTGCATTTTTGATTGTGTTTTTTTTTGTATTACTTTGTGTAATTAAGTAACGTAAAGTTGTTGGTGGATCAAACACGGAGAAAAAAATGTGGTTAAATTTTTATCTTGTAAGATATGCTCTCTCTGTATGATCCGGTATAAAAGAGAGAGACAGCGCATATAATTACTGGCTCAAGCGACGTCGGATTTGACTTAACAAACACAATGTGAGTTTTTTATTTATCTAATACTAATATAAACGCAGCCCTATGATATGGGCCAATGCTGTGGTACGGTGGTGGGGTCTTAACCATCATTATATACATTATTTTGTACTTAGGGAATTTATTGATTAGTCTCAAAATGCAGCAAATATTACTCACATTAGATATATTTTCTATATTAATATTAAACATCATTGACTTCATTTCGCTAATAAAACTAAATTAATACTTTTAATATATAAAAGTGCTTATTTTATCAGAATCTATGTCATTACTCAAATGAGACTTGACAAGTGACAATCCGACAACAATGGAATGTCAAATTTTAACTAAAACTTAATACATATTTTTGTTCTCTTAAATACACAGTGCATTAACAATAATACATGAAATTAGCAGAATATTTCAGGCACAACTCAATAAGAACCTCGCCAGAAAATATATACGTTTACATTTTTGGTAAAGGTTCGTTAAGAAATTATGATAGTGACTGCCGATTTAAGGACATTGGACCAAGATGCGATAGTATTCAGACGAAGAGCTTTACGAGACGCCGTGATATGTATAGGATGGCTAAAATTAGTAAGAATTATAACTCAAAATTAATGAAATTTGTTAGAAATGTTTTGTATTCAAACATTGACAAGCACCAACATTACATCAAGTATGCCATAATATAATATTTCAAAGTTAACTTGAACTACTGTAATTTGTTAGAAATTGGTATAGTTTGTACGCTGCATGAAAAAATCGCGCAGATATTCCTCTTAAGAAATTCTTGATGATTGGCTTTTGAGGGAATACCTTTCTAGAGCGTAACTAACCCCTTAGAGAGACATCCCTTTAGAGAGGAACCCTTTCATCTCACTTTTGGACGTGGTGTGTGATTAAGTATATCTCACGTAAAACGCATTGCATGCAGCCATGGATCGCGCAAACTCGTAGGAACATTCGCATGCAGTGCATACTATTTCCTGCCAAATGCGTTCCTTTATCCAAATACGGAATTTACGTATCGTCTAAACATTTATATACAATGTAATCCATTATAAGGTGGTCTGTTTTCTTAACTCATAAAAAATATTTCGTACCTAATATTATATATCTTGATAAAGCTCAAAAATTTGATACCGTTATGATTGTCAATATAACTATCAAACATATCATATTACTTACTTACATTCTACTAGCTGTGCCCGCGACTTCGTGCGCGTTGTTTGAATTTAAGTTATTTGGATATTGTAGCGTGACTTTATTTTTATTCTATATATAATTCTAAAATAAAAGCCTAATTTACTCCTTATTACATCCGCTATCTGCCAGTGAAAGTCCCGTCGAAATTGGTTCAGCCGTTCCAGAGATTAGCCGGAACAAACAGACAGACAGACAGACAAAAATTGTAAAAAATGTTATTTTGGTATATGTACCGTGTATATACATACGTATGTACATAAATATGCATTTAGTAAAAACTTGTTGTTTAAAATTATAAACAGACACTCCAATTTTATTATATGTATAGATATGAATAGCGAACATTATTGACATTACCACGTATAAACCCGATGCAACGCGATTCGATGTGGTATTTAATTAGAATCGTACTTTAGTCGTTTGTTACGATACTTACGGGCTAAGATGAGGTGATTGTTTAAATCTGTCATAAGTATGTCATGTTTATTATGAGACATACGTTTGTTTCCAAAATTACTTGATTAATATTTCTAGGTTTACAAGAGCGCATTACGAATTCACCTCCAAAACCATTTTTCTTAATTAGAGAAGAGGCTGTTACCCAACTTGTAACATTAGCGTGTTCGTGACTTTGTTAAGTGACCTAGTATAATTTAAGGCACAGGGGAGGTAACATCGTAAGCAAAGTTTGGTATGAAGTGTGCCGTTGACATCATAATCTCAAGTCATGTCAAGGAGAAAATATGATTCCATCCAAGTTACCTAATATACCTATATAATTTAATTAGTCCAAACTCCAATAGAGTAACTACGTAGTTCATTAACAGTCCTTTTTGGAACAATTTACATCCCGTCCTAGTATTAGCTTTAAATTTCCTTTTATTTTAGAAAATATATAAAAGCCTACTTAGAATAAAGTATTATGTGATAATTATGAATATGATGAATTTAATCTTTAAAAAAATAACGGAATAGATATATAATTAAGAGTTTTTAATATAAAGTCGGTAGGCGGACGTGCGTGGCGTGATCACAGACATTAGCGCTGTAAGAAATATTAACAATTCCGTAAATCGCTAATGCCATACAGCATTGGGATCTAAAGTGTTATGTTCCTCGTGCCTGTAATTACAATTATTCATTAACCGAAATACTAAGTTATGATGTTTGATAGAATATGAAATAAATCAATTATACCTACTTACCCAGGCGGCTTTGCTCGAAGCCAAGCCTTTGTTTGTATGTGTGCGATAAAACTATTGATACAAGCTTGAATAATATGATTTGCCGAGATGGCCTAGTGTTTACAAGGGATGTGTCTTAACCGATAATTGTGTTCAAACCCAAGCAAGTAGCACTGAATTTCCGTGTACTTAATTTGTTTATAATTCATCTCGTGCTCGGTGTTGAAGTCTAATTTAAATGCAATTCTGTCACATGTGTAACCAGCTTTGGAACGTGGAAATTCGCTCCAAACCTTCTCAATAGGAGAAGAGACCTTAGCCCACTAGTGAGACAAATACAGGGTGTAACCTTTATGTTACTTTTAAATAATATTATTTTACAGGTATCAGTGATATGTTATATCATTCTTTATTTCTTAGTACACGCAAACAGCAAGGGTAATATCGCTAATGTTATACAAATAATGATCTTGGCGATAATACCGTTCATCATACTGAATGGAATTTTGTTATTCTTGGGTGCATTAGAAGTAAGTATTGAGGAGGTCATCAACACAGATTTAGAGTAGGCTTGATACCACAAGCCGTCCGTCGATAATCGAATTTGATGCGATACTATTTTAATTTGTGTTTTTTTTATAAAGGTAGGCGGGTGTGCAAATTTGCCTCCTGATTGTGAGTGGTCACCACCGCCCATAGATAATGGCACTGTAAGAAATATTAACGATTTCTTACATCGCACATGTGCCACCAACCTTGGGAACTGAGATGTTATCTCTCTTTTTTCTGTAGTTAAACTGGCTCATTCACCCTTCAAACCGGAACACAACAATACTGGGAAGTGCCGTTTGGCGTTAGAATATATGACGTGTAGGTGGTACCTATCCAAACGGGAGAGCACAAAGCCTTACCAACAAGTATATTGTGTTCGTGTAATTGTGCTGTTATAAGCTGTGAAAACTCCTCTAGGTAGTAAATTGAGTCCATGGAGTACTTACCATTAATTAGTAATTTTGTGGCTCAAATAGTTGTAATTAATTTATTATGATTTTCACGTATGGCTGGGGTGATATCTGACTGTGACTGATGACTGATATAAAAAAAATGACACGGTTTCCTTACTATCTAATAAACATGCCGTATCTAGCTTTTTCTAAATCTGTGGTAACCATATAACAACTGCAAGACTTATGCACGTAAAAAGTCGTATATGTGTCTGGTTGAATTTACATATGTTGAATATATAAGTAAAGGGAATGCTCTACTTAACTGTGGTCTGTGTTGTCAGTTTGCTGATCCCGTGTTATGAATGTGTCACATAAATTTTATTTATCTACTTGCTTCTATCAACGGCTTCACCTACCCAGAGTATAAGCTAAAATTAAGCTCCAAATTTCATCCAAATCAGTCCAGCCGTTTTTACATACAAGTTTTCAGATATAATATTAATCATATTCAAAACTTAAATGCGTATGTCTATGTATGTTTTTAATGACTTTATTATTTAACTGTAGCTGTAATACGGCTCAATAAAAAATTAATTTCGTTTCACTTCATTGACCAATTTAATTTATTTAATTTAATGCATTGTACTTTACAGGAGAAAACTATTGCCCTCGATATCAGTCTGTGGTTGTGTCTTACAATCGCGTCGTATAATACTGTTTTGGGTGTGATGGGTGGAATTTACTTCATACGAACTGGACATTTTACGATGCATTTTTTGCTAGCTGTCTTATTTGGAACCTTGTCAGTTTCGCTTATCAGTAAGTGAGATGTAGGTTATTTTTACAAACGTACTAGGTTCTAATAATAAAATATTTATATCCATATAATGTTTAAGTAAAGTAAAGTAAAGTAACTGATTATATATGTCACGGTTACTGCTGGGTGTAGACCTCATCTCCCCTTAAATAGGAGCTTATTCTATCACATTTTTTTTTCTTTTTTTATTCAATCTTGGCGATGATAGAGGATTATATCGGACTTCTATCGATTAAAACCACCTCGGCGTTTCGTCGCTCCGAGGAAATTGGACGTGACGCGGATATTCTAAGAATTTCTGAATTATTATAAACATAACTTAAGCACATGGCAAATCAAGTGATTGCCAGGATTAGAACCCGTAATCTTCATTTTAAATTAACGTGATCGAACTTTTGTTATATGGGCGTACTTAAAACAACTCCAACATATATACTAACAATATTTACCTACTAAGGCAGAGATATATTACAAACGTTCTATATACATAACTTTTAAAGAGGGACGATTTCTTTTTTTGATGGAATTACTGATATTTGAATTATTATTATTTATTAAAAATAAATCTTATGCGTGAAAAGTATTGATTGCATTGTATGAAAATATCATATAATGATAAACATCTGTCGAAGAACCGATAGCCGTATGTGCAAGAAGGTTTTAGAGTGGAGACCGGCAAGTATAGGACGCCTTGTGGCAAGGTGGAGTTGTAATATACGGAAGGTAGGAAGTGGATGAGAAGGGCCGAAGATCGGGCTCAGTGGTGCGCCTTGGGGGAGGCCTATGTCCAGCAGTGGGCTAATACAGACTGATATGATGATAATGATGATGATGAAAAATATAGGTATAATAATAGTAAACCATACGTAGGAATCAACTTTCGTTAATGGTGGTCCGTGTAACATTGTACTTTTAACAATTATACTATAAATATTATGTTTGCAAATCAGCGGGTTTTTACAACACACGTGTATAGTATAAATTCAAATCTATCGAATTATAAATAATGTATATTTAATTTTTTTTATACCTTTTTGTACCTAGGTAGAAAGAACAAATGGGGTACCTGGTAGTAAGTGGTTACTGCGCACAGATATTGGCTCAGTTAGATATTAATCATTCCTTACATCGCCATTGCGCCATATAAACTTGAGAAATGAGATTTCCTGTCCATTGTGGCTATAATTACACTGGCTTGCTCACTCTTCAAAACGGAATGGTAACGCACAGACTTACACAAAGCGTACCACCAATAAATCATTAGTATATAGTTAATAATGTAAAATATTAATAATAATAGTTTGTTTCAGCTGTCCTATGCCACGATATATTAATAATATACGCTTACAAAAGCCTTCTTAGATCATTAAGTTTATAAAACTTTGCGAAATATTTGTTTTAATTTTTAATGATTATATATTTTCTTATTGAATTATAATTTTTTGTTTTAACGTTCGTTTCTTTTGAGAATAATTTTATTTATTTATTTATTTAAATAATTTATTGTACGACATATACATAACTGGTGAAATAAAAGTCACGAAAAATACAACAATCAACAAATGCCGCGCAAAGGCGGTCTTATCATTTATAGCGATCTCTCAGAAAATTTTTAGAGAAAGTATTTTCTTAAGAGAACATGTAAATGCAAATATGAGAAAGGTGATAATAACTTTTACATTAAAATATTTATATTAAAGTATAACAAAGTTGTACACACACAACTACACCACAATAATACACACATCATAAAATATATTATGTAATTATAGACTACCAAATTATAAACTGTATAGGATTTCATACATACATACATACATGCATCCATTATTTAGAAAAGGGCAGATGCTATATAAATATATTGAGATGGGCAAGGATGTAGACTGCCGAATATCAGCGGATAGTGCATTCCAAAGTTTGAAGGATTTTTAATTGCATGGAATACTTACAACCAGTCCTTTGTTCAAAGGTTGAATGGAAGATATCGTTGTTCTACCGATAAGGCCGCTTGTTGCGTTCATGCAACTTTTGTTTAATTCATAAGTAAAATTTAGTTTTGAGTATTGGTGCAATAGAGTATCAAAACTAGCAACCATATCATAATCAACTAAATATATTGTATAAAAAAATAAAACAATATTAAAAAAACTCATCATTTGTAATCTATAACATCACACTATTGTGCCTTAAAAACCTATAATACAAATTCAATATCTCACAATTCCATTCGATAGCCGTTAACAACTAATATAAAATAAGCCCATAAGAATGTATAAAGCACAGTCAATATAACGAAACCAACAACCGTCCCATCAGGGTTCTGTCCAAAACAACTGTGCACACACACACAATATAAGCACAAACAAATCGTCACTAACCAATCGAAGCACAGATGAATTAAGGCACCCCATAAATACAACCGAACCAATATTTCTTGAGCTCTCAAAACACCAATAAGTAATAATAAACTTATTAAAAACAGTACAGATATTATAATAAATAAAGACATCAAATAAATAAGTTCGTCTGTCTTATTGTCATACAGTATCTTCCATTCTTCATAATTGATTATGAATGACAGGACCATTAAGAATCCGATTAACCCATAAACTATTCCAATAACAGCTATAACAATAGATCCTTCTCTTAATTCTAAGCACAAAAAATCGTCCACGAAAGTGATATCGTCCCAGCACGACATATTATTTTGTTATATATAAACACGCAATCAGTAAAATATTCCACAAAGCTCATAAGAAGCAAGGCCTGTTACTCGTAGCTATGAATACAGCATTGATTCTTATAATTTCAACAACGAATATTTTAATAAATTCATAGGTTAATGAACTCTAGTTATGTCAAAACATTGAAATGAATAGTCAGTGTCAAAAATGTGAAATGTAAATGATATTTACAAATAACTACAATAATAGGTAGTATGAAAGATAGTGAAACCTTTTTGCGTAATAAAATCTTGATTTCGATTCGTACCTCCATCATTATGGACTCCAGCTTGATTACGTAATCACATACACACGCATAGATATGTGAATAGACACGATCTGCAGTTCTTAATTAAAAATACTAAAGTCAGCGAGTAAGCTTGTGTGGAAGCATTACTGTCATTCTCTTACATCGAACTAAATGTGCCATTAATAAACTTCCACATCTATGTTGTTTTAATCGTCAGTTGCTTACAGGTTTTTGTCATACACGACGCTTAGTAAAAAGTTTAGCCGTCCTTTTGTAAATATCCAAGAGAACAAAATATTTCTATTTCAGATTAAAGTACATTAACAGCCCGTAAATGTCCCACTGCTAGGATAAAGGCCTCCTCTCCCTTTGAGGAGAAGGTTTGGAGCATATTCCACCACGCTGCTCCAATGCGGGTTGGCGGAATACACATGTGGCTGAATTTCGTTGAAATTAGACACATGCAGGTTTCCTCACGATGTTTTCCTTCACCGCCGAGCACGAGATGAATTATAAACATAAATTAAGCACACACACAGGCAGGAAATTTCAGTGGTGCCTGCCTGGGTTTGAACCCGAAATCATCGGTTAAGATGCACGCGTTCTAACCACTGGGCCATCTCGGCTCATTCAGATTAAAGTACTAATTTGCAAATGCTTTAATACGAAACAAATTTAATTTAACAAACTAAATTGTATTGTAACGAACATTAAAAGTGAGTACGAAATTTCAGCTCAGTCGTTTCAATGGAACTGTGAAAAACTAAGTTGCAAAAGTCGACTCACAAAGTATCATTAAACACGCTAAAACATTTTTTTAACCGATCGGTAAACTTATTCTTGTTAAGCTTCGAATTATTTTAAATTATTTTATTGCTATATATACACCCACCGGCCACGGTGGTGCGCCAGTGGACATGGCGACAACACACCCTGACTGTATGCTACGTGAGGCCCCAGAGGCTCTTCTTGGCAGTGATTATGGACGGAGACCTCTCGTTCCGAGCATCATAAACTCTATACTCGGTAGTGAGACGTGCTGGTCGGAAATACGCTCTCTCCGCGAAAGAGTGATGTCGCAGAAGAAAGGAGCGAGAAGAGGACTCTGATGCAGGTTTTTTAGTGGGTATTTAGTTTATGTAGTAGGACATGCTAGGTATTGAGGCACTGGCGTATATAATATCTATTATTTATATTAAAAAATAATGTAATAATATAATTATATTCAGGAAAATGTAATTGATGCATGTGTGCGTTTATGCGTATGTTTTTATGTGTGTTTGTGTGTGTTTGATGTATTTCAGACAATTTCACAACCAACAATACAAATACCACGTACAATTAATATCGCTAATGCCAGTCCTCGCTAGTTTGTCATATTCGTCACACTATCATTTTGTCGTCAGAGTGTCCTCGGCACCCGTTATATAATGATACTTAAATTCACTTCCAAGAAGACGACAAGCTCGAAGTCCAGCGAAGATCTGCTGATGTTTAGTAAAAATATAAAACAACGCCACAATTTATAAAAATAAAATGTAAAAAAAAGGCACGGGCAACTGTGAGCCCGTAGATGTTGTATAATAAAAAAAAAAAAAGATATTTAAATTCGAAAAATATACTTCATATTTCGAACACTTATATCCTGCGACTGGTAGATCTATCTTCGAGAATTTTTCTATTCACGTCGTATATTATAAAATAATAAATTATGATATCATATTACAATAAATGGATAAGAAAATTTAATTTTCAACAAAATTGAATATAGTTACATCGAACAACAGGATCCCAGAAAACTCTCAAAATATCTAATTGTTAAACATAAATCTTTAAAGAGCGTTTGTGTACTAAAGGATTATTACAAAACTAATGACTTCTTAGTTGATTGCACATCTTGGAAATGAGATGATGGACTCCAGGCTGTTTAAAAGAACGAAAATATATCTTATAAATTAATAGCGTAACCCGGTTTTTGTCCCAGTAATTATGGGTTGCATATAATGGTTATAGTCTCACTTTGAAGAGCTCCAGTCGTAGATGTGCAGAAAATTAAAGAGAATTCTTGATTGCAATTTACTAAATTGTTACGATTTAACAAAGAATTAAATTTAGAGAACGGAAAAAAAATTACTGGCCGGTTAGAGAGCGGTACTACGGTTGCATAAAAAAAAAATGAAAAACGTAACCAAAATTAAAGTAGGTGTATTGTTTTCGACATACTCCAATTTTCACTGTACTAATGTATACCATTTAAGATTAAAAATATCCTTTGAAAAAAGTTTCATCACTTTAGCGCCAAATGTAGATGTGACTTGCAGTTTACAATGAAATGAAATCAAAACAAAACCTGTCATAGATTTCGAAATTCCTAAAAAATCTTTTGAATAAACGCGAAGTTTCACGATAGACTCATCAGTTTATTATTTTTGTATGAAAACAATGATTGTAAAATATGACGTACTATATAAAAAAAATCCGTTGAGTTTCTTTCACCAGTTCTTTCCAGATCCGAGGTGGGTATGTCCAAACTGGTGGTAGATTTTTGACTATCAATTAGCAAGTGTTCAATATTCTCTGACGACCTCCGTGGTCGAGTAGTGTGTACACCGGTTTTCATGGGTACGCCACTCCGAGGTCCCGGGTTCGATTCCCGGCCGAGTCGATGTAGAAAAAGTTCGTTAGTTTTCTGTGTTGTCTTAGGTCTGGGTGTTTGTGGTACCGTCGTTACTTCTGATTTTCCATAACACAAGCGCTTTAGGTACTTACATTGGGATCAGAGTAATGTATGTGATGCTGTTCAATATTTATTTTTATTTTAAATATTGAATAAAGATTTTTGACTCTGAACAAAACTAGAAAATCGATGTCGTCCTAATCCGTTTCGACATCGGCAGCCAATTTTAAGGAGCCCTGGATATATTCTTGTGCAAGTCTGGACGCAACGCAAGTGTACTCAGCTTAACCTTACGCTCATATGACATATATGCTAACCGACAGGAATGAGTTCTCACCTAACTTCTATCTCCGGGGTGCTACAGTGAATTTACAAATGGAGCGCTAAATA
The DNA here is from genome assembly GCF_905147765.1 of Vanessa atalanta. Lineage (NCBI taxonomy): Eukaryota > Metazoa > Arthropoda > Insecta > Lepidoptera > Nymphalidae > Vanessa > Vanessa atalanta. The sequence continues at coordinate 10,216,248 of NC_061884.1, read as the reverse complement.
TAAAAGTATGATATATAAACTCCCCATAGGATCAAAAGCTATAACAATAGAAAATAACACAAAACATCGCATCTAATTCACTATAGTGCTTAATTCAGCACGAGCCAGATTAAAAAGTTAGGACCGTACAAGTTTTGTAATTACATAGACGCATCTCGTATAATTGTAATCTCCCTACCCCCGTTATTGTTGATACTGGCGCATGTACCAAAGCGACTCTTTTTAAAACAATTCTTATGCCGTGAATTGTATAGTGCATTACATAATTACAACTTACTAGACTGGTAACACTATGCGTAGGAAACATATTGTTATTTTAAGCTATATTCACATTGCATGCAGTGAAATAAATTTGTAAGCTTATATGAATACATGAACATTAAAAACTTTAAAGATTAAATATAAGTTTCGCAAATGTATTCACTACCTATTTCTTCTGAAAATATTATTATTTTTCCAATTTGTACTTTACACAATACATTTTTTTAATGATATAGGTAAACGGATCAGCCAATAGGCTACCAAAGTTGTCACCACCGCCCATAGACTATTGTCTATGGGCGGTGGTGACAAATATGGCGTTGTAAAAAATATTAACCATTCCTTACTTCGCCAATGCGGCACCAATCTTGAGAGCTAAGACGTTATATCCCTTGTGCCCGTTTACGTTTACACTGGTTCACTCACAGTACAGTTTGTTTCCAGTAGAATATCTGATGGTACTTACCCAAACGGCCTTGCACAAAGCTATGCCAAGTAATAGTATATAAGTATAACTAAATTGAATGCATTTTCTTTAATACCCGGACCCTTCATAGCAAGGGAAGACGTGTGGATAAGCACGGTATATGTAAATTTTCTATACAATCAATTTTCATTTTATACATTATTCGATGACGAGAAATGTAGTTTGAGAATTGGAGTCCTAATTCCATAAATCGATATGCAACACGATTCGGCTATTAACGCGGCAATATTCACAAATGATTGCTTGCATTTTATACCACCCTAGTACGCTGAGGTTGCTAATAGCACTGAATGAATTATAAACATGAGCTTCTTCAGCCATCCTGTCATAAATAAAATAATTAAGAAAACACGAATGCATATACTTGGTGGTTTGGCTTTGTGCAAGTCCGTCTGGGTAGGCACCAAGCACTCAACACATATTCCGCCGCCAAACGGCACCTAGCATTGTTGTGTTTCGTTTGACTGAGATAAGGGATTATGCCTGTAATTAAACTGGCAATAACATTTTTGTTCTCAAAGTTAGTGGAGGATTGGTGATATAAAGATTGATATTCCTTAAAGTATATCGGGTATGTTGGCAGTATTAACCACTTGCTTTTATTATTATTATGGAAGCCCACTACCACTTTTCGGAAAAGAAAATATTCTGACCTGAGAAGAACCGGCGAAAGAAACTCAGCGTGTCTTTTTTTGTCAATTTTATTATTTACATATTATATTAAATATGAAAAGAAATAGCCAGATCGTTTCATTTCCGAGGTATGCTGTCAATCATAAACTCACTAATTGTATAATAACCTTTTGCACACAAGCGTGCCTTAACAAATTTATCAGTATAAATAATATATGCTCAAAATATAAGCTTACAACTAGTTAAAGACCAATTATTCGATATAACTTAGTTTCAATGTACAACTATTAAGCACATATCTCTATCATCTTATATGCAAATACATATGAAACATTTTTTTTTTATTAAAATATTTCTTTTGAAATAAGAATACCCTTGACTGTCAACACTAGTACTTTAAATGAAATGGGACGTGATCTCTTCGAGACAATTGGTACGAATGCAACACACGTTAGAATTTTTTCCATCTCAATAGGAGTGAGCTGCGTTCAAGGCCGCATATCAATGCGCAATTCGTACTTGTAACTATTCAAATCTTCTTGCACTTAATTACACTGCAAGCTGATATAGCCGATCATATGAAGCAAATTTACAAAGTTATAATAAAATACAAATTTATGTGAGATTTAGAAATAATGCTGTTTAGTGTAACATTCGGATAGAATTATGGTCTATTGATGATGCAATTTTTGAATATTATCAGTATATGACGCCGCATGTACCAAAACAGAAATAGCTCGAAATACGTGACTAATTAAATCTCATTTCAATGCTAGTTGTATGATGAATACCAGTCCGAACGCGATGCGAACTATTTTGTCGAATCACAGAAACTAATTGAAATATTCCATGTAGCTTTGACATATATCTATTTTGACGTTCCCTTCAAAATTTGTTACGAATAACACAATTAGTATGTGCGCATTATAAGCTACTTCTAACTGCTAAGATAGTCGAGACTATGTTTGTTCAAGAACTTTACAAGCTACAATGTCTGTATCTTCATTCATTCGAACATATGTTGTTGATGTTTTCCTCCTAACCGGAGTCGGTCACACAACAACGGACAAATGGAGCCTCCGTTTATCTGCTGTGACCGACTGCTGTGCTGTGACCTAACTGTTTTATATGTATTGTACTGAAGCGATTCTGATGCAAAGTTTTTGATTGCATTACATACAAAGCATTTAGTGTAAAGTTAAATAGTAATAGTAGCAACGTAAACTGTTTACAAAACAGAAGAAAAAAAATATGATAATAGTCAAACAATACTTTCAGAAAACTTTATCACTTCAGTAACGACATCTTACGTTTTGATCTTTTAGAATATTTTATTTATAGAAACGGTACATTTTAAATATTTATAGATTATCGCGATATAATATTTCCTTTGACCCATTGAGTGGTACAAAATTCCTGGAAATATCACAATCACAATTCAGCTAGATCATTACCATTTTCTCTGAAAACATACCGTGTTAAATCAAGTAATATCTGTTGAATTTATCACGAATCGATCGGGTGTCAGGTATTTTCCCACATAAATATACATCAATTTCCGAGCATCATAGTAGCATTAACAGCTTCTTAATAGGATGAAAATCCTTTACCCCGCATTGATATATTGACGAAATATTACTGTATACGGATCGCTCTTAGGTTTCGTTTTCTGCTAGTTCCCAATGAAGTTCTAAAATTTCGAAGTGTGTTAACCTCTTCTAAAAATCTATCAAACAAACTCAAATATCAAAAACTCGGCCTTACCGGATATCAAATAGAACAACATAAGGCACAATTAACATTAGGTTCTTTTGAAGGGTCCAGTTTAAGTAAGACGTTAAATAAATATTGACTCTCAGTTTTTCGCAAGAAATGTAATATGCAGCATTTTGTGCGTCCCAAGCGAAAGCATAGCAGCTGGGGATCGCACCCGCTTCACTTTCTCCTTGCTCACCCCGGGCGACTTTTCTGTCTAGACAAATATGCACTGATTGTCGGTTACAACTGACTAATATTGACATTGAAATCGGGAACCATAAAGATCATTTGTAAATAATAAATAATAAATAAATATTGGACAACATCACATACATTACTCTGATTCCAATGTAAGTAGCTAAAGCACTTGTGTTATGGAAATCAGAAGTAACGACGGTACCACAAACACCCAGACCCAAGACAACATAGAAAACTAATGAACTTTTTCTACATCGACTCGGCCGGGAATCGAACCCGGGACCTCAGAGTGGCGTACCCATGAAAACCGGTGTACACACTACTCGACCACGGAGGTCGTCAAAATTTGTAATAGTCACTATTTACGTAAGTGTTGGTTTCAAATGATGTGACATTCGCTCATCAACTCAATCGAAAGTGTGTAGTATCACGCACGTCTCAGTCTATTGTTGGAAAAAACGCTTCACAATTATTATTTTTTCCCACTGAAATACAAGATTTCTTGCAATTCCAAAGAATTATTGACATTTACCTGAAGTATAAGATCGCTCTTTGCATTATTTTATGTCACGTAGACAATGGCAATATATCAAATTATCGTCTAGGGTATCGTTTTGCTGTTCTAATATTATAAAGTTACCTCTTATATTTTACGTTTATTTGTTTCTTTTTAATAGCATAAAACATGGGCTGGCAAATCGGCCACCTGGTGGTAAGTGGTCACCACTGCATAGACAGCAAAAAAGTTTCATGAGTTAAAAATCCTAAAATTACTCATCTGTGATGAGCCAACTAGTATTTTATATTTTTTAAATTACTCAAGTAGCTATTTTATCAATGAAATGTAATATAGACAATATACTAAAATTATAAACTATTCAGATGACTTAAAATCATTTGGAAGTGGCTTTTTTATATTTAATTAATGTCAAAGTTAATAATGTATCTATCACCGTAGAATTGTAAATACCGTTAGATTGAAATATATATCTCGCGAGATTGTGAACTGCCGAAATAGTGTGAGCGGTGATTTAAATCAATATAAAACGTCAAAAATTTCGATATTTTATGATATTAGGTTAGAGTTTTTTTATAATTTAACTTTAATAAACTTTTAATTAGTTAGATTATAAACTACCGAAAAGTAATGCATTAAATTGTAAGCAGTATGTTACGGCTGACAATTTTTCGACAGTTCACAATCTCGCGAGATAAATATCTAACGTATTTACAATACATCGACAAAATATATTAAGATCGGTCACTATTAGAATTTTGCAAATTCTGAAACAGATTATATAAAAACTCCTAAAACTTTAATATAAATACTCCAAGGTTACTGAACATATGTATGCATCTAAAACTAGTCAATACATTTTCGAGCAATGGTAACTAAATTAAATACATCTTACTTAAATTTAGAACGGTAACTTTCAGAAAAGTTGATGGATTCAATTATAGGAGAAATTAAGAGATAAATGTAGTCCCTTTCTAATCCCGTTTGGTCAAAGGTCGGTATCTCGAATTCTCTCTGACAAAGGATTTAAGTTGGACTGTGGTTGTAGTAAGCTGTAGATAACACAATTTAAATTCGTATGATGTATTATAAGATTAAATTTGTCATTTGCTACATTATAAAAAGGTTAATTATTTTCGATATGACGTATACATAGTTGTACTGATTGTAGTGAAACTTTAATATAATTTATATTTTTATTTATTTATTGATTTTATAAACTTAAAAAAATTACTTGGTGGTAAGGCTTTGTGCAAGCCCGTCTGGGTAGGTACCACCCACTCATCAGATATTCTACTGCCAAATAACAGTACACTGTATTGTTGTGTTCCGGTTAGAAGGGTAAGTGAGCCAGTGTAATCACAGGCACAAGGGACATAACATCTTAGTTCCCAAGGTTGGTGGCGCATAGGTGATGTAAGGAATGGTTAATATTTCTTACAGCGCCTTTGTCTATGGGCGGTGGTGACCACTTATCATCAGGTGGCCCATATGCACGTCCGCCAACCAATGCCATAAAAAAAAAAAAACGTCATCGAAATATTTACAAATTATTGAGTAGTAAAGAAACAAGTTCGTTGCGAGTCTATTGAACCGTAAATATTTCTTATTCCCTATATTTTTATGATTGATACGTATGTATTTTATATGCCATTTTGTGTCGACTCTTTAGATATGGGATCAGTATGCATACTACTAGTAAGAACCGAATTAATCTGGAATTTTCTAGAAAGAAACAGTAATTATTCTTCCGTGTCGTACTTTAGAAGTGTAATATAAGACTTCCTTTTTTTCTCATGTACCGTAATCATCCAAAATAACAAATTGTTACCCTACAAAAATAAAAAGATAACAAGATACCTACGATTTCGTACAACAATATCGTCCCTTATAGTTAATAACTGTAACATAAATATCCACCGAACCGCGTCATATAACTTGGGAGCCAGTTAAAAAAGCTATTTAAGTATAAAAATATGATATTGGTTAACTTTGGGGGGCGTTCCAAGGTAATAATGCTATATTGTACTTTATTAGTATTAAGGAGGTTGAAGTTAGACTTTGGTAGTTAATTAAAATCGTTTCAGGAAAGATTTTACCCAATTAGGAAAACATCATAATTAAACCTAACGAGTTGAGTTGTAGTTTGCTCGTAAACTTTCATTTCTGTAGTTATTAAGTATGTAAGAACAAATTTCGAACTAGTCGGTCAGTTTGAAAGTTAAATTAAAAAAAGACTGATATGCCGGCGCGCTTTTAAGTACCATAGTTTGTCAATAACAAAAAGCCTTAAGTCATCATTCATTTAAATGTCATTATGGAAGACGTTATTTTAATTCTATCAGACTTTTTAACGTTTAATTAGCATGGAAGATTAGAAATTTAGACAACCTCCGTGGTCGAGTAGTGTGTTTTCATGGGTGCGCCACTCCGAGGGTTCGATTCCCGGCCGAGTCGATGTATAAAAATGTCATTAGTTTTCTATGTTGTCTTGGGTCTGTGTGTTTTGGTACCGTCGTTACTTTTGATTTTCCATAACACAAGTGCTTTAGCTACTAACATTGGGATCATATATATATATAAAAAAAATTGAAGTAATTAATATCCTGCTCAAACTCAATCTTCACTCCTGAGTATTGATATGTCAACTATTATTTTGGTTCCTATTCGTCTAAGTCATGATAGCATTTACGTTCGTAGTTTATTTCCACGGTGAATGATCTATATATGCAGGTAACAATTTGTTTTGTTAGATTCATCAGTCTTTACAATGATTTTAGTTTTTGTAATTAGACAAAACAACTGACGTTATAGTTCCTAATTCTTGGACGTTATTTAATTATTGTCTTGCTGAACCTATCCTTGTGGGTTAAATTTAAACCAGATACTACTGGCTATTTAAATTATATAAGATTGCAATAAAAATATTGTACGAAACACCTTTACCAGAATATTGAGGTTTTTTTAATTTTATCGGTGGCAAACGAGCAGGAGGCTCATCTCACCACGAAAAACCGCCGGAGAAAGCTGGCTCCACAGGATGATTTTGCGAGGTAGAAAATGCTTTAGAAATTTCAATGTTGTGGATTTTCAGTCATATAGGTAGTGCAGATGAAACTTGGCACTCTGACACATTTTCCAAAGGTGAAATTCAGCAGTTGGATCAATGCAAACGGTTTTTAGGAACATTCCCTTTGAAAAATGCCGTAGAAAATGCAGAGTGATCCAACATCTCTACGCAAATCTAAAGGATCAAACGTGTCAGAAATGCCTGATCGTCGATAATAATGCGAATGATATATATAATTGAATACTGGAGAGCTTCCACCCAGAACTAAAAGATCGGTACTCCATGTGAGGCAGAATTTGTGCATTGTTAGGCGAGATTTTATTTTTATTTTAAGAATGACTTGTACTGTTTGTTTCCTTAGGGAAACAAACAGTACAAGTCATTCATAAAGCTAAAGCATAAAAATTAGCACATATACCAGTAAAGTTTCCACTTATAACTAAAAACATAATAAGAGCAGAACAAAATTAATTATAATATCTAATATAATAATAATAAGAGAAAAGATGGTCTATGGAAACTCATTTTTTTCTTTTATATATTTTCAAGTTATAGTAATGTTTTTGTTAATATAAAGTTTTGTTTATAGTTTAGATATCATTGTTATTACAAATCATGAGATAATAATCGTATACTCGCAGTATTAATTAATCCTAATTCTGTTTGGAAGTAAGATAGCAATCGATCCGCGTAAATACTAATACCGTACAACTGATTTGAAAGAAAAGCTATGGAGACAAATAATTATAAACAATTAGTTTTAACGAACTCATTAGAATTATATTCATGAGATTTATCATATAAAACAATTTTAATAATATTAGGCAGTTAATTTTAAATATTACTGTACATAATACCGTACCAAACATAGAGTATAATTATGGCGAGTGCTTTGTTCATAAGCGACTAATTTAACTTACTTTTTATTAGAATTATAATCTAGTTAAATTAATTTCATTATTAAGTACTAGGGTAACACAATATAATAAAAGTGGTAATTGAACTATTGAGGTTTATTACGTTTCTCTAATAAACGTCGTTGGATAGTTTTTTATGCAACATAAGCTAATTTTGTCACAATGTTTGTCATTAATCACACAGTACAAGATTTATTAAAAACAAAAAAGGGACAACCTCCGCGGTCGAGAAGTGTGTACATCGGTTTTCATGGGTATGCCACTCCGAGGTCCCGGGTTCGATTCTCGGCCGAGTCGATGTAGAAAAAGTTCATTAGTTTTCTATGTTGTCTTGGATCTGGGTGTTTACGGTACCGTCGTTACTTCGGATTTTCCATAACATAAGTGCTTCAGCTACTTACATTGGGATCAGCAAAATGTATGTTATGTTGTCTAATATTTATTCATTTATTTATTTAAAAATTAAGGACATGAAATTTCACTATCAGAGTTTGAACCCGTAATAATTTATAACATTCACATTTTCATTCTATGGTTTTCTTAGCAACTAGTGCAGATCCGTTTAAGTCACCAATACAATTCAAACGGCAAACTGATTTGAATACCCATGTTTAGATTTGAATTGTAATTAAGCCGTGTAATCACAGATCCAATATGAATTCCATGATTAGTAGGTCACGTAAGAAAAACTTATTGATTGGCTGAAACATATAATAAATATATTTATGTCAGGTAGGTGGCACATGGGCCACCTGATGGTAGGTGATCCCCACCCATAGACAGTGGCGATGTGAGAAATAATTTTATTTCTTACATGTCTAATATACTCTAACCAAGATGTCATGTCTTTTGCGCTTGTAGTTACACTGGACTGTTCAAACATAAACACAACAATACTAAGTATTTCTGCTTAGCGGTAGAATATATGATGATTGGGTGGTTCTTACTCAGTCGGGCTTGCACAAAGAATTAATTAAGTAATTAATTGCATTAAGTTAACAAAAAAAAACACTACAAGTAAAACCAGTAGTAATACAATATTAACATTTATATATTCTTAAAAAGTTTAACATGCACAGCGCAACGGATTTGTGAAAAACTAACAATGACGTTTTGTGTCCAAATCATAAAAGATTTCTTCTGCCACAAAAAAGGTTTCACGAGCAATATCAATGAATTCCAGGACTAAGCTGGACAATTTTCCATAGTATAAAAGAAACAACTTGCAATAGAAAAGACAGAGTAAGGAAAAGAAGAGAAGAGCTCATAGAACACACAATAACAGAAGTGCTATTTTTTTATCAAATTTAATGAAATAAATTTCTCTTATTGAAATTTTAGTTTAATTGTAGGCGGAAGAGCAAATGGGCCACCTGATTAAGTAAGTGTTCACCGTCGTTCATAGACAATGGCGCTGTAAGAATATAAACCATTCCTCACATTAACAATGTGCCACCAACCTTGGGAACTAAAATGTTACGTCCCTTGTGCCTGTAGTTACACTGGCTCACTTACCCTTCAAACCGGAACTCAAAAATACTGAGTACTGCTGTTTCACGATAGAATATCTGATGAGTGGGTGGTCCACCCAGACGGGTTTGCACAAAGCCCTACCACCAAGTAAATATTACCTCTCTCTTAACTAAAATTTTAGGTAGGGAATTTGAATAGAGATAATGTTTCTTATAACTGATACCATTTCTAATAGATTCCCGATTCGTTACAATAAACGCCGTCCATTGTACTAAATGCAAAACATCATAATGATAGCTTCTTAATGGAAAATTGCGTAGTAATTTCCTTTTCATTTGCCGGGGATTTCCACAACGCATCGTTTTCAATTAACAACAATAAAATGATAATACCGTTTGATATAACGTGTGTTTGTACTTTGTTTTGTAATTTCTAATGTAGATTACGAAGCAAAATTGTGTAATGTACGAACCATATAATTTTCATGTTTATGTTTTCTTAAGATTTTAATTTGTTAAAGTTAATTTTAGTCAATATTTAGCTCATGTACATAAATGATATGAGTCGATCTCGTTCGTATTATTATTAGGCTTAACGTTGTTTGATCCTTCAACAAGAAATTTTGCAAGTATATGAAATACATCAAAAAAAGAGCGCGCGATCGTCTGGCTTCGCCTTCGGTTTACTTTTGGCGCGAAGTTTGGGTGCTTCAGACATAATTTCTGAGTCATAGAATATTTCTCAAAAGTTTTGGATGATATCCGTTATCAATTAATTCATTTAAATTAATTAATGTTATTTGTCATTATGAAGCTATTACTTCTGGTTTAAATATAATATTATCTATAGTATTTTCCAATAACATGAGGACAACAGTCAAATAAGCAACAATAGACGCCGAATGGACGCGATATCGTTGGTCGGGAGCTCGAATAATCTATGATATTAATATTACAGACTTGTGGGTCGCACGCGAAACTTTCCGTTTATTCAACAGATTTTTACAAATTTCGCAACCTATGACAGTTTTTTTTCTTTAATTGCATTATAAGCTGACAACGTCTGTTCGTACGTTTTACATTTGTATTTTTTTTTCTGCCATAGCGTTTATAAATCGTAACAATTTAGTAAATTGCAATCAAGAATCCTCTTTAATTTGAAACTCTTCAAAATAAAACCATAACCGATCTATGTAGCTATCGTCATATTATCACTGGGACAAAAATCGGCTTACGCTGTTAATATTGCAGTTTGCGAAAAAAATGCCGTTTATAAACGTCGACGAAACTGTTATCGCAACTTTGAAAATAAAATTAAAGATATACGTATTTAAGTGAAATTGTGTTGTAATATTCATACCGACAAATTAGTTAAGAATTATTTGTAATGCACAATATAGCCAACTATTAGAAAATTGTTGTTTGTTTATTCATTCCATTTAAACTGGAATAAACTACGAGTATGTATATACATATTCTTACCGACTAGAAATGATAATGACCTTAGATAATGTTATACTATCTACCTTATGTAACTCGCCATTATGGCGCTTCAGTAAACCAACAAAATACAAGCAAATCAAGTAAATCAAGGAGAATATTTAAGCGCAATTTATATCGGATAATAGCTCGCAACAAAATTTAAAGAGGCATTGTGACGCAGCATCAGTTCGTATTGTATTGAATTTAAGTTACTAACTTTAAAAATACAATAAGTCATATATGTAAGCTTAAAAACATTATTTAGGGTTAGTCCCGTTGTAAAGCACACGATCGATCAGCGATTGAATCGGGTCGCATTTTGCGTAAACATCATAACGTCGAGTTATTTATGACGTTAAGGGAATAAAATATCTCCGACCCTGTATCGGAATAGTATGATAACATGGTTTATTTTAGCGGTCGACTCATAAATTATTATGATTTGAAATTCCGTTTTTGAAATGATTTGTGTCGTTTGTAAAATGTTTGATTGGAGTGATATTTAAATTTGTTTAGTTATATTTACGTAGTCGATGTTTTTTGCGAGGATTCTTTTAAAATTCCAGTATCTATTTAAAATTCTAATCTGAATTTAAAAATTAAAATATATATACCTATTATTAAAGGACTGGATAACATCGTTCTTTAGACAACAAGGTCCGCTTTTATGTCACCGTTTTTTTTTTTAATTTATATCTTATTTTCATTTTCTGTATTTTATGTACATTTATAATTTTGTAACTTTTATCTGGAACTAGTTTATAAATTGTGTACAAAAGATATTATATTACAAAAAAATTGAATGATTGCGCGAAATGCAATAACGTATTGAATAAATAACACGAAGAAATCGACGAATTCCATATTTTTCCTCATTAAGCATTCTGTCATCCGAAAAAGAGCCAATCCGGCCCATCTAAAATTCTAAGCGCAGCGAACGATCATTCTTTTCACGGCGCATTAGGTACGCAGGAGCTCTATTACGATTTCAGATCCGCCTAACGACTTCTATAGCTTACGTACAATCGTAGAAAGCCGACTGTAAAGGCCTACACGCTTAGCGTTATGATTATCAGTCTAATACATGACCGATTTAAATACAAAAAGTTACTTAATAGGTTGCTTTTAAAAGTTAGTTTGAAAATTAAAACTTTGTTAGCTAATTTATAAGCCACTTACTTAATTCGAAACAGATCCGAGATGGCCTAGTATCTAAAACACTAATTTAACGAAAATGGTGGCTTCAAACTCAGGAAATCCCCAGTTTGCACCTGGCAAATTCATAGTCGTAATAAAGGGGTATCAGGCAACCTAAAATTCCTCGTCTAGGCCGAACAGAAAGGGTTCGAGGTTTTAGACGTGGAAAGGTGTTGGAGCCTAGATTATATCAGTCGGTACTTCTGGAGTTTGACATTGAGATTCAACGAGCTTTTAATCAGTCTATGATCGCTCCTGGTTTCGACCGTATTGATCACAGAGGCGTCATTGAATATCCGTCTTCTGTCCTCTGAATAAAGTCTGTCTCATTTTTGGTTTTACCAGCGGTGCTTATCCCAGTCCACTTGCAGTGTTCCGGATTCTCTAAGAAGGAATTTCATCATAAAGAGTCCTTTCCATGAAGTCGGATATCATCTGGCCTTAGGGAAACCGGTCTTCAACTCCAAATTGCCCTGCCTTCAGCTCACCAACGTCAAACGTTTGCCCAGCTTCGCTTTGAAGTCTCCGTAACCACAGCTGTTATCAAGATTGAGAATAGCGGGGCTGTTGAGGACTAGGGGTCGTGTTTTTATCACTATGTTGCGTTTTTATTTGGGGGATTCACCATAAACGCCACGCTTGGCAGACGGGTTGGCGAGTGCAGTAAGGTGGTCATAGTACTAAGAGAGACGCTGCTGCCCGTTCTCCGGTAAATATTTCCTCGGAACACGACGTCACCACACAAAATGTATCTATGTATATTTATCAAATATATAAAATAAATCAATTCGTTTATGAGATTATAATTATATCTCAAATAAATTTCAATGAGTGTAGCCTCAATGCTACTCCAAAAAATGTTAACACGAAAAGACACGTCACTATAAAGGATTCAGCGCTCACAAAAATCTATTTTCATATAAAATACAACATTTATTTCAATTAGGTTGAAATGCGGCCAAAATTGGGCTCGTTACGTTTAATTAATGCCGAAGTAAGGACGTCGGAGTTTTTTAAGCGCGCCTCGGGTGCTTTAAGGTGAGGATTTCGTTTATAATTTTCGGACTTTATGTACGTACAAAAAAGTTATTATGACGTGGCAATCGTTTGATTTGGTTGAAGACTAATTGAGTTGGCCTTTGAGAATTGTTTCCATTACATTTCGGACAACGGATTGAATTTCCAGTCCCAATTTTAGTTTTTCTCACTGACTTTATTTAACTGTTATTGGAATTTCAAAACAATTTTGAGTTACGGATAGTTTTTGGTATCCATCAGTGCGTGAAAGCGTTTCGCTTGTTTCATGAATTTTCGATGAACGCTTTCTCGTTTCCCGTAAAAACTACAAACGACGTATTTATAGCTTGTTTTTTGTGGATACGACGAAGTTTGACAAGGAAAAGAGTGTAAGTATGAATATTTTTTTTAGTTATTGGTTTATTTATCGCTATTGCCTTGGCCATAATCGTTTGCTAACTAAATATTATCTAAGTTTTTAATTCGAATTATTACTTGAATAAAACATTCTAAAAATTAAATAAGTCATTATTTATTCAATTTTTTTACTATGCGACCTATTCTCAAATGAAGAAAAAGATAAAGAGACCAGGAAATATTTTTCCCAGCTCCAAAAATAATTACTAAGATTCCTAACAATAATGTTGCCCTGATCGATTACGGCCATAGTGACTAATGTCAAGGGATACCTTTCAAATACGCACGACATATTATGGTTCACAAGTGTGTGTTCACAAACACAGGTGCACCTTCTATTCCCTCACTCTTACGATCCGATGGTAAGACAAAACCGACGGGAAAGAGATCAGGCGCAGGACTAACGGGTTCACGTGACTCTCAGACTCGGGACTGTTGTTGAGAATTTTTCTACAGAAAAACCTCGGGATCTGTTTCCTTACATACAGCCACTAGACCAAAGAAACAGTCATAATGATAATATTGATGACGATGATATGAGTGATGCATTTTGACCGCATTGATCACAGAGGCGTTATTGAATATCTGTCTTCTCTCTCTCTCACTAGCGATACTCATCCAAGTCAACTTGCAGTGTTCCGGATTCTTTAAGAAGGAATTCATCATAAAAAGATCCCGATCTTCAACTCCAAATTGCCTCCAAATACCTTCAGCTCACCACCGTCAAACGTTTACACACTTCGGATTGAAGTCTCCCATGACAACAGTGAAATAAGTGAAACAGGTATGTTGGGCTCCAGATATATCGTCATACATAACCTTAACTTCATCGTTGGACTGTCTAAAGTATCTGTTTCGTATACCTGTATGACCTTCCGCGATTAGGTGATTCTGAGTATGAGGTACGCCACCCTAGTCAATACACGCCTTAATAACATAATTTCTAATTGAAATTGAAATTATTAATTAAAAGCATACAATACACATAGTAATAAAAACATTTTCATTAGTTTTTTTAAATATCAACCTTTTTTTTTTTAATTCATATCATATATTATAGAAAACGAGAATGCAATGAATTTCAATTATATTCCATGATATTTCATTTAAACGCTGAACTCCCAGAAGTATGTTTATATTTAAAAAGTTTTCTAAATGCTAATAAATACAATCGGACCTCGGGAACAATTCGATGAATAATTCATGATTTGTATTGGGTTTCAATTATTGTGATCTTTTATCCTTTTCTTATCTTATATAATGAAATGAAAGGCAAGGATATCGGAAGACCTTTTTTTTAATGTTTAAAAACTAAAGTATTTAGCAACTACGAAATTTTTTACTGTAATAATTTTCCTCAGGAGGACCACTTAGTTCCAGACACTAAATTAGTGTTTTAAGTTCAAGTCAACACTGTTATACTTTTCTATTTTTGGTAGATCATTTTAAGCGTTCTGTTAAATAATGTGGCACACTACTCTAACAAGCTGATAACTATAGTGTAAAATCTGCTTGAATGTATACTAAGATTTATTATTTAGTAAATTAAACTTGTAATTATACATTTATTCTCCTCTTATCGAGGATACACTATTACTTTGTGTATTAAGTTTAATTGTGCAACATTTATAACAGGAATAAATAGAGGTACATTAAAAAAAAATAAACCTAAATATAATTTATATAATAATATATTAATAAATTATAGCTTCCTACGCTAGGGAAAGACTTAGAAATATAGAAGGACGAAGATAATATAAACTGTGTCTGATTTGTATTTTTTTTCTAGATCTGGACAATTCTGACCATATTAATTTTACTGTTACACAATGTGTAACAACTAAATTACATAAAGACCGATCATTCAGAGTCAGTCATTTCTATGAAAGATGAATAGATCATGAATTTGAAGACAAATAACTTTTTTTCCATACAAACATTCTTATTTATTCGTCATAGAATGTCTCAGTGAGGTGGAGTAATTTAATTGTGTGAACTAACTAGTTATTTAATATAAAAACCTATAGGTAGTTATACAAATCACAAAACCTTTTTAATTCATATTTGTATATATTTAAGCACTTAATGTTATCGATTCTTATATTAATAAGTATATTTTAATTTAGATTTTGTCATTAAAAATGACCGCCCATTACTATTAAACGACTAACAAAATAGACATCAATAATTTTATCAATATATTTTACTATACGCAGTTAAACGTCACCAATGATTTAAGTATGTTTGATAATGTTTTTTTTTTTACAAAAGTTATATGTTGACATTTGTCTTAGGCAAAAGAAACATGTATATTTTCTTGATTAATAACAATTTATCATGTTGAGTTCTGCTTTTATTTTCCCAGAGTCAATTTCATTACACTAGATACTAAAATAATTTAACCCTTTACTATAAATTGGCAAACAAAACTGGTGAAAACACACACTGATATCCTTTTCGAGTGTAATATAAAACAGTAATCCCAAAATTGAGCCTTGAAGGACTCCCTGTGCCATATTACTAAAATTTTGGCACAAAACCATTTATTACGACCCTATATTATCTCCTAGAGAGATAAGAAAATAGTAACTTTCTTCTTCAGCAAAATGGAGGTATTAACTTTATCAAACGCTTTATGGGAGTTGGTATAAATAGTAACTATTTAAAATATGGTTTTGAATTTCTGGTGATTCTTTACTATCAGTTATACTGTTTCTCGATCTGGAAGAAATATTTATACTTTATCATAAATTGAAGTAATTAACTCATCATATTCTGCGGAGGATACATACAATAATTTATTTATTCTTTAAAAAAAACATCTGATTTTAAGAAAAAAAAAGATGCTGCACAAATCATGACCGTATAGAATGGTGGCAAGAATGCTAGCAGTATTTCCCTGTTGAATCGAAATTCCAATCCTCTGAGCAGAAAACGAACCAGTCCTCCTATCAGTAGAGTAATCAGACGAGATTTTATACTAATAATAATTTAATAAAAATTAATAAAAACTTTCTCCGTGATTAATTAATTAAATGCATATATTTGATACTTTATGTGTTTAATTTTTTTCTAATAAATATTTTATTACATAATAATTAAATCTAAATACATTCATAATGGCCGAGATGGCCCAGTGGTTAGAACGCGTGCATCTTGACCGATGATTTCGGGTTCAAACCCAGGCAGGCACCACTGAAATTTCATGTGCTTAATTTGTGTTTATAATTCATCTCGTGCTCGGCGGTGAAGGAAAACATTGGAGGAAACCTGCATGTGTCTAATTTCAACGAAATTCTGCCACATTTGTATTCCGCCAACCCGCATTGGAGCAGCGTGGTGGAATATGCTCCAAACCTTCTCCTCAAAGGGAGAGGAGGCCTTTATCCCAGCAGTGGGACATTTACGGGTTGCTAATAATAAAAAAAAAAAAAAAAACATTCATAATTGAATTAAGGATCGCAAGCAAAGTGACGGTTTTGATCAATATATCTTTGCAGCGGCAAAATATATTAAAATTTCAGGGTCATTAATATAAAAAAAAAATAAATAAAAAAGAGACTTCTTTGGAAAAATTTCTAGTAATAGTAATGTCTAGTAATCGTATTAATTATGCTTTGATTTTATTCCAACTGTTATTTTCCCTTATTTGCGAAACTAGCTCCGGGTATAGTTAAGACTAGGATTAAATGTTTCGGAATTCAAATATTTCACTTTACTTGAAATTTTTGGGAAACTAGTAAAGCGATACCCTAAAAATAAAAAAAATAAAAAATAATTATTTTAGTCACTTAAAAGCTGCCTCGTGAATCTAGTTTAAAGTTCTGACTTCGAATCTTGAGTCGCAAAAATAAAATGTTCTAGTATTTTTTCATACATATGTTATAGTATTTGCTCGGAGTTCGGAAGTTGGCACATACAATCCCGTGTCTTCAGTTAACACAATTAAGGTCATCTGGTAGTTAAAATGTACATCTGTCCTACTAGCGTGACAGAATTCGTAACTTACTCGTAAGGCTGCGCTGCATTGTAAACGATACCTTTAAGTATAATCGCATTACATGTATAGATTTGTTCACTCACTGCGTGCTCTTTCCTGTTAAATTATCGGCGTAAATTAACAAATATAATCAATTTTGTATTTTTGCGGTATTTATTCTGTTATTAATAATTTTATTCACATCAACCATCTTGTACGCAAGAGCGTCACTCATCTCCACGTTTAATTATTTATTGGCGTCTAATGTAACGTACGTGAATATAGTGATGAACAACTAATATTATAGTAATTAAATTTTAGATTGAGTCGGGAATTTGGTAAAGGATATTTACTTATAGATTACATAATTGTATCATCATTAATAATATCGACAAATCGACTTTGACCAAAAAATTGGCTCATGCGTTAACCAAACGAACCCATAAATATAAGTGGAATCAACCTAATTGTAAATATATATTTATATGTATGGTGAATTTTTGAACCAAATTTTGATTAAGTCAAAAATGCAATATTTTATAAACTAATATAAATATTATAAAACATTAACTTCTATATACATTTCAAATTAGATTTATCCATTATCCATTCTTATTCAGAAATTTTTCGTGATACACAGTATAGAAAGGGAATACAAATAATCCATTAACCGTTTTGTTTTGCACCTATCTATCTTCAAAGCCGACATTGGGAAAATGGAACGGAGATAATTCAGTTATTTTAAAAAAATGAATCGGTGTGACCACACATTCGTTAACTGCTGCGGAAAAATAATCCTGTATATTCTTACATAACATTGAGCTGATGCATTATACAGGGCAGTGGATTACAATTTTTTTTTTCTAAAGTAGATCTTCGGATTTCCAAATGTAACATTTGATGGTAAGTGGTCTCCACCGATGAAAACGAGACGACGCGGCGATGAAGTTGTAAGAAATATTACTTACATCGCCAATGCACCGCCAACCTTAGGAACTAAGATGTTATGTTATGTGTTATATATCACTTGTTCCTGGCCTAGTTACCTTTCAAAGCGAAACAGAAAAATACTAAGCCAAGTATTGCTGTTTGGCGGTAGAACACGTTATTAGTAAGTGTTACCTGTGCAAACCCAGTAAAAAAAACCAATTATTTATGTATAATTCAGATCAGGAATCAGGACAAAGGAATTTGATCTCAATAATTGTGGACACTTCTTAGACATGTAGACAAGTCAACAGTGAGAACTTATTATCGTACAAAAGTGTATGAAAAAACAAAGGGGCAGTTGAGCTGACTTCGGCTTTACATGTTGTTCGAGGAATAACGATTGCTAAATACCAGACTCTTGGTTGCTACGAAGAACTTCTTGCCCCTAACTTTATATTGCTCGTTTCGGCTCCTGTCTCCAACACTCAATTGTACTTATTATTTAGACGCATTTATACTGTAATGTCTTTGGGAGAAAATAAATTATTATTATTTCTCTGATCCGGGAATTAAATAGTATGTACCAATATGTAAACTATATATGTAAATTATGTAAGTATATAATCAATATCGTGTCTTTCGTCCAACGGTTGTCCAAAAAATATGACCGTTGTACCGATAAAAGCGTCCATGTCATTGAGGCTTATACATCCGAAAGTGCTTTAAAATTTTGTTTGGTAACTGCTTAAGAATTTAGTGTGGCAAATTTATTATTTTCCTTAACTTACAAACTTAAGAACATCTCGAAGTTAACAAATAAAATTTGAACTTATGGTTTATAAATGGATAATAATATAGGTATAGTCAAATATTTTAAATTGAATCAATAGTTTTGCTAAGTCACATCTTCATATATATTCTGCAAGAGCAAATGTCAGAATGTGAAATTGATTACAATAACTATAAAATTTATCAGAACACACAGACATACAAAAATGGCGTATCACCGTAAGTCGGTTGTCAATTTTTCACATGTGAAATACGAAGTGAATTCTTACAGAATCGCACTGTTGATTGTATAATATCAAAAGGTTATATGTGCTTTCAAATTAGCGTATCATTCATCATCATCAACATTTTAGTAAGACACGAAATGAGACTAAAGGCGCAGGATGGCCTTCATCAAAATAAGTCATAGTTATTGTACATTAGTGTGTACTTTTCCACAACAAAGTATTATAATCTTCGAGTAACAAACATATCAAATCAATCTTCTTATAATTAAATACTAGATAGTGAATTCCCGCTGAAATGGCGCTTGGGGCATTCCGATTTCTTCTTAATCAAAATGGCCGCCTCGCTGCCACTCGATGCTCCGATAGAGTGCACGTAACAAGACACTCTTTTTATAGACACGCCATCAAGTTCTTACAAAATAATACCGCTGACAATACACGTTAACTCGTATTCAAATTTAATAATTTGGAATGCCATTGGGAAGGCCAACAAATTTAAAAGTCAGTCGCATATAACGTTTATTTTAACGTAATAAAATGCTGGAACCAACAGTCCGAGACGAATAAAAGTTACGATGGATGTTTTAAATAATTTTTTGGTCGTTTTGTGTTCGAACACTATTCGTGTAGTTGTGTGTAAAATGTTTTGTTATGGAATAACGACATCAAGTATCGGGTAATATTTGTATTATATACCCAACGTGTATGTATGTACGGCGTCAATGCATGTACTTCAACATTTTGTCTGTTTTGCTGTACAAGCGGCTCGTTAATTTAGGCCACAGACCCTGAGACGTTACTTCAAACTCTAAGTATATTTTTTCTTATCGAATAATCCCTAGAAGAACAAGCTGTTACTTAAAAAGGACGTAAAGAGTCGATAGTACTGCGGCTCATGTCTTTCTAGTCTCATTGGATTTGATACCTCGTCTGATTAAGTGTCGCAACGGTGTCGTTCGTGTTTGCGCAAACATTGGTATTCTTTAATGTCGCAGTTGGTTAGTCTCTCAGGAAAATGTTGACTCTACTTGAATTTTATAATATAAAACTAATTGATATTGTACCTACACCATAAATATGTATTTCAAATAATCTCCACTAGATTCAGGGTTTCTGGAAGAGATCTCTTGTTAGAGATAAGTTATCCCTTTGTACACATTTTTCATTTATATAATTTTCTGTATACTCTGTTGGTACATAAATAAATAAATAAAATGTTCACCGTGGCGTAAATTAATCAAGAGAACATCATTACCTCAACACTTTTAAAAAATGCTATGAACCAGCAACGGCTCAGATGTTAAATTATTTTCTCTCATTTCATTTTAGCTACTAATACCGAGTTACTTTATAAAAGCAGAGTGAAATTTAAGACTTTTACTGTTACTTTAACCTAATATACTCTACAAAAAAGCTGTTCTAGCTTTTTATAATCTCGGAGCTCGAGACCACAGGATGTTTAACAAAGTATTTCTACTTTGCTTGCAGTTCCGTCACAACACTGCAACAGAATTATTTATAATCACAATATGACTTTGATACCAAGTAACATCCTCCTTACAGTACGGCAGTTATATAAAAATGTATCATTTTGACAGTTATTTTTTCATAAATATGCTTAATGTTTTATATTTCTCACATTATAAACACAATTAGCAGACAATGAATCGCGCAGGGGGCGCGTGTTTTCCTTGCGTATAATTGAGAGATTGTTTTACAAAATAAGTTGTAATGAAAATGATCTTACCAACTTTTACGTTTCATTATTGTTACTTATAACATTAAACGACGCGTTATTTAATTATTAACATTTATATATGTATTGTGTTATTTTAAGACGGAATCGTGCCAAGTTTAATAAAATTTATGTAAATACGAATCACATGAAAAATGAAAATATATTGCTTGATTTTGCCGTCGCTTATGTTAAATTGGCATCATATTATGCGCATACTTAGAAAATACATACGTCCTTTTTAAATATAAATAAACAAAAGAATATTGATTACGATTTTTGATGAATAAAATACATTCTAGTCCAGATATATCTGATCAGTGTCGAGGTTAATAGGAATTCTAGCGCGTAAAAATACCACATAATCCAGTTCAGGTAGGACTGGCTGGACTGGCTATGGAATATTTCCAAAGATATCAATTACGTGAAAAAAAAAAGGAGGCTAGCTTAAATGGCCGCAAATCCCGAGGTCCAGGGCTTAATCCCCGGGTCGGACATAAAACTCAGTCGTTAAATTATATTTTATGATCAGAAAAGCTGTTGAATAAGCTAGTTACTAATAAATTAAAATAATAATTACAGATGATTCATAGATTTATATCTGTTATGAAATCAAAAAAAATAATCATACTAAAATCAATTTAAACACAAAATGTTATCCAAAATCCAATAACCGATACAGCGTTTAGTTTAAAATTCATCATTTTATCTCAAAAAAATATCATACACACACTAGCATAATATACTCACACGTCTAAATGCATCAATTTCAACATAATATATCGGACAGAAACTTAGTACCTAGTGGCCATTTGTTTAAAGTTTGTCAACTTTCATACAAGAAATAAATCGTATTAATTTAGTGCAGTCAGCCAACTCTCAGTACTAACCTACTTGAAATAAGCAACAATTGCTTCGATATGATTATACTTTATTATTCAATAAATAACAGTTTATCACTAGGTTAAAAAAAACTACACCCAACTACACAAAATGAAATTAGTTTTATATATTTCAAAAAAGGAACGATTTAATTTAAAAAAAAAAAAGGAATATGTATATTCTCTGTAATAACTCACTGTTTAGCATTTATAAATTTAAAATTCATAAACAAAATTTAAAAAATATAATTAATGCTACATAATATACACGGTCCTAGGAGTGTTCTGTATGTGAAGAGTGTAGAGTTTATCAAAAAATTTGCTCACGTGAATTGCCTTGCCTTGGTCCAGTATTTTTTTTTTATCAAGGATCGTCTCAGGCAAGTTAAAGTATACAACAAAGTAAATTACTTTATTAGTAATTGAACTTGAAGGAATCATTTAAAATATATATTACCGATATTATAAATACGTAAGTATTTCTGTTAATTTGTTATGCTTTCTCGTCTTTAAATCCAACTGATCATCATGAAATGTTAACATTTTAAGTTAGTAACACGCGGGGGAAGGCGCGTGCGGTCACTAATCTAAACTAAAATAACTTTGTCTGGCTGTTCATTGCTTTTGTTTGTGGTTTCACCACTTGATGAAATTGAAAAAAAGCTTGAACTCTAAGGAGGGACAATTAACATAGACCTTTTACGCCTAGCACGTAACTAACGACCCTTTAAACGCGAGTAAAACCGCAGGCGACTATTAGTAATACATAAAAATGCTACACTCCACAAATTCATTGCTCCAAAAAGCTGCCTTCCGTCAAATAGCCATTACAGCTTACGTTTAAACCAACGTTGAGACTGCTAGTAAAACCGCTATTGATGAACATATACAGGTTACTTTTATCCGCTTTTTAAAATAAATCCCAGGTAAAAATAAAACTGTCTCTATTTGAAGGAAAAATATATTTATTCGCAGAAACGAAAACTCGTATTGACAATCACTAATCTCACCAAGAGACGAGGTGGTTCAGTGGATTGAACACGTAGATCATAACTGAAAACAGTGGATTCAAATTTAAACGATTACTGAATATCTATTCCTTAATTTGTGTTTATGATACAAAGAAGTTTATATATTGGCTGTTACTTTCTTAATGTAACAGCACAATTTCAAACACAATCGGTATTCACCAAAAAAATAATTCCATCACGAGACGCCTTGAAGATAGTGGAACATCAAAATCGACTGTTATTGAAATAATGAATAAATAAGTAAAGAAATCTATAAATTAATATGCACGTTACTAAATAAAAAAAATTAAATCTTATTTTTTATTCTTTTTTTTTATTTTATTTATTTTAGGAAAACATACAGCATAGTATAATACATACAATTAATACCAAAATAATTCTAACATATGCCGAAAAAAAGTTTCCACTGTTGCATTAAAACATGAAGTGAACTAAAAGACAAGTAATAAAAGTAAAATATTATCAAAGTATATGAAATAAGGTTATCAAACATGAATTATTCCAAGATTAACAAAAAAAAAAAGACACAAAATAATAAGCTTCAAATAATATTAATGATAAATAGCGTTTTTTAAGACTCGTAAGAACTTAAACAGATTACCGTTAAATATATCTACATTACTATAATATTTATTATAATTATATAACTTTATATTCTCTTGGTATATACTAATATCACATTATCTTATGTGATATTAGTATATAGCAAGAGAGTATAAAGATTATGTGCCACAGAGCTTAGATGAGAAGAAAGTGGCGGCGGAGTATTGTATAACATCAAAGCATACGACTCAGTGATACTTCTATTGTGCGTCAATAGATATCTCAAAACCCCATGCTATATAATATCCAATAACCTCTTCAGTAACGCTAACCGTTAATAATAAGGTCAATTTAAAAAAATAGATTAAATATATTTTATTTCGTCTTTACCGCGCGTCAATTTGTATAGTTCATTTCCTCGCGCTTCGCGATGTTGTCGCTCGAGGTGACAGATGCATAAATACTCAGATTATATATGTCGCCGCGAATATTGTTTAGCTGATAAGGGTGATTTTATTATAATCTATACCCTGTACAAGATAGCTTGATCTTTTTGACAGATGTAATTTTTTCTGATCGACATAACTTTGCAATGACGAACATATAATTTTCTTAATTTAATTATTTTAAAAATTGTAAAAATATTAATACAAATATACATATAATACTAAAGTTCCACAAGATTCAAGTGTTATCCGAAAATTTTAAGACTTTTTCCATTATATATTATTGCTTCAAAGTAAAATTTAAACAGAAACACTGAAAATAATAGACGCTTGTACAATGTAACATCGGTTGGACGGTAGGGACGCGAATAACAGGCTGTAACTGCTACAAATATCGATTACAAAAATCATTAACTGCTACAAATATCGATTACATTGTTAAGTTGTCATTGTTAAGGTGTCTCTTTAGCTGAAATAACTCGTTTTAGAAAAATAAGTTAAAAAATTCTAATTTGAATTACGCATTTCATCGTTCCATCGACTGTTATATATGTTATATTTTCTGTTTCTCATCACTAGCCCGTCTGTCAAAAAGATCAAGCTACCTTGAACAGGGTATAAATAAAATTAATCATAATGTTAAAAATGATTGTGTGATTAAAAAATTGCCAGTACTGATTTATCATGTTGTGATGAATCAGTGGCGATATTTATAATAATTGTTTAATTGTGTCAATGATTTTTTTTAATTAATTATTTAGACACTAATTAGAGAATGCTACTGCAAGTCAATTTAAAATACTTTTAATTATTTTCATTTAAAATTACTGATTGTTTTATAAACTGAATTACCAAAACCATTTTTAATACAGTGATTTTACAACATTTGTTTAATGATAAAGTGTTTTTGTGGTTGACGTCCGCCTCTGGTGGGGCGGGCGAATAAACGAGGGTTGATTTGAGTGCGAGACACACTTTGCTACCGACTTCCGAGGAGAAAAGATTGTAAGTAAAATCTATGTTGATTAAATAAAATAATTATTCTGAACTATTTTTTGTTTTTGTTAATACTCACCTCACTTTATATTTCAACAAATACCGTCGATATTTTAAAGTTGCTTTTCCGTATAAACATAAATCTATTATAACTATAGCAGAGCCGTTAACCAGAACAAGGTCAGCGGCTCTGCGCATTTTTAAAAAAAATAACTGCCTATCTTAAATTCGATATATATGTGTATATAAATATTAATCTAATACGTTGTTATATGTCGGTATACACTACACATTTTGTACAATATAATACATTATACTATAATACATAGTAAGTACATGTTTTTGAGTTTAAGTATTGTGTAAGCTTGATAATTTCCTTAAATATTTAAAATGCGCTTCGGCATGTTTGGTATGAATTATCCCTAATATTCACGTATTCATGCAGTAGATCATCTCTGTTCAATCTCCATTACAATACGTTTTATTATTCTCAAACTTTACTTGGAATAGTTACATTCGTAAAATAACCAGAGTCATAAAAACCTTATGGTGAAGGCATTGAACCGAGTTACACCTTGTTAGTGGAATAAACAGTTTTAAAAATATCTCAACACCGAATGCTCTTCGTGTCAACGCCCAGACAGAAATTAATTAGAGTTTTCGAGTACCTTTGGAAAAAACATACGTAAAAATGAGATGATCACTGCTATATAAACTTTTGGTTTATGTTTCAATAAAATTCAGAAGTTTCACCTATTTTCTAACATCACGTATATTTTATGGTCAGATTTACCAATTCCATTAGAAAAACTGTTTTAGGGATAGTATTTTTATACGAAAATATAAATTTGTTATTTACACATGAAATTTTTAATATTCACGAGTTTCAACTAAAAATACTACGACATTACATAACTGATTCCATCAATTAATCAATCATCAGCCAAATAGGTGCTAAGGTACGAAACACCATAGATCTTGGTTCTCCACCTTCCACAACAACAACAACCACTCAGATCCCGCCGCCTTCTTTAGGTTGGCCTACCTGCCTTGGCGGCACAAACTCTAGGGAGTGAAAGCCGCGTACAGAGACGAGTTATTAGTCGTCTGCTCCGAGGACCGTGGATCTTTCATAATACATGACTAGTCAATGGGCAAAGTATCTCAAGTTCCGTATGGTAGCAGACCCAACCAAACCAACCCACTACTGAAAGTAATACCAATAAGTGTTGGCGTCAGGTGGATTGGCTCTTTGGGTCTTTTTTATGATATAGGTGGAGGAGAAAATGGGCCACCTCAACTCTTAGTGGTACGCATCACTACGCATATACAACGGTGCTGTTAGAAATAATATGTTATGTCCCTAGTGCATGTAGTTACACTGGTTCACTCACCCTTCAAACCGGAACACAACAATACAGAGTACTGCTTGGCGGTAGAATAATATGTGGGTAAATACCTACCAAGATGGGCTTGTACAAAGCCTTACCACTAAGTAAAATTCATGCCAAATTCACCTTCTAGCAGTGTTATAAATCAGTCTGCGTCGATGTCAAATAAATAGGATAATAACTTAATGGATAGTGAAACAAAATACCATTCTTCTAGTACTAAAGCTATTTTGTTTTTTTTTCTCATTTTGATAAGCAGGCTTACAAGTTAAACTGGCCCCACTCTTCAAATAGGACCAAAAAGTATTAAATTATGCTATTTAGCGATAGAATATTTAGCCTCAGTAGTCGAGCCGAGATGGCCCATGGATTAAAACGCGTGCATCTTAACCGATGATTTCGGGTTCAAACCCAGGCAGGCACCACTGAATTTTCATGTGCTTAATTTGTGTTTATAATTCATCTCGTGCTCGACGGTGAAGGAAAACATCGTGAGGAAACCTGCATGTGTCTAATTTCAACGAAATTCTGCCACATGTGTATTCCGCCAACCCGCACTGGAGCAACGTGGTGGAATATGCTCCAAACCTTCTCCTCAAATGGAGACGAGGCCTTTAGCCCAGCAGTGGGAATTTATAGGCTGCTAATGTAAAAATGCTAATGACCTCAGTGGTCGAGTAGTGTGTACACCGGTTTCCATGGGAACACCACTCCGAGGTCCTGGATTTGATTCCTGGCCGAGTCGAAAAAATTCACTAGTTATCTTGCGTCTGGGTGTTTGTGGTACCGTCGTTACTTCTGATTTTCCATAACACAAGTGCTATAGCTACTTACATTGGGATCAGAGTAGTGTATGTGATGTTGTCCAACATTTATTATATTATAATACATGATTACTGGATGTTACCAGCCCAGACAAACTTGCATAGTGTTCTATCATCACGTGATATGTTATTTTCATAGAAAAAATCATGAAAATCTTTTTAAAAATATTTTTGTCATCCTTAAGATTTTATTAAAACAATATTACATGAATACATAAAATATTTCTTTTGTATTTAAATACAGTGTTTAAAATTCCTCAGCTGCGGCAATATCCAAAAGAATGCAAAATGCAGAACGCCTTTAATCTCTTTCTTGTTGGAAACTTCTAACATCCAAAATATTCAACTAAGAGCACTGAATTTATCAACGTTATAATGCACGTCATGCTTTTAGCTTTTCGAAACAATGGATTACTTTGCTTGGCATTCCGCAAATTGAAAGGCGAAAAACGTTAACGGTTAACCATAATTAGTTGAATAAATTTCTGTCCTGAAGTTTATCACTTGAAAACATTTCGTAGTTAAACGAATGTCGCAGTTTAGGAGTGGTCTAGTCGCTAAGGCTGATTTCGAGTTCATGGGTTCAAATATCGAAATTGCTAAGGAGAAAAAAAAGAGAAAGCCCTATAGGGAAGTTGACAATATTCTACCTCCGTGGGCAAGCACTTTTAGCTTAATCCTACACCTGATTTACATTTATGCATGAGAAGAGGCAAATGTATTTATGGATACTTGTATACTATAATATTTAACAAGCTGGTGCTTGAAATAAGCCATCGTGGCAAAAATTTCGGTTAGATCCTTTTATTAATTAAGAATATATTTAATAAGTTAAAATTCATATAAATATGATCAATTTCTTTGATTCAGAACGACCTAAAAAATACGCCTTATCTGGTTTATATTTGCGATAATGATTTACTATAAAGTAACAAAATAGATTTTTTTTTTATGTTAGATCAAAATTTTACTTATATAATTTTATGTTTATGTTTTATAACCTTTATATTATGTGCCGTAATTTGTTGGCAATCTAATTGACATTATATATTCCAGACGAAATCATCTCCAATGATATGAACTTACGTATATAAAGATGATAACTAGCAAAATATATTATTGACGACCGTGGTCGAGTAGTGTGTACATCGGTTTCCATGGGTACGCCACTCACAGGTCCCGGGTTCGATTCCCAGCCGAGTTGATGTAGAAAAAGTTCATTAGTTTCCTAAATTGTCTGGGTGTGTATGGTACCGTCGTTACTACTGATTTTCCATAACACAAGTGCTTTAACTACTTACATTGGGATCAAAGTATTTGTCAAAGTAGTAGTAAAAGTATCGCCTAAAACATAAACGAGTACGCGTAAAGATATCTCAATAAAAAAGTCATAGAGTAAATCTGTTTCTTCATCACTCAGGCCCGTAGTATCATTTGTAATAGAACACTAGTTCGTTAAACTAAACGACTCCACCTATCCGGTGGTCGATCATTGCACAAAGCGCTTCCATCCAGTCTATCATGACGATCAAATATACAGATATAGAGGAAAATATCGTTAACGTTGTTTGCTGTTTTGAAACATGGTTGCAAAAAAGTTCGTTCGATACACCGTATAAAGCGTGTGACGAAATATTTATATTCATATTTCGTGCCAAAATGTTTTCGAGGTTCACTAAATATAAAAGAATATTCTCTAAACTGTTTTGTTAATAATATACGAAGTTCTTATTTAAATTTAAGTGTTCTTAATATTATTAAGTCGATGGCGGGTTGGATGATGTTGAGATCTGGTACAATTTTATATAATTAGACACATTAATAAACTTATTTAAAATAATAATATACAAAAATTTCAGTCTTGCTGAAATAACGAAAATTTTTGTCAAATCTAAGTAGCTTTGAAATTATAAAAAATATAGAAGGAACCGGAGTAAGTATCTGCCATTGAAGTTTTCTATATATTTTTTATATATTTTAAGATATCAAAAGGGCAGACTTGCTGCGATCACGCTTTGAAAGTCAATCTTTAGCTTTTCGACTCCATGGCACGCTCAAAGGAACCCTTGAACCCTCGATGGGAATAGTGAACCTCCATTTCACCAACAGCAGGTGAAGCAGTATACCTGGCAGTAATATAAAGCTTGCTACTATACCGTAAGTCTGCCGATCACTGGTTCTTGGACTATTATAGTATCTACAAAATAAATATCGATCTATACTATCTATACTGAAAACATATTATAAAATAATAGTTCAATATAGAATTACTAGTTTTATTCTAATAAAATTACTTTTATTGTCATATTATCGTGAGTTGCAATAGTAAAATATTAAGAATTGAGTTATATGGAAATCAAATACTATCATTAATTTATTAATCTAATAATAATAATAATAAATAAATATTGGACAACATCACATACATTACTCTATACTTTTTCTTGAGGTTTAAAAAACGCTAAGATAAACCAGTCAAAATATATTGTAAAAAAAGAAAGTTCGTTTGAGACACCCGGTTGGAATGAAATTGCTTACGCTATTTATTACGTATGCAATTACATGTGCAATGAAATAAATTAACACATAATTACTTTTAAGAATAATTCAATGACAAGTATTAAAATGATTGTTAAAAATTCTATGTGTCTGAAAACAAAAGCAAAAAAAAAACAAATGTGTGTGAATCAAAACAATAACAAAAATTTAGCTTAAATAATTTATTATAACAATAGAAAAAGAGGAAGAGAGGGAGAGGTCGCCTGGAGGGTTTTTCCTTACGTGACGATTTCTGCCGGTTCACTCTACTATAAGTCGCATAAAGTAATTAAGTACGACACAATTTTATATTTACTTATTTGTATAATTTAGTCGCAGTAATAACATGTTATAAGTTTTATTATAAGTAGATTTATAATGTTGAATGTAAATTAATTTAAAAAAAGTGTTTTGTAAGTGTATGTCAGTAGTAGAGTAGTTTACATGATACCCACGACGTACCATTGGACGCGATAGGATACGATATTATATGAAAGAAACTATAACAGTATATTTCTCAATTATTTAATATTATTTTAAAATAAAATAATAAATATTAAAACTGTTTTCATATTACAAAAAATAAATGATCTATTTATAACCTTGGAGTTCGAGAAAGACACGAGGAGGAATAAAATAAAATAAATTAAAAGGAAATGAAACGAAATGAAATGAAACGAAACGAAATGAAACGAAATGAAACGAAATGAAACAAAATGAAATAAAGTGAAATTAAATAAGTAAAATAAGACGAAACAAAATAATTTTTTACAGTTTTCGTCATGACGCAGCGTACGCCATGACGTATAATAGGAGACCGCGTGCTACAACCTTCATGATCGGGCCCCGTCTCCGCCGTCGCTTTCTATTCCCTTGAGTATGCATAACGCATATACTATATATACGTTACTCTTTATTATTATCCAAATAAGAAAAAATATATTTATTTTATTAACGAAATTGTATTTATATATGTTGTTGAATAAGAATTATTAACACTAAGGCCATAACTATACATGTACATATGTCCAAATAAGAATTAAATATATATTTGTTTTTATCTGTGGTTGTAATTATACCATGTTTAATGTCACACATACTATATCAAAATAAATTAATGTGTAAAAATATGTTACTTAAATATCCAAGGAACGCATGAGTGATAATAATTTATCGCAATAGAATTTTTCAGTAATTCATAATTAAGTGATACATGATTTGAGCGCCTGAATCACGCTATCAATATTTATTTTAATAGTGATGAAAACTTTATATACAAAATTAGCTACAGGTTAATACACATAACGAATAAGTTCCGAAACAGTGAAATAAGGATGTAAGGTATTGTGAATATATCTTACAGGACCAATATCCATGGCCGGTGATGACCATTTACCAATCTGCCAACCTACTTTAAATAAAAACTATGATGACTTCTTAGTATAATTAGTTGTGCTAATGTTTTGTAACATAACTTCCAGACATTTTCTTAGACACTCTTGTTCATGCATACAAAAAGACGTGGTCAAGTGACTCATATTACATATAAAATATATTTATTAAAATTTAAAAAAAGAACTTATATCATAAAACACATACACAAATCACACGCACACAAACACATATGTCGGTTAAACAGTATTGTACATCGTTTCTATTCATTTATAGCTTTTGTGTATAAAATAGTTTTATACCCTTTTAGCATTATGATTACATTTCTTTATCTGTACTAATGATTGCTTTTATTGTTATAAAGCTGTTACGATGGATTACCAATAACGTAATGGATCACTAATGACGTCACAAAAAATGAAATAACTTTATAACTGAATATCTAATCTTACCATCTGATCACGCCACCTTCTTTATGGTGATACATTTATGTAATAATAGAAATCGTTGCTTTTGTGACCTCCTTGTCCTCAAATCATAATCGTATCGAATATTTATGTTACAATTACAATTACAATTACATGTAAAGGTACCACCGGTTTGGAATGTAAATTCTACCAAGAATAATCTGGAAAACAATCAGTAGTTAGTCTTTTCCACCATTTCAATCACAGAGTATGTCAATAAAATACAATTAAATGTAATATTACAATCTGCATGTAAATCAAAAAATACTAAGTTCACGCTTTTTAATTATGAATATAATCATTTATTGAGAGATATGTCTTATTCATCAATTTTTGTTTGACACGAGATTTTAATTTATTGATAGGCAAAGTTAAATTTAACCGTTTCCAAACAACACGTTCCATCTAATCGTAATAATGTCTTATCGCTATTTTCTAAAACTCGAACTAGAACCAAATAAAAAAAAAATTAAAAAAAAAATGATCCATCCATCCATAGGTATATTTTTTTTTAAATGTACGTTAATCGTTATATAATTAAAAGATTATATATATATTTCCTACATCTGCAGTACCTATTTCGGTTAAACCGTTTAGTCATAACACTAGCCTTCAGTAGAATGGTAGACACTTATCGGCCATTTCAGAACCTAACGCGTAGAAACACTCGTTATAATGATTGGCTTTTAAAACTGACGATTATGAACTCGTTTAAACTAAAACCTATAGGAAACAAGTTATGGATAATTTCTATTCAAAATAAAAAGAAAAATTGATTGGCGTTCGAATTTCGAACACGGAATCATCTTAGGGTTCCACAGCCAAATGGCAAGAAACGGAACCCTTATTCGTCATGTCTGTCTGTCTGTCCGTCCGTATGTTACGGCCACTTTTTTTCCGAAACTATAAGAACTATACTATTGAAACTTAGTAAGTAGATGTATCATGTGAACCGCATTAAGATTTTTACACAAAAATAGAAAAAAATAATAATAAATATTGGGGGTTCCCCATACTTAGAACTGAATTTCAAAAAAAATTTTTTCCTCAAACTGAATAGTTTGCGCGATAGACACTTCCAAAGTCGTAAAATGCCCCCAGTAACTTCTAAAATAAGAGAATGATAAAACTAAAAAAAATATATATGTAAGTAGTTTTTTTTTATTTCATAAACATAAAACTTTTTACTTGCTGCTATGGAACCCTTCATGGGCGAGTCCGACACGTACTTGGCCGCTTTTTTTATTCATTACTCCATGAGTTATTTCCATGCAATTACTAACGTCGATTTAAGTTTTTGTTTTTTATTAAAACATTTATTGGAATGCCTTGGGTTAAGACCGACTCGTGTATCCTCTGCATAATTCGATGCTTTATAATACTTATAATAAGATATTTATTTTATTGACGAATACCTGTTTTTTATATTATTATTTTTTATTAAAAAAAAACTTTTATTTACATAAGAATTAATGACATTATTATTAAGTCCATAAATTTATACAAATATGAATGAAACATAGTTACAGCATAAGTCATGACCGCGTGAAATGGCGGCAAGAACCACAGACTCCTCAGATACCACCAAACAACAGTTCGTCTTGAAGGGTGAGTGAGCCAGTATAACTACAGGCACAAGGGACATAACATCGTAGTATTGGCCAAGTAAGGGATGGTTAATATTTCTTATAGCACCATGGTCTATGGGCTGTGATGCCCACTTAACATCAGGTGGCTCTTTTGCCGATCCGCCCACCTATTACATCAAAAAGGGCCCGTCATCGTTCCAAGGGAACCAATGTCAGTCCATCGGGTTCCTTACCATCATCACGGCTATACCATGTGGCTCACTAAGTTCAGGAACGTTTTTATGTTAATCATCAATTTCGGTATTTCACATCTACATAATATTTATAATAAATAAGCTGATGAAATGATCATGTATTCCGTAAATAGAAGCCAATAGCTTAAAAAAAATTTCAAGAAACATTTATATTATTAAATTCATTCCATGTATAGAATATGTTAAGTGTTCTTTCAAGTTGATGCAAAACTGCTTAGTATTCGCGTGGCAGGCGCTGGGTTCCGGTAAAATCTTGGCTTTGTTGACAAACCCGTACAACAAATAAGCCATCGATATAACAATCTTATAGAAGCCTCAAATAACTAATATTTAAGGTTATGATTCTTGAAACTTTACTATAAAAATAAAATTCATGTTTACTTTTAAAACGTAGATTAAAACAAGAGTCTGTTATTAGATTATTTCATACCCTCATGTCATGTCGGGCACCACGCGTGGCTTCCACTCGTGGAAGTGGAGGATGAATTTGACATCTAGGAAAGCTGTACGTGTCGGTTGTAAATCGTTTACCAAATGTATATCCAGCATATAGAAAGCCTTAGCCTACCTCGCGACGGTAAGGCTAAAGTTGCATGCGGAACGGTAAATACTTCTTATGTACATGACCATTATCCATGGGTGGTGGCGACCACTGACCGTCAGGTGGCCCATTAGCCATTAGCCAGTTCTACATATGTTATAAATAAAAATAAACATCATTATCATCATTTCCAAAATCTTATTTGAGGTGAGAATAATATTTAAAGAGAAATAAAGAAGAAGTATTTCGGTGTACTAGGGCGTGCTAGGCGTCATGGAACCGGCGAGGTCCACATATGACACCTCTCCTCCCTCCGCACACACTTTATGTGTGTTGTTTATTTTATTTTGAATACAATACACGATTTTGTTAAATGTGCATCAAAATAATATATTTGTGTCAAGTAGCGACATCTAGTATGATTTATGTAAAACTATAATTTGTGGTTCAATGGACATAAATAGAAATAAATTATTCGTCGATACCGTAATTTTATTAGATATTTATTTATCTGAACTTGAATTTATTGTATGCCTAATTGTATCAACAATAAATTTAAAAAATAAATTTCGACTTTATGTTTAACTACGGTCGCAAGGGGAATGCGAAATTTACATATCGTCCAAATATAAAACTCCTTTTTCCTCCATACTACCCCATGGGATAAAATAAATGGTGTCATAAATTGCGCGATGTCGCGATAAAAAAATACAAACATTATAAAAGTAATAGTTCTGAGACTAAACTAAAACACTAAACAGGGAAAAATTGTGTACAACCATAATATTTACAACAGTGTAAAAATATTAAATGCTATCCTGTCATTTATGGAAGTCTTTATATTCCGTCTAGTAAGCCGTTCTGAATTTACACGGATGTTTCATGTATCTATACATATAATAAAATTGGAGTGTCTGTTTGTAATATTAAAATAACCCATTTTTACTAAATGCATATGTATTACACATATATATACATACACGGTACATATACCAAAATAACATTTTTTACAATTGTTGTCTGTCTGTTTGTTCTGGCTCATCTCTGGAACGGCTGAACCGATTTCGATGGGACTTTCACTAGCAGCTAGCGGATGTAATAAGGAGTAACTAAGGCTACCTTTATTTTAGAATTATATATAGAATAAAAATAAAATCACGCTACAATATCCAAATAACTTAAATTCAAACAACGCGCACGAAGTTGCGGACACAGCTAGTCAATAATATAAACGTCTAGTAGAA
The DNA here is from genome assembly GCF_905147765.1 of Vanessa atalanta. Taxonomy (NCBI): domain Eukaryota; kingdom Metazoa; phylum Arthropoda; class Insecta; order Lepidoptera; family Nymphalidae; genus Vanessa; species Vanessa atalanta. The sequence continues at coordinate 10,181,025 of NC_061884.1, read as the reverse complement.
TTTGTAATTTTTTGGAACATGAAAATGTATGTGTAGGTAGAATAGATATATTTTTTTAATTTTTTTTTAAATTTGACATCTAAAAAAATAGTGTAATCACGAATAAACTTAAATTCAAGACTATAAGAAATGTTTATCTAGTTAACTCAAAAGATATCGTTAACAAACAATTTTACTGTGGCATAAATATTTTACTTGTTAAAAGCCTTCCTATCGAGTTTTGTATACCAATTTGCGTCGTTAGTCTTGTAAAATGCTCTCAGAACTCTCACAACAGAAAATAATATTATAAATTTCATCTATGTAGCCTTTGTCTAACTTAACTACGACTACACCTGGATATATAGTATATTATTTACCATAACAAGTCTTACGTAACGCTAATTAGATTATTTTTAATGTAGTATTACTGGCAATACCGGTGTTTGTTATAAAGTAGGAATACATGTACCGAGGGGTCACGATCAATGGGTTTCGTATGTTTAATTTATTTAAATCAAAGTCAAATTTATTTTTCTAGCTATATAGTAAATATTACCTAATATTTACTTACAAAATGAATAATGAAAAGAACCTTTTTTTTGTTGTCATTAACGATTATATTTATTGACTCCCCAGATAAGCTCTCAGCCGCTTTGACGTTTTCTGACATCTTCAACAATCATTGTCATATTTTAGATTATTTAAGCAAAACCTTTCTAAATTAAGCACTCAAACCTACCTCGTAAATCACTCCGTCCCTTAGTAAAAATCGTATGAAAATAAGTTCGATAGTTTCTGAGTTAATTGTTTTAATAGATACAGATAGACAAGGGGTGACTTTATTTTATAATAATTGATATTTCAACCGTACATCGATAACAGAGTTAATTAAATTTGTAGATTTCATTGTTTTATAAACCTAAGATGGTAATTATAATTTTCCATTTACGAATTACAATTAACAGCGAATGGTTTTAATAGCAAACATATCTTGTATAATGTAATCAGTATTCGTCCTATGATAACACATCTTATGAATACGTTCAGACAAATAAGTGCTTAATATACATATCAATACAGTTTGTTTTGCCATGAAATTTGTTTACTATTATATAGTTATGTATTCAACATAACTATATAATAGTGTAGATTAAAACGGTATATTATCAGAATTCCAGTTTATATGTATTTGTGTCAAATTAGCAATGATATTGAGTTGATAGAACAACCGAGTACTAAAGAATCTCATACAGAAATTTATAATTTTAAATGATATACAAGTTAAAAAACTAAACCTTAAATATTTTTAATGAGACTAAGATTTACTTAATACATATCATAACATTTAAATAGATGAAGCGTATGGAGAAGTGATTGTTGCAAAGTTTTAGTTTTAAAAACCTAATAGCCGGTCAGTGACTCACCTTTTTAATTCTGTATAGATTAAACAAACATAAATAATCTTTTAACGTCTTATCACTACACTAAAAAGAAAATGATCTGTGTACCTCTATAGAGCACTGTATTAATATGAACATGCTATAATTATCAATATAATCACATTGTTGATTTTAAAACTAGCGAATAAAAGAGGAGGAAAAACTTCACCTTGCGGTACTCCTTCAAATTTGGATCAACTTAGATCAATTGTTTCTCCATAACCTGATCCTGATACGAACTGATTTATTAATGGTTTCAGCAGAGAATATCTGTGGTATCTTATATAGAAACAAACTATTGAAAGGTTGTAGGTCTTTGCGGAGTCTGAAACTTGGTGTTATAAGTTTACCTTTGAAATGTATATTAGTATTATAATAAAATACACTTTACAGTCGTCTATCCTTCAAACAAGTGGATAATCGCCTGTTAATAGCCTATTTTTCAAGTGTACCAAAGTAGATAAGGGAATAGTTAAAAATGCTCAAAATAGTGTCGTAGCCGATTTAAAAACTGTGATACGTTTACGTTTACATGTTATGTTTTCGTTTCGAAACGTTAAACGAATCAACCGTGTAAATAACATTTAGATTTGTGTACGTTGTAATAAAATACTATATTTTCAAAAACTATAGTTATAAAAATAACACTCTTTCGTTATTGCATTTTTTTTTATTATTGATATTGCAAAGAATAAAAACCTTTTACGGAAATTTCGTCAAATATAAAAACACGTTTACATACAATATGTACAATTCGTAATCGATTTTCTTGTTTTTTGAGTTACTAGTTGTCGCGCGCGGCTTCGCTCGCATTTTAGAGGTTGACCTTCGGGTGTTTAGTATATGCCTTTATTCTTTTTTCCATCAAATTCGATTCAGTGGTTTTGCCGTAAAAGAGCAACAGATAGACAAGCAGACACTTAGAGAGACTTTCGCATCAATAATATTGGTATAGATTTTACTTTTATCATATTTTAACGATAGAGAACTAAAATAAACACAGAGGCGCAAATTATTATTACGTCATAATTACGAACACAGACATAAACGGAGTTACACAAACATTAGCGTTCATAACATTAACGAAAACGATTACATGACCGAATAAGTAGCTTTCATTTACATTTTGTTAATGAAGCAATTTGATTAGTTTTCTTAATCTAAAAAGGTTTACATTAAAATAAAACAAGTTAATAATCTGGCAACACCAACATACTGATAAAATAACGATATAAATACAAATAAAAACAAAGTTACAGTTGGTGTTTCATGATATTTCTTATATCAATACGACGTCATCTGTAATCTCATTGGCTTATACATTTCAGACGAAACAAGTCACAAATATAACTTTTTCTTGTCGGTTGATTATCAAATGGATGTGAGTTTCCTTTACCGTTCTACCAATTAGTGAAATATCGTTCATTGCATTTGAAATATTCAACATCAAACGTTCGTGGCTAAGACAGGTAATTGAAAGGATTCGTACTGAAATCAATAGCCTGTTAAGCGTAAACTACGACAATTTCAATTAAAAATTGTCATTGTAGTAGTTATTTCTGTATGAGCTGTTAAATGGGCTTCTATTTCTTTTGATGGTGGGGGGGGGATTACGTTTGAAACTTGTGTTTGTACCTGTTTGGTGTACCAATACGTGTTGGTAAATACGTATACACCATTTTTTTGTTAAGCACATGCAGCACAACGTGATCTATAAACACAAATAACAAGAAAATAAGTAAATACTTTAAATTTAGTCTACAAACTTCAGTTAAGAACCACCACTCTAACCACTTCGCTATCTCGGCTCTCGGATCTGGCATATATATTACTTTCTATTATATACCACGATCCTTGGACTTATTTATTAGCTTATATATTTATTTTAGGTAATCCAATGGTTGTACATAAACTCTAACAAAAATACATTTTTTATTTTGTATATTTACTTTAGGAGAAAACAACATGCACAAGTAAAAAACACACATGTTTTTGGTTGGAACGAATTTTCTTTCATTGTATATAATGTATAAAAGATAGACAATGAAATAAATAAACAACGCTTAAGAATAATTAAATAACAAGACATAATATTATTATTAAAAATACACATTCAAAATGGGGCTTAACTATTTCTGCCAGTTCACTTTTCTGTGAGACGCGTAAAACAACTTCGTTCCAAAAATACAGTAATTAAAAGAACAAACGAAGACAATGATTATGAAATGAATTACGTCGTTCGCAGCCGAAGGACTTAAAAAAAACCGAAAGTACTTTAAAAGTGAATTTATTTTAATTCACAAACTTATTTTACTAATATTAATACTAATTTAATTAGACTACTTCATGTGTTGAAGTTGTAACACAGAATGCCCTCAGAACCAATTATTATATTATTTATATTATAATATTATTTATGTTAATACTTTTCTTAATTCTAAGAGACACAGAAATTATAAAGAAAGATCGGTGTGGTCCGTTGATGGGCGGCGTGATGTTGCGCAAGGGTTGCTGGTACCGGGCCGTCGCGCTGTCCTAATGTACCTCCATAGGGTGGTCGCATACATAACAAATGTAATACAAAAAAAAAAACAAATATAAACAAAATAAAAATCAAAAGGTCGATTGGAACGAAGTTGTTTCCGCTATATGTTATGTTTTACATACACACAGTATAATAAATTAACGACGTTTTAAAAAAATTAAACGACAATAATATTTCTTTATTCAAATGTTTTTAAAGTTTTAATTAAAACGTTAAAATGTTTATCATAGAAAGAGACGTAGAGAAAGAGAAAGAGAGTGACTAACGTGACGATTTCTAGATTTTCACTTTACTATAAGTCGCGTAAAAGAACTTCGTTTCAATAAAAAACTAAACTAAATTAATGATTTAAAACATATATAACTCATATGCCGATATATATTATAACCAACTCATATGCCGTGACGACAAACGGTATGTCACTTTCTTATTCCTATGTTACTCCGCCCTTGTTCTCTTCTTCCTTATACCTGGCACACGTGTATGTTATATACTTCGTTGCTATAAATATTATTATTATAAGTACATAGTACTAGGGCATTGTACAAGTTCGTTTACCAAACATACCTCTTGCTTCCTGTGACTATTCCCTGCCTATCTTAGTTAAAATATAATTTTACATTTAAATTTCTTATATTTAAATATCGGTTTGGCTCGTGGTTTCGTCTAGTTAGTTAGGATCCATATAACGTTGACTTTGTGTAATAACCGTGTTCTTCCAGAGCGTCAGAGACTATAAGTTCAATCGACTATAGAGGAGTCAAATAAAACCAGGTTTATCTTTTAAATGCGTCTTTAATATAAATATTTTGTTTAATTAATTCGAATAATAATAATCGAATGTATGAGATACCGGTCCCATTTCCTTTAACACCTCTTACGAGTAGCTGAAGGATGTCGCTCCTACCCATCTTTATATATTTAACTGTTTTGAAAAATATAAAAGGGGGAGGAGGTTGAAATGGCCCCGCGCCCGCCATCAACTGTAGATTCCAACCATAGATCGGCGAACCTTCCTCGAACATGGGAAGTGCGATTTTATAGTGTGCAAACACTTTGTTAAATAATATATGAACTAGAACTAAAGTCCAGCAGGTATCACAGCCGTAGCTGAGGTGTATAAAAGACTAATAGTCTTATAAATAAAACTAGACCGTAGTCCAGCGGATAGCACAGTAATAACTATGTTATTCAAATCGACGATTAGACTTATAAATAAATCAACAAACTAGACCGTGGTCCGGTGGTTTTCACAGTCGTAACTGCGGTGTTTATAAAGTAGCCAATGCTACAACAATAATAATAAAAATAAGGATCAAAGTCCCATAAATAGTCAATCAGTCATAGCTGAGGATATCTGTAGTCAATGGGTTTAACCCTGGATTATCATTGCATTAAATCACTGTTTCTCATACCAGTCCAAGTGCACGACCATCAGGCGGCCTAATGCAAGCACAACGTTATTCGTTGATATATCCACTGTCGCAGAGTGTCGTTTTATCGTAAGATAATACGTATTAATTCCAAACATAGTGGAATAATATTCAATTAAACTCATAGATTACCGCGTAGGAATCATTTAAGTGGATTTAGCATAATTTGCTATATTTTCTACCGTAGTAGGTTATAAAGTATGAATATATATATATCATGTATCATAAACGTATAATCGTATTCTTTCTTATAACTAAGACTTATATCTAAGACTTATATCTAAGACTTATATCTAAGACTTATAACTAAGACTTATCACTAAATCGAACGTTTTCTTAACTAGCTTATAAACCTTGTATACGCTTCGCGTATCACGTTTTACTTAAATCTATAACTATACAGTGGATATACTTAACTCTACAACAGGCACACACCCGACAGTCGATTACCTAAACCAGCTTCGAACTCAGATCATTATTTGCACGTGATAATTAACTTCAAAGAGATATACGCAGTCTTATTACTAAACTAGGTGTCCTACTACAATATTTCTTATAATATCCTTAACACTGGGCTAAGGAGGCGTCCCTAAAAGGACGAACATTTTGCTACAAACGACACTTCTCGTATAAAGCGATTAGTGCGCCATATATGTATAGTGATGCCAGCCTGGATGAAATCCATTATTTGGGTCCTTCACTGCATGAACGTATCACTTCAGCATTATTACAGCCTCCGCAACGCCCTGCAACATTCGGTCGTGATTCTGGTACTACCGATTGATGAGAGACATCAATAACGACATCGTAACGTCAACCAGCCATAGCTCAGTACCACATAGCACATACACTACTCTAGTAACCCGGTAAGACAGAGTGAGGGACATTACCGTATCGCCAAAGACGTTATACAGTAACCTCAAACCCCGAAACTATCTCACGTAGGCAGCCTCATTGGTAACAGAAGGAGGGACACTACCATATCGCCAAAGACGTTATACAGTAACATCACACCTCGCAACTGCATCACCTAAGCAAATTCAAGACGACATCGCCACGAGGGACACTAATGCAGCGACTCTCGGTCGAGCCACATAGCCTCAGACCACGCGTCGAATCATCAAGAATCCACCAGAGTATATTCAGTACAGTACTCGTGCGCGATCATTTTGCATGTGCATAGTACAAATATATTATAAAGGTTTTGTTATTTAACAATAAAAATCTTAAAACATCAACATCATTAGATCGTTGTCGTCGTGATCGTATCAAACAGTTATACCAAACTTGGATTTGTTTACTGATAATAATTGTGGAGTTTTAGAACGACCGGTTTACGAACTTACGTCCGTCGATCGACACAGTTTTACATGAAGATTATTGATTTCGACCGCTATACGAACTTACATCCGTCGATCGTCACAGTTTTACATGAAGATTATTGATTTCGACCGCTATACGAACTTACATCCGTCGATCGTCACAGTTTTACATGAAGATTATTGATTTCGACCGCTATACGAACTTACATCCGTCGATCGTCACAGTTTTACAATATAATATCGCTACAACTTGCTCCGCTTACGGTTTACAAGAATCTGCAACATGGAAGACAAAGTTGACAAGCAATATGTTTAGTTATTTTACAAATTAATTATTATTGAAAGAAGTTCAATCATTATTTATAGCCTTATTGCTATTTGTTAATATACTTGATTTAAATTTCATAATTAATAGTCACCGAGGTAACCCTTTACTATCAGTATGCATCGCCCAGTACATACTTTTTTGCAATTAGATATTATCGCAAGACGGCTACCATCAAACCGTTTCTATATCATATTAATTTCATTATTATATTTTATTCGAGGTTAACCCCGACCTTCTTTATATCGCTTTTATATAATAAATATAATGTCTCATTGAGAACACTCATTCATATGACGGCCTGACATACCGTCATTTGTAATAATCATTTGTATTATTTATAGGTAAAGTGCACGAAGCACACTCTCATTATAATTATATTTTGCCATGCATCCACCATTGATATATGAGTAGGCACTACACCGACACACGGATCTGCACCACTCCTATATTTCAGAATAATCAACCATAGCTAGCAGCCTCGCAGTATAACCCGCACAACTGCACCGCCTAGTATCATTTCTTATTATGTAATTTGATATGCATTATTGCACGCGGCCGATGCGGCGAGCGCATCACTCCACGCGTCCAATTTGAACCGAGCTGCCAAGCATCATACCCCTATATATGCTTTCACGAGAGTATGACATTCGGCGCAGGTCAGCCTTAAATCTATAGAATTTTGTATGAAAAAAGGCTGGCGCAGAGATTTTTCCTTAAAAAAGTGGCACGTCATTTTCTTCGCCAATACACGAACATATCCATGAATACACGAACGATTTCACCAAAAAACGTATGAAAAAAGGTAAGCTTGATATAATGTCATTAATTTATTATTCCATGTATATGTATACATTTACTATGCAATCTCATGAATTTATTTGTATGTATGTTTTTATGTTTCTATATATGACATATAATTCTATATATGTATGTATGTATGCATGTATGTAAACTCTTCAAAACAATTTGACCAATTTTGATTAAATTTTAATATGTGCTTAACTGAGTCTACGGACCGCTTATATTGGACCCGGTAGGTGGCGCTGCGACCGATGTTATGTTTTATATAAAAAAAAAAATGTATTAAAATAACAATAATTCATTCTCACGTATTTATGTAAATAGTATAGTACAGTCCGTTACATTCCACAGCTAGTATCGGAATACTCGGTCTTGATATTTCGGCTCTAATTCAGTTCCATGGTCAATTGGAAGTAAAGCCAAATTGACATCTTCTTTACATTGCTCGGCAAGGCAAGACGATACTTTGCGTTAGCCCATAGCTTCTAACCATACAAGGCGTAAATTTGGCATTACACGAAGTACTGCTCTCAGCTCTGAGCGGGAGCTCTCCAGTACCAGCTTCTTCCATTTGACCGTATTCAACGCATCCTTCGCCTCTTTGTAGAAATGTTGGATAATTCTGCAACTTCCATTATATTTATCATCGGGAATTTTCCTGAGTATGTACATATAAAAAAATACACGCTCAGTTTTCATACTACCTACTAAAGATGCAGTGTCTAGCCTACTGTAAATCTGCATTAAACCACATGAAAGGACTCTTAAACACAAGTAAAACTGCGCGTGACAAGTAGTTTATAATATAAATAGCATTAAAAACAAAATAACTTATTTTTTTGTTCTAACATTGCACACCTTAAACACAAATAACAAGAAAATAAGTAAATACTTTAAATTTAGTCTACAAACTTCAGTTAAGAACCACCACTCTAACCACTTCGCTATCTCGGCTCTCGGATCTGGCATATATATTACTTTCTATTATATACCACGATCCTTGGACTTATTTATTAGCTTATATATTTATTTTAGGTAATCCAATGGTTGTACATAAACTCTAACAAAAATACATTTTTTATTTTGTATATTTACTTTAGGAGAAAACAACATGCACAAGTAAAAAACACACATGTTTTTGGTTGGAACGAATTTTCTTTCATTGTATATAATGTATAAAAGATAGACAATGAAATAAATAAACAACGCTTAAGAATAATTAAATAACAAGACATAATATTATTATTAAAAATACACATTCAAAATGGGGCTTAACTATTTCTGCCAGTTCACTTTTCTGTGAGACGCGTAAAACAACTTCGTTCCAAAAATACAGTAATTAAAAGAACAAACGAAGACAATGATTATGAAATGAATTACGTCGTTCGCAGCCGAAGGACTTAAAAAAAACCGAAAGTACTTTAAAAGTGAATTTATTTTAATTCACAAACTTATTTTACTAATATTAATACTAATTTAATTAGACTACTTCATGTGTTGAAGTTGTAACACAGAATGCCCTCAGAACCAATTATTATATTATTTATATTATAATATTATTTATGTTAATACTTTTCTTAATTCTAAGAGACACAGAAATTATAAAGAAAGATCGGTGTGGTCCGTTGATGGGCGGCGTGATGTTGCGCAAGGGTTGCTGGTACCGGGCCGTCGCGCTGTCCTAATGTACCTCCATAGGGTGGTCGCATACATAACAAATGTAATACAAAAAAAAAAACAAATATAAACAAAATAAAAATCAAAAGGTCGATTGGAACGAAGTTGTTTCCGCTATATGTTATGTTTTACATACACACAGTATAATAAATTAACGACGTTTTAAAAAAATTAAACGACAATAATATTTCTTTATTCAAATGTTTTTAAAGTTTTAATTAAAACGTTAAAATGTTTATCATAGAAAGAGACGTAGAGAAAGAGAAAGAGAGTGACTAACGTGACGATTTCTAGATTTTCACTTTACTATAAGTCGCGTAAAAGAACTTCGTTTCAATAAAAAACTAAACTAAATTAATGATTTAAAACATATATAACTCATATGCCGATATATATTATAACCAACTCATATGCCGTGACGACAAACGGTATGTCACTTTCTTATTCCTATGTTACTCCGCCCTTGTTCTCTTCTTCCTTATACCTGGCACACGTGTATGTTATATACTTCGTTGCTATAAATATTATTATTATAAGTACATAGTACTAGGGCATTGTACAAGTTCGTTTACCAAACATACCTCTTGCTTCCTGTGACTATTCCCTGCCTATCTTAGTTAAAATATAATTTTACATTTAAATTTCTTATATTTAAATATCGGTTTGGCTCGTGGTTTCGTCTAGTTAGTTAGGATCCATATAACGTTGACTTTGTGTAATAACCGTGTTCTTCCAGAGCGTCAGAGACTATAAGTTCAATCGACTATAGAGAAGTCAAATAAAACCAGGTTTATCTTTTAAATGCGTCTTTAATATAAATATTTTGTTTAATTAATTCGAATAATAATAATCGAATGTATGAGATACCGGTCCCATTTCCTTTAACACCTCTTACGAGTAGCTGAAGGATGTCGCTCCTACCCATCTTTATATATTTAACTGTTTTGAAAAATATAAAAGGGGGAGGAGGTTGAAATGGCCCCGCGCCCGCCATCAACTGTAGATTCCAACCATAGATCGGCGAACCTTCCTCGAACATGGGAAGTGCGATTTTATAGTGTGCAAACACTTTGTTAAATAATATATGAACTAGAACTAAAGTCCAGCAGGTATCACAGCCGTAGCTGAGGTGTATAAAAGACTAATAGTCTTATAAATAAAACTAGACCGTAGTCCAGCGGATAGCACAGTAATAACTATGTTATTCAAATCGACGATTAGACTTATAAATAAATCAACAAACTAGACCGTGGTCCGGTGGTTTTCACAGTCGTAACTGCGGTGTTTATAAAGTAGCCAATGCTACAACAATAATAATAAAAATAAGGATCAAAGTCCCATAAATAGTCAATCAGTCATAGCTGAGGATATCTGTAGTCAATGGGTTTAACCCTGGATTATCATTGCATTAAATCACTGTTTCTCATACCAGTCCAAGTGCACGACCATCAGGCGGCCTAATGCAAGCACAACGTTATTCGTTGATATATCCACTGTCGCAGAGTGTCGTTTTATCGTAAGATAATACGTATTAATTCCAAACATAGTGGAATAATATTCAATTAAACTCATAGATTACCGCGTAGGAATCATTTAAGTGGATTTAGCATAATTTGCTATATTTTCTACCGTAGTAGGTTATAAAGTATGAATATATATATATCATGTATCATAAACGTATAATCGTATTCTTTCTTATAACTAAGACTTATATCTAAGACTTATATCTAAGACTTATATCTAAGACTTATAACTAAGACTTATCACTAAATCGAACGTTTTCTTAACTAGCTTATAAACCTTGTATACGCTTCGCGTATCACGTTTTACTTAAATCTATAACTATACAGTGGATATACTTAACTCTACAACAGGCACACACCCGACAGTCGATTACCTAAACCAGCTTCGAACTCAGATCATTATTTGCACGTGATAATTAACTTCAAAGAGATATACGCAGTCTTATTACTAAACTAGGTGTCCTACTACAATATTTCTTATAATATCCTTAACACTGGGCTAAGGAGGCGTCCCTAAAAGGACGAACATTTTGCTACAAACGACACTTCTCGTATAAAGCGATTAGTGCGCCATATATGTATAGTGATGCCAGCCTGGATGAAATCCATTATTTGGGTCCTTCACTGCATGAACGTATCACTTCAGCATTATTACAGCCTCCGCAACGCCCTGCAACATTCGGTCGTGATTCTGGTACTACCGATTGATGAGAGACATCAATAACGACATCGTAACGTCAACCAGCCATAGCTCAGTACCACATAGCACATACACTACTCTAGTAACCCGGTAAGACAGAGTGAGGGACATTACCGTATCGCCAAAGACGTTATACAGTAACCTCAAACCCCGAAACTATCTCACGTAGGCAGCCTCATTGGTAACAGAAGGAGGGACACTACCATATCGCCAAAGACGTTATACAGTAACATCACACCTCGCAACTGCATCACCTAAGCAAATTCAAGACGACATCGCCACGAGGGACACTAATGCAGCGACTCTCGGTCGAGCCACATAGCCTCAGACCACGCGTCGAATCATCAAGAATCCACCAGAGTATATTCAGTACAGTACTCGTGCGCGATCATTTTGCATGTGCATAGTACAAATATATTATAAAGGTTTTGTTATTTAACAATAAAAATCTTAAAACATCAACATCATTAGATCGTTGTCGTCGTGATCGTATCAAACAGTTATACCAAACTTGGATTTGTTTACTGATAATAATTGTGGAGTTTTAGAACGACCGGTTTACGAACTTACGTCCGTCGATCGACACAGTTTTACATGAAGATTATTGATTTCGACCGCTATACGAACTTACATCCGTCGATCGTCACAGTTTTACATGAAGATTATTGATTTCGACCGCTATACGAACTTACATCCGTCGATCGTCACAGTTTTACATGAAGATTATTGATTTCGACCGCTATACGAACTTACATCCGTCGATCGTCACAGTTTTACAATATAATATCGCTACAACTTGCTCCGCTTACGGTTTACAAGAATCTGCAACATGGAAGACAAAGTTGACAAGCAATATGTTTAGTTATTTTACAAATTAATTATTATTGAAAGAAGTTCAATCATTATTTATAGCCTTATTGCTATTTGTTAATATACTTGATTTAAATTTCATAATTAATAGTCACCGAGGTAACCCTTTACTATCAGTATGCATCGCCCAGTACATACTTTTTTGCAATTAGATATTATCGCAAGACGGCTACCATCAAACCGTTTCTATATCATATTAATTTCATTATTATATTTTATTCGAGGTTAACCCCGACCTTCTTTATATCGCTTTTATATAATAAATATAATGTCTCATTGAGAACACTCATTCATATGACGGCCTGACATACCGTCATTTGTAATAATCATTTGTATTATTTATAGGTAAAGTGCACGAAGCACACTCTCATTATAATTATATTTTGCCATGCATCCACCATTGATATATGAGTAGGCACTACACCGACACACGGATCTGCACCACTCCTATATTTCAGAATAATCAACCATAGCTAGCAGCCTCGCAGTATAACCCGCACAACTGCACCGCCTAGTATCATTTCTTATTATGTAATTTGATATGCATTATTGCACGCGGCCGATGCGGCGAGCGCATCACTCCACGCGTCCAATTTGAACCGAGCTGCCAAGCATCATACCCCTATATATGCTTTCACGAGAGTATGACATTCGGCGCAGGTCAGCCTTAAATCTATAGAATTTTGTATGAAAAAAGGCTGGCGCAGAGATTTTTCCTTAAAAAAGTGGCACGTCATTTTCTTCGCCAATACACGAACATATCCATGAATACACGAACGATTTCACCAAAAAACGTATGAAAAAAGGTAAGCTTGATATAATGTCATTAATTTATTATTCCATGTATATGTATACATTTACTATGCAATCTCATGAATTTATTTGTATGTATGTTTTTATGTTTCTATATATGACATATAATTCTATATATGTATGTATGTATGCATGTATGTAAACTCTTCAAAACAATTTGACCAATTTTGATTAAATTTTAATATGTGCTTAACTGAGTCTACGGACCGCTTATATTGGACCCGGTAGGTGGCGCTGCGACCGATGTTATGTTTTATATAAAAAAAAAAATGTATTAAAATAACAATAATTCATTCTCACGTATTTATGTAAATAGTATAGTACAGTCCGTTACATTCCACAGCTAGTATCGGAATACTCGGTCTTGATATTTCGGCTCTAATTCAGTTCCATGGTCAATTGGAAGTAAAGCCAAATTGACATCTTCTTTACATTGCTCGGCAAGGCAAGACGATACTTTGCGTTAGCCCATAGCTTCTAACCATACAAGGCGTAAATTTGGCATTACACGAAGTACTGCTCTCAGCTCTGAGCGGGAGCTCTCCAGTACCAGCTTCTTCCATTTGACCGTATTCAACGCATCCTTCGCCTCTTTGTAGAAATGTTGGATAATTCTGCAACTTCCATTATATTTATCATCGGGAATTTTCCTGAGTATGTACATATAAAAAAATACACGCTCAGTTTTCATACTACCTACTAAAGATGCAGTGTCTAGCCTACTGTAAATCTGCATTAAACCACATGAAAGGACTCTTAAACACAAGTAAAACTGCGCGTGACAAGTAGTTTATAATATAAATAGCATTAAAAACAAAATAACTTATTTTTTTGTTCTAACATTGCACACCTTAAAGTTGCGTGGTGGAGGACCATAATCGCGATTCATTCTGCTTTTATTATAAGTTTAAACACATTTAGATAGCACCTGTATGATATAAAAATACTAATGGCAAAAGGACATTGAATGAACAATTATGACATAGTAAAACTTACTTCTTATAATTAGACTAATAATAACAAAAAGTTAAATAAACAAAAAAGCATCGAGGATCTTGTATGTGTTTAACGATATCACATCCATTTTATTTTTATTAGTTTCATGAGACGTTTGCACGGCGCTACAAATATAAATAAATAAATATATTAATATAGAACAACATCACATATATTACTCTGATCCCAATGTAAGTAGCTAAAGCACTTGTGTTATGGAAAATCAGAAGTAACGACAGCACCACAAACACCCAGACCCGAGACAACATAGAAAACTAATGAACTTTTTCTACATCGACTCGGCCGGGAATCGAACCCGGAACCTCGGAGTTGCGTATCCATGAAAACCGTCATATTAGTTCAACTATAAATGCGACAGCGTATTTATTTATTTGTTACGCTATCACGACTTAATCGATCTTCATGAAATTTCGTATACAAATGGTGAATGATAGATTTAGATAGATGGGTTGTATCTATCTAAATCTATCATTCATCATAATAATATTTTACCGCTAAGCAGCCGTTTTACTGTGTTCCGGTTTGAAGGGTGACTGAACCAGTATAACTACAGGTATAGAGAACATATTAACGTCCTAGTTCCCAAGGTAGGTACCTACCTATATTGATTAATAATTTTTACAAGGCCAATTTCTATGGACAGTGGTGACAAATTACCATCGTTTGGCCCAGTTGCCTGACCGCTTACGTATAACATAAAATATCTCCCAACATATGTGGGCAAATGTACAGTTGGAAATATAAATAATAATAATTAAAAATTAATATAATCAAAAATTTGCTAATTAGCCCTATATTTGCACATATCTAGACACGCGGAAGCGTGTCAGCCAAGTTCTAGTAACAGAACTGGCGAGCAGCACCGTGTGTAATATTACACGAACCATTTGGAGCCACTTTTGACCTCCTCATAACTCAAAAACTGTTTGACATAAATGTGTCAAATTTGGCTCATATATTGAGACTTGCGAGATACATATGTTTTCCAAATTTCATAAACGCATCTCAAATGACTTGGCTAGTTCTCATATACGAATTATATTATAGCCTTCGTAAGTTCTAAGCCTGTTACAAATGAATTATAAACACAAATTAAGCACGCAAATATTCAATGGGACTTGTCTGGATATGAACTCGCATTATCTGGTTAAGATTCATGTTTTCTAGTGACTGAACCATCGCAGCTCTTAATTTACGTATATACTAACTAAGCAATACTGAACTGTCCTCCATTCTTCTTAGATGTTCTGCGTAATAATTTGTTATTCTAAACACAAACTACAATTTGTATTTATAAACATATAAGAACTAGCCAAGACAGACCTTAGGCTACAATATATTATCCCAAGTTATAAGAAGAAATGATATTTTATGTAGTTATAAATAAATTTCAGAAAGGACTATTTAACTTGGCACAAATTTAGATCTCACTTCTTTTGTCGTTGAAGAGAACAACCAAGGTATATATCATAATATTGGACTTGGCTCTCATTTTTACATTTATGTTTTTGATGGGATAATGTTATTTACATTATATGTGCAAATATAGGGCATAATTACATAATTTAACTAGTAGCACAAAATGACATCGGATACTAAAAATATTGCCGATTTTTAATATGAAGTTGTTTAAATGAAAACAAAACAAGATTGAATACATCACGTTCAAATTGAGTTATTTTTCGGTTTAAATTCGAAATCTTTTTACTTTTGAATCTTGTTTTCGAACAATTTACAAATCAAAACCATTCCCTCAGTTCATATTGAACGTGCTTCCAATTTAATTCCCAATCTAACTTGTTGACATTTTTGAAAGTTCTGGAAAAAATAATTCATCCCGAAATAAAACAAAACATTTTTAGAGTAAGTTGGCTGTACAGTTCTTTTAGTTTTTATAGGACTCACTATTCAACGTAAATTTAACTAACCAAAAAATTACGTATTATGTCTACGGTTTTCTGATGTGTTTATATACATAAGTGTTGTGTATTTAAGTATATGTGTGCGAGTCTAAAGGTCTTACTAACACCATTGTAACATATTATAAGGATCAATTCTCAATAGTTTAGCAAATTAACATCTCGATAGTTCTAGAAATATCTAGAAAGTTTATCTCAAAGGCAATTATAATAAGCATATGATCATTTTATTATTTCTTCATTAAACATATAGAAGTTAATTGCCCTTGCGAAGTGAACGGCCAACAGCAGGCCTAGAAAACATACATCGATTGATGAATTCGTTTGTAAACCATGATCTAAGTAATTTTCTTGTCAAGTAACCAAGAATATATAGATGACAGAAATCGCTTCGAACGAAATGTAACGAACTTATATAATTAAAATTATATAAGTTCTGACTATAAATTGCAAATAATTATTTTTAGCAAAAAATTAATAATATCACTTTATTTTAAGCTTAACCTACGCCTTACAGTTCAAACGATTTTACAAGAACGAGTGGGTAGAGTAGGGTTTCAGATATAGAAAATATTCTAAGAAACCGCTTACGATGTGAATAATGAGAGAATATATTTTAATATTAAAGGACGAAACCGAATAAGACGTAACCGTTTTGACGATTAAGTCTATAAAAGAAAATCTCTAACATGCAAACTTACTTGCAAATAAATCAATATAAAGGTTGATCCACACAAGTATGAATCTTCGGTGCTATTATTTAAACTTGTTTCTTCGAAACGTACTGCCATTCATTTCATTGGAATGGGAATAGTAGTGATTCTGTTCCATTCTAAGTATTCAGGAAATCGAATGCTACTTGGGCAGGGCTTTGTGCAAGCCAAAGTACCACCCACTCATCAGATATTCTATTGCTGTTCCGGTTTGAAGGGCGAGTGGGGCAATGTGACTATACGCACAAGAGACACTTTAGCTCCCAAGGTTGGTGGCGAATTGATGTGAAGTAACGATTTTTAATATTCCTTACAACGCCAATGTCTCTAGTCCATTTGTCTGTCCTACCATGAAATAAAAAATAAATAGATCTTTTTATTATTTAGGTCAATGTTTTTGGACCTGATTATTAAATTCAGTTGATATTTGAGTGTAGGATATATATATGTATATTTATATGTGTATTTATATATAATAAAACGGATCTGTGTTTTTAATACGTATTTTATACTTATATAATATGAGTACGTCGCGGAAAATATGATCACAAATTATTAAATGAACCCAAACCTGCTGATTAACTTCAAACAATTCAATTCAGCAGTTTCAAAAAATCCAATTTGTTTCTTTATTTAGTGGCTTTGAGTTGAGTCAATATCTCTGTAGTAAAAATAGACAAATACCTCTAAAATCGTCAAATAAACAATTATTAATTTTTAATTTTCCAGTTGGATTATATTATTTTAATAAAGACTTATTATAATAAGTCTCGCTGTGCATAACGTGCATGAAACGATAAATGCTTCTCGTTGAATATTTTCTTAATATTTCGGATGTAAGAAGTTCTCAACAAGAAAGAGGTCAAAGACATTCTGCATTCTTTGGGATATTGCCGCGACTGAGGAATTTTAAGCAGCACATTTTACTCTAGAAGGTTAAAAAATATTATATTTGTCGTAATTTGTATACATACAATTTAGCTCTAAGTGAACACAGACAAATTATATGGATAAATATCGCCTGTCTCCATTAAATTATCGACGTAAATTAATAAATATAAACTAATTTCAGTTTTTTTGGTTGTCTGCAATAACGTGTGTCGGTTAGAATCTCGTTAAATGGTAATAATCCGCACGATTGAATCGTAGCGTGATAAACATGAAAAAAGGTTTG
Organism: Vanessa atalanta; assembly: GCF_905147765.1. NCBI lineage: Eukaryota > Metazoa > Arthropoda > Insecta > Lepidoptera > Nymphalidae > Vanessa > Vanessa atalanta. The sequence goes on along the minus strand of NC_061884.1, from coordinate 10,162,769 downwards.
AGCCAAGATGGCCCAATAATTCAAAGACTTTAACTGATGATTTCGATTTCAAATCCACGAAAACACCACTGACTTTTTTGGTGCTATTTTATATATATAAGCAGTAGACCATTAAATAATTTCGCATTTAATTATAAAACTTACCTAAATCAGTATGAATAATGAAGTAACAAAATAAAACGTATTCGGTAATCTTTTCATAGTTTTGTACAGTTATCAAAAGTTTAATTAATTTCCGTCTAGACTCTGAAGAGTGAAACCGAGCCTTAACTATCCAATAACAAGGTGTAACTGACACCAAAATAATTTTAACTTCGTAACGTATAATTTTTTGGTCTGGTACTAACGATCCTTACTTTTGGTAATCAGCTGTTACGTCCCTTATGCCTGTAGTTACAGATCAAAATAATATAATATTTTCTGTATATCATTAGTATATAGTTTGGTATCATAGATTATATTAAACACCGTTATAGAGTACTAGTTCTCGTTAAACTAAACGATTCCAGCTATCCGGTGGTCGATCGTTTCACAATGCATTTCTGAACAGGCTGTCATGACGACCAAATATAGAGGTAAAACTTTAACATTATTTGTCATTTGAAATAGGATTATATAAAAACTGGCTTGTATTCTTTGTATATTGCTCACTATTCGATTGTAATTGTGTGATAGACTTTTTATATTAGCAAATTTAAAGTAATAATTAATTTAATTTTACTCTGGAGCCTTTAAGAGTAGAGTGAACAGGTTTATTTTGAATGGGCGTGTGGTGGGTACCACCTTCGTCTTCATCTACACTTTCCATCAGGTGAGGTGGAAGACAAACGCGTATTCCATTACAATGGTCAGGATCGTTTCGGCAGTATTTCGGTACGCATTTGGCAGCGTCAAAATAAGGTATCTCCATTTAATTCGAGTTCTTCTGGACTATTAGTCAGGCGTATAAAGAATTAACTTAAAATAAACACGATCCAAGGACCAAAGACAAGGGTATCATTGAGGGCCAATATATTTATTGAAACAAGATTTTAAAAAGGAAAATTTACGATTCATCCTCTCTCTTCATTAAAGTGAATCAGAAAAGGATCGCAATAACTTGAACTCAATGCGAATCATGAAATATTCATTTTGATGTTCCGGAGGCCGTTTTATTAGCATTTAGAAAAGTTTTCAAATATAAACATACTTTTATAAGTTCAATGATTCAATGCTATGTTAAATGTTTAATATATCATTTCAGATTAAAATATATGATAATGTCTTAAAGCTCGGTGAAAGCCAAGCTTATTCAATGGATAGATCATACAAATATTTTCCTTACGTACTTTACAAGGTCAAATCCAGGAACAACTCAATTTTTCAACCAGTTTATTTGTGTTTATATATACAAAAAATTATTACAATTGGAATATGCTCCAAGCCTTCTCCTCTAAGGGAGAGGAGGCCTTAGCCCAGCAGTGGGGAATTTACAGGCTGCTTATGTAATACAAAAAATTGATAATAATTAATATAAGAAAACTTGCATATGTCAGAAAAATGTTGAAGTTAAGTTGTAGTTGAACTGCACGAAGAAAAGACTAAAGAAATAAGACAATACTAATAATATAAAGTGGAAGATTTCAGATAAAAATAAAATAATAAAAATATATTTATTCAGCTTATTACGGTATACTCAGTAAAGGTTGGAGCCTTCTTTTAAGTGCAGCAGGGCACCTGTGCCAGAAGACACCGCTTATTATATCTAAGCGTGCGTGCGTGCGTGCGTGCGTGCGTGCGTGTGTGTGTGTGTGTGTGTGTGTGCGTGTGTGTGTGTGTGTGTATGTGTGTGTGTGTGTGTGTGTGTGTGTGTGTGTGTGTGTGCGTGTGTGTGTGTGTGTGTGTGTGTGTCATGCACCTACATAAATTATATATATTATTTAGTGTGTAAATTATAATTATAATATGCGTTTTAATAGTGATTCTACCTCATCATAATTGAGGGTTAGTAAATATTTTTTTAAGATGTCTTTGCAAGCATGAAGTTTTAATGAATATATTTTAAGTAACTTGATTGCGAAGCGTATTGATTCTGGGCAAAAGCTGTTCTCGTACGAGGTGTTTTTGCAACATCATATCTATTTCTCTTGCTAAGAGGTATAAAAGGTATAAAAATAATTTTGCATCAGGTAGTATTTATTGAGTGAAAAACACTTAATGTTATAAAATAACCTTCCATTACGTCTGCCTGAATGTCTGAACGCAATGTGCTCAAAAACTCTACGCCAATTTTTTATACGATTTTCACGATTGAAACTGCTCGCAGCAACTATTTTTCTACTGACTGACTGATATACAGCGCACAGGCTAAGAGTTGTTTCAAACAGGATGACATTTTGCTCTGGCAGTCATCAAAATTCATCTCCTAGAGGGGTTAAATTAGGGGTAAACATTTGTATCGAAATTTTTCATTTATGATGTTAGGAATAATTAAATCGATATTAAGAGCAAAAACATTGGCACTATAAGGCATATTAACCATCCTTACATCGTGAATGCGCCACCAACCTTGGAAACTAAGATGTTATGTCCCTTATGCCTGTAGTAACACTGGCTCACTCATCCTTCACACCGGAACACAACAATACTGATTACTGTTATTTGGCAGTAGAATATCTGATGAAGGAATGGTACCTAACCAAATGGGCTCGCATAATTAGTATACGACTACGGGTATACGATTTAAAAAAATAGCGTTTTTGAAAATTAGCCCCCTAAGAGTATTAGAGTTAAATTTATGGAGATAAGTTCATCAATTCAATTTGTTCAATGGATAACCAAAAACTACTTAAGAAAATTTGGTGGGTTTCTCCAAAATGTTTTCGTTAGGATATCTTACGCGATAAGTGTATAATATATTTGATATTATAAAAAAAAAAAAAACATAAAGTCGGATTTAATATAGTCACAGGAACAGGGATTTAATTTTGTATACATTTCTGTAGTTACGCATACTTAATTTAAAAACTCTTAAAGTTAGAGTCGTCCAGCTGTCTGTTAACATTTTCAGTAACAACACTACAATTATTTTTCGTTTAAAGACCTTTTTTCTTGAAGCAAGATTTATTTACAGACCATTATTGTTATATTTTCGTATCGAAATTCTTACAGAATAACAATATTCTAATATTTAATAATGATTTGCAGTGATAAGTTATTTAGATGCGTGATTAAATATAATAAGTGTTATTGTAGTCAATATGTTAAATATGTCAGATAGCCATACCCTGTACATAGATATAGAGATAGCTTGATCTTTTTCACAGATGTAAATTTTTCTGATACATTTTGATTGATTACATAACTTTGCAATGACGAACATATTATTTTATTAATTTAATGATATTAAAAAATGTAAAAATATTTAAAAAATACATATAATACAAAAGTCCCTAAAGATTCAAGCGTTATCCGAAAATTTCAAGACTTTTTATTGCTTCAAAGTAAAATTTAAATAGAAACACTGAAAATAATAGACGCATGTACAATGCTATACTATATAATATATATAATATAATGTATATAAAATAATATAATATATAATATAATGCGGACGGTAGGGTTACGAATGAAAGGCAATAACTGTTGGAAATATCGATTCCAAAAATCGGTATTAAGTTATTGTTACGAACGGAGGGTCCTGTTGGTTGGGGTATCTTTAGCTGGTATAACTCTTTTTAGAAAAATAAGGTAAAAAAAATTATTACGCATTCCATCGTTCCAGCGACTGTTTTATATATTATATTTTCAGTTTCCCACCACTAGCCCGTCTGTCAAAAAGATCAAGCTAACTTGAATTGATGAATTTTTACGACCTTTTTCTGCGATAAGTTTCGACTTTAGAATAGTGCTACAGAAGCCAAGTGACATAATTATCAGGATCTTTTTTTACACATTTTTTTAAGCTGTCCATTTTTTTATTTTGAAAACAATAAATAAATATTGTATGTACTCATCGCACAAACTCTGATTTCTTTTTTGAATATAGAAAAAAATATAAAGTTATATATTATAATTCATTGTTAATTATATAAATGCAAATTGTACCTTTTCAAGTCTGTATTAGTCTGTATAAAATATTTTTTTTTTAAATTATTAGAGAAAATACGAAAACATAGATGAGTTAGCGTCACAGAATACGATATTATATACCTTAAGGGATCAATTATATAACGACACGGTTTGACGTACATACTCCACCGCTACTCCAATGCTGGTTGTTTAAAACACATGTCGCAAAATATAATTCGTAACATGCAGATTTCCTCACGCCGTTTTCCACGAAATTAATAACGTATTCACAACGCAGTTCAAATTGGACTGCGTTGTGAGTACAATCCCTGTGTTTCAATCCACAATCTTTCGCTAAAGTTTAAGTGTTTTAACCACTGAGCTATCTTAGTAAGAGTATTTTACTCAAATTAAAACGGAGGTCAAAGTAGTCTAAACCAAATAAAACAATTATTTACATGCAAATGTAAAAATATTAGCCATTCGTATCCCTCTTCATGTTAAACAATTTACCAGACAATAAACAGAATTTTCACCTGGAGAGAGCGTTCAAAAATTATAAACGAAATCCACACCCTAAAGCAGCCGGGGCGCGTTTAAAAACACCACCGACCTTATTTCGGCATTAATTAAACGAAACGGGCCCAATTCTGGCCGCCTCTCAGTCTAATTGAAATAAATGCGGAATTTTAATCTGAGAATGGATGTTCGTATGCTTTGAACCCTTTACTCCTCTGCAAAGACGTCTTAATTCCAGACTTCTTAAGTAGATTACACGCGCACAATGAACGCTTTGACATCGCCTACATAGAAATTCTTGAAATATTTTGGTGAAATGCGAAAAATTACTATAAATTATTATTTTATACAAGCTGCTGTGCGTCCGCTTCGTACTTATATTTAATTTGAGTAATTATTTTATTTAAATCATTATTACTTCACCCACTGGTGTTACTGTTCAGTGCTGTGTTTTGGCTTGAATGATAAGTATTCTAGGGACATAACTTCCTAAGCCGCCTCGTTAGTCTAGTGGCTCGATACAAAGCCATAGATCCTGAGATTCGGGGTTCCAAGTCGGGCCGATAAAAAGTTATTTCTCGAAAATTCTCAGTAACAGCCTGAAGTCTGGTAGTGTGTACTCCCGTGCCTTCGAAAGTACATAAAGCCGTTGGTCCTGCGCCTTAACTCTTTCCGATCGTGACAAATTTCGCTGTCCCATTTGATTATGAGAGCGAGGGAACAGGTCCACACTGCACCTGTGCTTGTGTATGCACTTGTGTACTATAATTTGTCCTGTGTGATTGGTTGGCCTCCCATGAGATTAGCGACCATCATCCATCATGACCGAAATCGACCATACGACATCATCAACATCCTAAAACCCATTGTTGGTAAAAATTGTACAACATAAGAACGGGTTCAAATATCTTAAAGTGGGTCGTATACTCGTCTGTCAACTCTTAATAAGCAATACTACTTCTTCTGTGTAATTTAAAATAATAATAACAATAAGTATATTAATACTAAAATAATGATTATCATTATGATAATAAAATTGGAGTGTCTGTTGTGAGTGTCGGCTGAACCGATTTCAACGTGACTTTCACGGGCAGATAGCGGATGTAAAAAGGAGTAACTTAGGCTACTTTTATTTTAGAATTATATATAGAATAAAAATAAAATCACGCTACAACATCCAAATAACTAAAATTTAAACAACGCGCACAAAGTCGCGGGCACAGCTAGTATTAAATATGATAAAGGTGTCATCGTAATTATATCTTTTATATATTAAACACAAAGGATTAATCAAAATAACGGAATTCAATACAGACATTGTACTACATTTTATATGAATTATTGTTGGGTAGATATATTAAATAAAGTTTTATATTTATTAAATATGCTTAAAATTTCAATCAATTCGTATAATATATTAATAGCAAGTAAAAAAGTATTATTAAATAGCTTTGATATTTAATAAACTATAATCAGATTATATTATATTATACTTCGACGATATTTAAGAACATGTAAAATTAAATCATTATTATTTCATCAACTTCAAATACAAATGCCATCAAAAAATTAATACTAATACCTTCATGACGTGGAGATAAGAGAATAATAAAAAAACTGACTCGGGAAGCCCATAAGATGTGAAACGTCTCAACAAGGGAACCGATGGAAGGATTACGAAAGCGTTATGCCGTTTTCCGACACGACACACGATTCGGTCTTACCTCGAATAAATGTTTCACATAAGAAGTTGATGACATCCTTAATACGAATTTACGAGTCGTCGATTCCATGCCCAACAGTTCTCTCAATTATCCATAATGGGCTACGATTTACGCACGACTGATACAAATATCAGCTAGTCTAGTAATCTTGTGTGAACTATGGTGATCGTTAGACTGATCCGACCATTGGACCTGTCTTTGTCACTAATGTACTGTAAACGGGAAAGCGACGTGCGATGTCAGAAGGATTGGTTCTTTGAATAGCTCTAAATGCCTGGATAGAAACCTATTTATGTTATATGATCGAATTTAATGTAATTAATTCATTTATTTCATAGACATATACATGTTATTTCGAGTAATCAAATTATTGTGTGTTATTGATTCACGTTAATTACACAAATCAGAATCACAATTTACTTGTACAGTCGAACAGTGACATCCGATAATACCATTCTTGCCCGAAGAATTAACTATGTAATTGCTTTCGGTAGTTGACATGGATTATTTTAATAATATTTTCATAATACTATTTCGTCCAGATTTCGTTATTTTGTCCAGAGGATCAGGATTAAGATTAAAACTGGGAAATTATCCTGCCATTCATGCAAACATTCCACGCGGTCAAAATGTATGTTGTTAAGTAAAGAAAAATGTCGTATGGTTTGGTTTAAACGGTGATCTTAACTTTATTTTTTCATTGAATTGCATTCAAAGAGGAAACCTTTATCCAATAATATAACTACAACAGAAAAATATCCCTTAGAAATAAGTTCCACTGAATATATATTTTATTCAATTTTGAGTTATATATTAAAAGGCTTACCCCGAGGCTTATTCATTTTAATAAATTTTAGCCTTCAATATATTATATATATAGAGATTTTATTTGCAATATCAGGATTATTCATGATAAGTGGGCGTATATTAAAACAATTTTATATTTGAACGATCCACATATTCAGTAAGTTTTCAATTAAACAAATCAATTACACAGATAAATTCACAATTATCATCAATATCGGTTCGTTAATAAATCATATACACAAACACACATAAATCAGTGAATCTTTTACTGAAAAGAATAAAGATAATGTCAGAAATTAGCGATTTGTCGCATACTGACGATCTAACATGGCTGCCATCGACGCGGCTCTTCACTAGAGCGCCGTTCAATTCCCACTGACACTCTTTTCCAACCAGTATGAATAAACAAGATGGCCCAACATGCGCCGTCATATATATTTAGTTGATGTAACAAACAAAATAAATGTTGTGAATAAAATGTACTCTAGACCAATTTTCGCTTTTCTCAAGGGATATTAGTCATTTACCCCGACCAGTAGCGTAGCTATGGCGTGGGCAAGGTGGTGCGTGCATTACGGCCATAAAGGTGAAAGGGCAACCTCAAACAGTGCCTTACATATCAAACTAGATTCAGATAGGCATACGTTGACAGACATATCTTGACATTTATTATTAAGCATTTTTTTACTGGAACAAGACGTTTCTCTCGCATGAAACGGAGGGGGGGAGGTTGGTTTATATATTAACCATTAGCAGGTGAAAAAATATGGCATCATGGCCATATTTTCATACTAGCTATTTCCGTCATTTTTTTCAACGTATTTTCGCACACTGATGCCTAAAGAACTATTTTTATACAAAAAGTATGGGTTTATAAATATTATGTTAATAAGAGTAGAGACCCCAATTTTTCTAAAAGCAACACCTCACCACAGCCTTTATCCGCCGAGCTACACCACTAGTCCTGATTCGGGATTTAAAGCTAGTACCTCAGGGCCTGCGCTCTTATGAGCTACATGGCCTTGTTTGGCGGATGAGATGGTAAGTGGTCATCACCGCCCATAGACAAAGGCGCTGTAAGAAATATTAACCATTCTTAAATCACCTATGCGCCACCAACCTTGGGAACTAAGATGTTATGTTTCATGTGCATATAGTTACTTCGTTAGCTTGTGCTAATAAAATATCTCTGTGTGCGTGACACGACATAAGATTAAAAACAGCAAAATAAAAACAAAATAAGATTACATAATTGCCTTTGCTTTTAAGTGTTGCGTGTAACGTTAATTGCCTTTGTTAGTGATTTATAGATAGTGATCACTTTTGGTGATCGTAAATAAAAGGATCTTGCGGGCTGGCATGGCAAAGGTGGCTAGTGCAGGTCATTCTTCTTGACTGTTAGTACCGTTACTACCAGGAGTGCAATCAAATGGACACCTGAAAAATATAAAAAAAATTACGACAGCCTCGTTGTAACAAGGGAGTGGTAACGTAAATTTGAAGATTATCCACATATGTGTATTTATTTATTGTAGTAGTTACACTATCAAATTTAAAATTAACATCTGATATAGCTAACATTCAAAGTGATAAGTCTTTTTTTTTATTCGTATTTTTAATGAGCCTCAATAGGCAACCTATAGGTCGGCCCGACCGTTACACGCCAAATTCAATCAAAAATGGTACAAAAAGTAAGACTAAATCAGTTTGAGAGAATGACTAACAAATTCATAAATTTTAATAGCTGAAATACTCGAAGGTTCACGAAGAATTGAATTAAAAGTACCAATATTAAACAAATTAATATAAATTTTCCAATATTCGATTATGTTGACGTCTAATACATGGATTTAACTCTAGATCTTCTAAATTAGTTAGATCTTCTGCATAATTTGGGAATAACATTTATGCTTTTTCTGCGTAAGTCTGACCATGTTTCCCAGTATCGGGTCTCAATTAAAGTGGCTGTCAATTAGTCTTCGAAGAAACTTGCGCGCCTTATCTCTTCTCTGCTCTATACTTTTTTTTTATATAAATATTGGACAACGTCTCATACATTACTCTGATCCCAATGTAAGTAGCTAAAGTACTTGTGTTATGGAAAATCAGAATTAACAACGGTACCCCAAACACCCAGACCCAAGACAACATAGAAAACTAATGAACTTTTTCTACATCGACTGGGCCAGCCATGAAAACCGGTGTACACACTATGTTCGAGAGGGGATAATAATCTTAAAACACCCTGCGGACATGAAATTAAATATAATGAAATCATATATACCAATATAAATCAAATATTAATATTAATATCTAACAAAGAAACTTCTCTGAATTAAAAAACTTCTTCACTAATTCTTCACGAATTAAAAAAAGACTAATAATAAAAATTATTAACAAAAATAACACAAATGAGAATGAAAAAATATAAAATAAAAAAGCAAGAAGCAAAAATGCAATAGTCCAAAGCCTAACCTAATAAAGTGGTCAGAAGTTTTATCAAGCGTCAAATTGTTGACATTATACCTTCGATCAACAATAAAAACTGATATTGTGTTTGTTGAAATTAAAAATTAGTTAATACTAATCCTGAAACGCAATTATAGTAACTACATAATATATGTATAATAGCCAACAATTTACAGAACATAAGATAGCAATTAATTAAAGGAACAGTTCGTCTAACAAAACGAAAACGTGCTTTTCAATGTTCTCTTGCTTTGCTCAGGCTATCTGAGTGGAGCTGTCAGATTATGGAATATAGTCGACAGAACTGATACTGGCAGCAGCAGGAGAATTAGTTGCCAAGATAATATCATGCGGTGTGCCATTAATTAAGTTAAGTTTTGCCGTTGCGAACAACGAGAACGAGAGAGAAATTCATCCTTCGTCAAGCATTTTGACATTCCGAACTTATGTCTTGCAGGTCTGTTGACCTGTATTTTTAATAAAAGTCTTTGAGTACTAGATTTTATTTCGGAGCATTGTTCGTGCGTGTTGTCTTTGTTTGTCACATATTCGAAAAAACAATTGTATTGTTGAAATATCTCATGACCTACCTACCTACACCGACAGGCACATACAGAATTGGCATCAAAGCATATTATAACTCCAATTATTTTCATGAAAACCTAGCTCGTGAAGCGAGGAACACGTCCTTATCCATATTATTAATCACACCTTCAGGGAGCGTGAGGGTCTATTGGTCAAGCGTGTACTAAAATTCCTGTCGAATAAATGTCTACTGTAATTGGATTTGATTGTAGCTTTCCATTATAATTACGTCTGGGTATTTTTTTATTTGAATTCATTCCAGTTTTGGTATTTTTATTTTCATTTAATCATGAGTATATTACTTATGTAGAAATAATTACAACACTAATTATGGTCGTGTGGAATGTGGGCAAGAATGCTAACGGCATGTTTTAATGCAAGTGTAATTACATATACATACGTACGTTTGGAGTGTGTTATATTTAAACAAATTTAAACCATTTACTTTCATGTTTAATAAACAAATATATAAATTACCTCGTGAACATATTTCACTTGTGGATAATTTTTTATTCGTCTTGCCGTTGTAATTATTATTTTGGTCTCATTTATAAATAAAATTTAATAAAGAATTTATTCGTATCATCATTCATTAATTTATTTTACAAATAATGTAAAACCTTTTTTAATCAATTTATTATGTTACCTTGTTGTGATGATAAAAAATGTTTGAAGGCTCGATAGAATGTAACTCTTTCTCGCCTATTTTCGATCAACCTCTGTGTATCGTATAACGGTGTAATCGTTAGGGCGATGAAGAGATAGCTCGGGGATCACAATTCGAAACAATAGCCTCTTAAACGGACGGATCATTTATCTTCGTATTTTATTTCCGTCACTTCAAAATCTTTGATGTGGGCAGGATTGCCTAGCGCACAATAAAGGGAAAAAAGAAAGAAAAAGCAATGGAAAGACATATCAGGCGATTATTATACATGTATAGGATACAATTATTATACATGTATAGGATGAACTTTCCAACTAGACGTGGGTGACCAAATCGAAAACTATTAGCAATATCAAAACATACTTAAAGGACTCTAAGGCCCGATTTTGATAAAAATTAAAACTTCATATCGAAGGAAATCTAGTCCATGTAGGTATATATAGCATAATGAAATAGGCTTGAACCTTACCCCAGTAATGAGACTCATACTTTATTAACATACTTATATTTATTTGCTTATACTTATAGTTATATTTGATGTATGTAAGGTTTAATCCGCAGTATATTGAGTGAGCCAGTGTAATCACAGGCACAAGGGACATAACATCTTAGTTCCTGAGGTTGGTGGCGCATAAGTGATGTAAGGAATGGTTAATATTTCTTACAGCGCCTTTGTCTATGGGCGGTGCCTTTGGTTCAGGTGTGGATGGACCCTATGGTGCACGTAATAAGTTGAAAAGCAGTTCATCGAACGATAAACAGTCAAAAGTTAACCACGAACTCCTCGACGACATCGGGAACAGTGGTTCTTTTGTTCGTAAAAATATTTAAAAATTTGTATGAAATTTCTTAATATTTTATTTTGGCCGTGCCGTATATTGACTGACTGCGATATATATCATTTTAGTTTGACTTTGATATGAGTCTTTAATTCTCATAAGCTAAGTGCCTTTTTCTTTTTCAATTGTTGCAGCACGATCAACTCTGTCATACATTTTAAATTTATGAAAAGTTTGTTGATATATTTTTATATACATCCTTAAATGCGAAAGTGTTTTGTTTGTTATTCAATCACAATCGAAGGACTTAACGGATTCTTATAATAATAGTACATAATATTTCTATTACACCCAATTGTTATCAGTTTTGTAAAACAAATACTTTAGTTCTATTTATTTACAATAAAAATATTTTTTATATATTTTTATTTTTGTGTATTTTATTTTATTTTGAAACTTGATATTGCGATATATTTTTAATTAAATTTTATACTTCAACCGTAGAAATTATGTTTAAAATCAAAGTTTATCTGTGAGCTTCAGGACTTAGTAACTGTCAAAAGAAATCGATAAAAATTACGAAATTACATTTAAACTACAAGTAAAGTAATAAAACGTAGAAATTGAAATTGTCTAGATTAATAAGATGCCCAGACTAATTAATAACTTAATTATAAAATCTCTTTTATAATATTATAAGCTATTAAATTGCCAATCATGTTTCAGTTTTCTCATAATATATTCGGTATAATCTTTAAAACTCTGTCGCCTTTTGCTGCAGAAAAAAAATTCATCTAGCAGATCCCCATCTAATAGGGGATCCCCCTTTTCCCTCTAATAGGTTCTGTTCTGAAAAGGGAAAGCGTCAATCCAAAAAGGAGAACTGTACAGTGTCATGGACCGTATCACATCGGCGTATAGGCATGGAAATTCTGGCTCTCCCATGTTGGATAGAAGGTGGTCCAAGGTCTGCTGCCTTGGTGTTGATGGGCTTTCGACCTTTGGAATTGAAAAGGTGCCTGTAGTATCTTCCATTTGAGATCGGACGCCATTTCCCCTCATTCTCTTTGTCTCCTGTATATACTGTTTTATTTAATTTTATTTTTTGTTATTGTTTTGATTCACACGGGATTGTAATAATAATTTTATTTTTTGTCATTTCATTACTCTCAAACATGGTTGATATATGTCAAAAGCAAGTAGCTTCCTACCGGGTGTCTCCCGATAACACTGTTTTTTTTTTAAATTCACTTATCGGATATAGCCAGACAACTATTATTACTAAGTCATAAAATTAGAACCAATAATTACTTTATTTGTATGATTTTTATATACTATAACTAAATAAATAAGAGAACACAAACAAACACACTTTCGAATTTATAATATAAGTAAGGAAGGAACATTTCGTTTTACTGAGATGTAAAGTATTGGTGTCAAAGTTTTCCCCAAGTGAACTGAACTGGGCAGTCAAGTAAAGTAACCATTTTGTTCGCCACTCACCCGATAGGGCGATTTATCGTTGAACATTCGCTAAAGTTCTAAATCGGGCTGGGAAAGGAGGTAATCGAGATCGACAGTTCGTTGTAAGAGTTACTTTTACGTTACAAATTACCTCGAGCTATGTATACTGTTAGGCGTATTTTATATCAAAAAGACTTGTTTTGGCTGTTGATAAAAGAAAATTAATAAAATTCAACTTTCTGGTACGTATTTGTAGGAAAAAATCACAGTCACCATTTGAAATTTATTGCAAAGAAACGTTACTACACCGATACTACGGATAAATGAATCCGAACACAATCCAAGATTTCGTTTAAAAAGCATGATTATTATTATTAAAAATATTATTTAATGTCTCCACTTTATTATGAAATCCTTCAGCGATGTTTCGTAGTTGGAATAAATAATGCTAAGAACAAATTGAATAAAATATGATGCAAAAAAAAGAACAAATCGTAATATCCTAGCTATAAAGGTACTAAAGGCTGTAAATATCCCCTTATTTATTTAGGAGAAGGTTTAGCACAGTTTCCACTACGATTCTCCACTGTGGATTGGTGGATACACGTAAAATATAAATCTTACCACCACGAGTAGCTTTCCTCAAGATTGATCTTGAAGCTTGTACTTGACCGAATTTAAACCCGCACTATTCCCTTAGATTCACGTTTCGTAACCATGGCAACATAAAGGCTCTCACTTACAATAAAAACAATACAGTCGATATTATCTCAATACCGATCGCTTACGAATTCGTAACAAGTGAAATATACGGTTATCACTTGGTTAAACATATCAATGACGTTGTTTATTCATGTAAATAGGATTACACGAAAATAAGGTTCGTAAGAAAATGTAGGTAAGATAAATTTAGATGGAACAAAATACAATTTCCAATTTCGATTGCGTTTATTTTATAACTTGTATCTATTTTGACGTTTTGACTTTTCGTTTATTAATACTCGACGAAGTTTGAATACGTGATGTTTATTTTTGTATTGTTTATACACTCGACCTCAAAATCTATTTCTGGTTGACTCTTGTTAACGCTATTGACATTTATAAAAAATGATATTAAACAAAGTACGACATATTTAGATGTACCTTGATAGCTTTGCTGGTGGGCGACCAAGTACTGACAGTACTTGAGAGGTAGACCTCTTAGAACGTTCTAGAGAACATTCTAAGAGTGTCCCTGCGAGAACGCATTTGGTAAGGACGTTGTTTGATTAGACTGGCGGGTTATCACTATCATCAAGACGTATTAAAATACAAAATGTCAATATAAATCGTGATTCAGAAAGTTGTTTTTCATGCGAATTTTCTTGGGAAAAATTGTTACCTTTGAAACATTTTTAAAAATTGTTACTTCTACTTAATAAAATTTTAAAACGTCAAAGAGGATGAATATTTGCTCAGGAATGTCTTATAAAACGGAGTTGAGCTCTAATAAAAGATTTTTCGAAATTCATCACCTAACCGGCTGTAACTAAGGATAAAAGTTTGTATGTCCTTTACTTTCAACACCATTATTGTTGAAAGTGGTTAATGTGGAATTCAGTGTTTACGCTTCTGTTTATGACTAAAATAGATGTTACAGAGATTTCGAAAACTCATCTCAATTAAAATAATAACATTATTCCTAAGTGGATAAATGTATTCCTAGAAGATTATGTAATGGAAAGAATAATCTTTTAATAAACTAATACTGATAACTTTATTTAATAACTTTTCGATATCCTTGATTACTAATTACTATTTGAAAGCCTGATTTATTTCTTATACCGCCAATGCGCCACCAACCTTAGAAATTAAGATGCTATGTCAAAAATTGGCCAAATGCGAGTCGAACTTGCGCATGAAGGGTTCTGTATCCATAAAAACGGCAAAAAAGTCGTGTCTGTTGTATCGGAGCCCCCTTAAATATTTATTTTATTCTGTTTTTTAGTATTAGTTGTTATAACAGCAGCATAAATATATCATCATCGTGAGAAAATTTCAGCTGAAAAATTTCAGAAATGAGAGCCGAGATGGACCGTTGGTTAGAACGCGTGCATCTTAACCGATGAATTCGGGTCAAACCCAGGCAAGCACCACTGAATTTTCATATGCTTAATTTGTGTTTATATATAATTCATCCCGTGCTAGGCGGTGATGGAAAATATCGTGAGGAAACCTACATGTGTATAATTTCAACGAAATTGTACTAGATGTACATTCCACCAACCCGCATTAGAGCAGCGTGGTGGAATATGCTCCATACCTTCTCCTCAAAGGGAGAGGAAGCATAAGCCCAGCAGTGGGAAATTTACAGGCTGTTAATGTATACTGTAATATATGTGAAAATTTCAACTGTTTAACTATCACGATTTATGAGCTACAGCCTGTCGACAGACGGACGGACAGCGGAGTTTTAGTAATTGGGTCCCGTTTCATCCTTTGGGTACGGAACCCTAATTATGACTATAGTTACACTGTTCAACTTACCCTTCAAACCGGAACAAGACAATATTAAATATTTCTGTTTTGCGGAATAATATCTGAGTGAGTTTT
The DNA here is from genome assembly GCF_905147765.1 of Vanessa atalanta. NCBI lineage: Eukaryota > Metazoa > Arthropoda > Insecta > Lepidoptera > Nymphalidae > Vanessa > Vanessa atalanta. The sequence goes on along the minus strand of NC_061884.1, from coordinate 10,147,113 downwards.
CTACCCAGAATAACCTGCATAAAGCCTTACCAACAAGTTAGATCATTATGATCGTTTTCTAGGCTTTCTAAGTACTTTATTTTGTTGTTAATAACACTTTACAAATCCTTTCAATGTTTTTTAATGTTAATACCGTTCTTTATCTACACTAATAAGCTAATTTAAATTTATGTAATGAAACTGTACTTAACTTAACTTAGATTATATTTCAGACTAGTTATCGCCAGCGACTTCGCTCGCGTTTTACAAGATATTCGAGTGCTAGGTAGAAAAATTTGCCTATGTCCTTTCTTGGAGTACCAAGTGCCAAGGAGCAACAGACAGACCGACAGATAGAGTTACTTTTATATTTACAGAATTATTATACATTATGCAACTGCTCACTGTTACATAAAATTATGCTAATTTAAAATAACAGAAAATGCTCTTAAAGTGGTAAAATAAGTTTATGTGATGAAGCAATGTTTTATCATTGAATAAAAAAAAAACAAAATCTATCCACCAACCCCCATTGGAACAGCGTGGTGGAATATACTCCAAACCTTGCCCTCAAAGTGAGAGAAGGCCTTAGCTCAGCAGCGGGAAATTTACAAGCATGTTGTATTGTAAAAAAAACTATTTATTTCGATCATAAAAAATCACTAAACTTTAACTAATACTCCATTGTTTAATTAAATTAAAACATCGAAAGTCATAAAATTAACCTACCATTTCAGTAACGTTCGTTTTTATTGCGTGCTTAACAAAAACCTATCGAACGAAGAGAAGAGGTAATAAGGGATGATTGTTCTAAATAAGGTAGGTGAAAGTAATTGTGGCGTATTGGTGCCCTTAGGACGAGTTAGGAAGCGATTGATTCACTTTTCCTCTTCCATTCTATCCTTAGAGATTAATCTTATAAACTTTATCGAAGCTGATCGTTTATAGGGATAATAAAATAAATGTATTTCTTGCGACTATTTTCAATTCTTTTGTAAGTCATCAACTATTATATAATACACGTTTTTGTTGGGGATTTCTTTATCCGTTCGGTATTTATAGCATTCAAATATATAGGGGGATATGGTTTATAGAATATATACTTACATATAAAAGTTAATACTGTATTTATTAACTTGTAACTTCTATTAGGCGATAACGCATTGTCCGTAACTATCTTTTGGGCTTATCAATTTGAAAAAAAAAGGATTTCAAAATACTCATTTTAATCTAATAAACTGTAACAGTTGTTTTCAAATATATTAATAAAACATAAGTAAATTATAATTTATAAAAAAATTAAACCGACTTTTATATTTTCTTACGAGTAATTTACCTATATCTCTGAAACTACTGGACCGATTTTAATGATACTTACACTGTTTCAAAGTTGATGTGTACCGAACATAATCATCTCGATATGACTTTTAGTTTTCGAGAAATTCGTGAACAAACATACATACACTTACAAAATTAAAAATACATACTTGGAAGCCTAAATGGGTCATCATACTCAAATATAATTCAACTCTATCAATGTTACGTACATGTCGAACTGATAACCTCCTTTTTTTGAAGTCGGTTAGTTAAATGGTATAGAAAAACAGAAGCTAAACTACATTGTAAGTACTTCCGAAAGTGTTAATAAGTCATTTGAATGAAATAGCAACTGTAAGGGCTACGACTGAACATGAAAACAATAAGACTGATCTCCTTCCAAAGGGGACACAGAAGAAATAAGAAACACAAATTATTGTTATTTTAAGATGGAATAACTTTTCGGGCCCCACGATACAGGTCTCCTAGTGTGGGGTCCAAAGATAATCAAAATTTTAAAATTGCTAAAACCATAATGCACCTCAACCAATGGAAAACATTGTAATAGTTTAAGTTTAAGAAGGTTAATAGTGTCATATGTTACTCTATTATGTAAGCATTGTGTTTTTCAATAAAGTTTTATTAATATTATTATTTATATTTTTTACTTTTTCAATGCTCTCGTTTTATCGAGGTTTTATTTTCCGTTTTTGCGGGATTTTGTCCAAACAAAAACGGTTAGGACTACCTAATCATTAGATAAGAATTTCCGAACAATTCTACATGTATTGCGTATGACTGCTTTCTGTAATAAAATAAAAGTGAGTTTGTGAATACCAAGCGCCTGTAAGCTGGAGAAAAGTGATATTATTACTGACCTTACTAGTTAGCAATAAAATTATAAGCTATGAAAAAAATCGCTTTACCGCTTCAAGATTTGAAATTAAGACGTTAGTATACATCAATTTATATAAAGTTGTTATATTTGCTTGAGATTAATAGACTTTGAGACATTATGACATTAATTCATGGAAATAGTTTGTATATCATACATTTTATAGTAGCTCGCCAAACAGCAATACCCAGTATTATTGTGTTCCGGTTTGAAAGTTAAGTGAACCAGTGTAACTATAGGAACAAGGGACATAACATCTTAGTTCCAAAAGTTAGCGGTGCAATGGCGATGTAGGAAATGGTTAAAATTTCTCAAAGCGCCATTGTCTATGCCTATAGACAATGACCACTTGCCATCTATATTCATTAGATATTCTACCACCAAACAGCAGTACTCACAATTGTTGTGTTACAATTATTTAGGGGAAAGTGAGCCAGTGTAACTATAGGGACAATGGACATAACATCTTAGTTCCAAAAGTTGGCGAAGCAATGACAATGTTCGGAATTGTTAATATTTCTTACAGGCCATTTTTCTGAGCCCATAGACAATAACCCTTGCCACGATCGGTTCGCCCATTTGATCGCCCGCCTACCTATATCATAAAATCATAAAAACATCTGTACTGATCAAGCTAATATGTTATATACGCATTTAAAAAAATAACTTATTATGAGCGCTTTTGTGCAAAAGATTTAAATAACGAATGAAAATAAATATAAATTTAAAGAAATGAATAACCTTCCTCTACAATAGGCTTTAGCAGATTCGCTCTGTACTTTATAATCCGCCTCTTGACCTAAATTACTAAAATAAACTCTCATTTTCTTCCAGTTTCTTTTTCAAATTAACTGCATTATTTAGCAACTGAAATTTTCATTCCAGTATTTATCTGATAAAGGATTCATTATTTATATACTTAAAGTATACAATGTATAAATTCGACGACCTCCGTGGTCGAGTAGTGTGTACATCGGTTTTCATGGGTACGCCACTCCGAGGCCGAGTCGATGTAAAAAAAGTTCATTAGTTTTCTATGTTTTCTTGGGTCTGGGTGTTTGTGGTACCTTCGTTACTTCTGATTTTCCATAACACAAGTGCTTTAGCTATTTACATTGGGATCAGAGTAATGTATGTGATGTTGTCCAATATATATATATATATGAAATAATAATATAATAATTTTATTAATGAACAATTTTAAACTAGGCAATTTGATCTTGTTGTTATGGTTTGGTTATAATATTATTTCCTAGAAACTCACAACTGCGAGTTTCTTTTTTTATTTTCTAAGTTAATATTGTTTGATTTATAAAAAAAAAAGTTTTATATTGATTGTTATACTTTGATCGAAATATTCCTTTGTTGTGGGTTTTGTGTTTACGATTTAACAAACACGCACTATATTTTAAAGTGCAATATGTCAAAATAATTTTGATGAATTAATTGAAATATATTTTCGATGCATTTTCTTCAATAACTTCTGTACAAGAATGATTTGAAGATCACTGAACGTACATTGAGTGATGTTAGTGAACTATTTCACGCGAGCCTCACACGGTCGCCAGCTTAACTGATACCTTCATGTGGTCACCACTCGAGACAATTTCTTATATTTTCATATACTCGAATATATATGTATGTAACTCGTACTATATTACATATAAGTATACTTTCATAATATGTAAGCTTAAGTATTTTTAGTTTATTTAGGAATTTTATTACATACGACCCTTATTTGCTCGACAAAACTGTTGAACAAATAAGGTTATCCAAGGTTGTCTGAGATTTCTGGAAGCAATAAGTCTGTCTTTGTAGACTATACATCATCTAAGTTTTATAATAGTTAGTGGTAGGGCTTACCTGCGTAGGTACCACCCACTCATCATATATTCTTATTTGAAATGTGAGTAAGCCGATGTAACTAAAGGTATAAGGTCCATAATATCTTAGTTATGCAGTTAGCAGTCTTAGTATACAGAAAAGAGCTATCCGAACTATTTACAATATTAGCTCTAGGACATCATTACGCGAAAAATTTAAAGAAATAGGTGTATTAACGGCTGTTTCACGATATATTTATGATAATATAATGTTTAGACAGAAGAATATACAAAAGTATTCCATAAAAGCTGATATTACATTACATTACATTACATTAGCAGCCTGTAAATTTCCCACTGCTGGGCTAAGGCCTCCTCTCCCTTGAGGAGAAGGTTTGGAGCATATTTCACCACACTGCTCCAATGCGGGTTGGTGGAATACACATGTGGCAGAATTTCTTTGAAATTAGACACATGCAGGTTTTCTCACGATGTTTTCCTTCACCGCCGAGCACGAGATGAATTATAAACACAAATTAAGCACATGAAAATTCAGTGGTGCATGCCTGGGTTTGAACCCGAAATAAGAATAAACTTGTAACCCCTACTTTCCGTTTGCATACGGTACAGAGAACGTTTTTGGGCAATGATATACGCATATATAATAAGATACCGGGAAATGTAACCAATTTAGCATTTACGAAATTTAAAAAGTTTATTAAAACTAAATTAATATATAAGTCTTATTATTCATTAAAAGAGTATTTTTTAGAAAAAAACGCCTGGATTTAGGCTCGGGTTTCATCACAGGACACGAATTATTGTAAAAAAAACAGCATTGTAAATCTGTTTATTTAAAAAGAGCAATAATGCGAGTTTCTTGCCGTTTCTTCTCGCTGGAGGCTGCTTTCCGAAACAGTGGTAGTATTTTAATATTGACGATTCAAAAATTCTTCGTGACGTTTACTTGAATAAACTTGATTTGATTCCCAAAGTTGGTGACGCATTGGTGATATGATTATTTCTAGCAGCACCAATGTCTAATCTCTTACTGTCAAATGGCTCATTTGCCAGAATCCCTAGCCATGATATTGTAGAACGAAAACTGAGTGACGTAGCCGAGGAAGTGACGTCACCTTTCAGACGTAGATAAAGAAAGAGGATGTGACCCTTGTGTTGTCATGGCGGTAATTTTTTTTTAATATTTATATTGTCTACCTTAGATCTGCAATACTTATCAACAATAGTATATAATATGTATTTATGTTTGAAAAGCGCGTTATCTTGAATAAATACAGGCACATTGCTACTCAATGTCGGTTGCATTGACGATGTAAAAAGTGCTTTATATTTCTAACAAACTAATTTTATGTAATAATCGCAATCTGCGTACCGATATATAAAAAAAAAAAAGTATACTTTCAGTAACAGAACCATTATATTCTGTCATATTTATGATCTTCAGTTGTTTTCCACGTTTTCTGCCACTGGGCTTACCGAACTCTGTGAAAGCATCGTTTATATTCTCGCTTGTCTTCGTCGTGATCATAATATATTTATTGAATTTAAAACTAATTTACCATCATCAAACAGTTTAATGCCTTTTGATTAAGGCATGATTCAAAATTTTACGAGAAAATGACATCTGGTGGAAGATGAGATTCGCAATTTTATTGAACGTAAAACACAGAATTGAAAATTTGAAAATCGAAATGCCTAATATTGCACTTCAAGCTTGTCGAACATGACACGTGACGTCACTCACTTTAAAATTGAATTTATAGGTTTTTTATCGTTCGTCTTGAAAACGGTAAGAAACTCATATAGAATATTTGAAATAAGCAAATTTACAATTATGTTTGTATTCACAATTACTGTTCCTAATCTATCCTGTATAACCCAAGTCTAAATCCAGGCGTCTGTCTTTAAAGCGTATTATTTTAATTTATTATATTTTATTTATTTTATCAAATTATTGGTTATATATATATATATATATATATATATATATTTTATTTATGTCTAAAAATGATTTGGAAATCAATGTGAAAGATGTGTGACGTCATTCTAAATCCAACATGGCGGTATACCCAAGATGGCGAACCAATTATTTTATATGCACTCCTACAATATGGATATCAAATAAAAAGGGTTGGTAAGAATAATTAGAAAAATAATGTGACGTCACTCTTAATTCAATATGGCGGTCTTCTAAAGCTTGGGATTCGATTTTATTATTATTATATTTAAAAAAAAAAAAATATTCAAGAAGAAGAAGAAGGTTTATATGTATAATATATGCACAACATAGTTGAGGAACACTGATAATTTTAGAGGTTTCTGAAGTGATGACGTAAATAAACAAAATTTTTGCGCTTACTTTGCAAATGCTGGCCCTGCGAGATAGATCAAAATAATGTACTACAGTATTGCACTCCTTAAAAAGGTCTTCAAAAAAGTCCGTGATTGTATATATCTTAGGGATAACCCACAATACCATTTTTTATCGTTTACTTTTTACGAGAAATAATGGCTTATTTTCGAAGCGATTTTAAGCAATACAACATTTATTCTTATCCAATTAAGTACCTTAAATTCATTTTTTGTGCATTTAATATAGGTAAAGATGGCCTTTTACAGCAAGTAATTTAAATAAATATTTTCGAAGATATTACAGATTTAAAACGCAGGAACATAGCGGTTTGTATTGTGTAATGACTGAAAAACTGTGAACGTTGTAAAATATTCTGTAGTATATTTAGTATCAGCGTTGAACCCGTGCGAAGCCGGGGCGAGAATTTTCAAACTAAGTAAGTACAATTACTTAAATGACATGGACGGAGTAAATCTTATTCAGATCCAATGTTAAATTTTAAGGACTTAAGATAGCGAATAAATATTATATAAGTCTTTAAATAATAATAAGGAAGGATAAACATTTAGGGAGCTTAAGTGCTCATCTTGTATCACTAAAGTTAAATAAAAACCTTTCAAACTTTGAAAGTTACAAAGTTAGTGAGGACTTCTTTGTATATGTCATTAGAACTCCTCTCTCGAACTGGCTCTCTTTCGAGAGAAAAAACGTATAATTGTCCGCTCGAGAAACAATCTTGTCATAACTTTAAGAGGAACTTCGACTGGTAATTTCATTCTACTGAACCTAAATACGTCAGTTGGTATAAGTAGTATTATAACAGTCTGTAAATATCCCACTGCTGGGAAAATGCTCTCATTTTAAGAAGACAGGTTTTGTAATTTAATTTATGGTGCTGTGGTAGTGGATAGGATTATGGCGGAATTTCATCTAACACATGGGCCGCCTCACAATGTTTTTCTCAACCAACACAAAATTCAGTTATGTTTATCTGGGTTTGAATCCCCAATCTTCGGCTTAGATTGATATTTTAGCCTTTTAGTCATCTCCGCTCTGAAAGGTTATAAACGCCAAGCCTGGCATTAATACGACCCTTCTACTCAGGATTATGAATCATGGCACTTGTAAATCTAAAATCGTTAAATAGTTTTTCATTTCATTCATAAAACACTTAAGTTTTTTGATGGAAATTAATAATATCAGTAATCTCTCCATTATTAAAGGGAACATAAAGCAAAGCAGTTATTCTTCGTGATATTAACATAACAGCAGAATAAGCGCGTGGATAAAGAAAGACTGACGATTGAGAGGTGTTTTAAATTTAGCAATGTTGGATTTTCTCAATTTTATGATCGGTGACAGACCAGAAACAGATCGTATTTAAAAATTTAAGCTAGCTTAGAAGCAATCGCTGACCTAAGCCTTACAAAATATCTTTACACTTAGATGCGAGATAAAAACACCACAGATACTAACTACCTCCCACTGTCCGACCACACGTACTCGGAGTTTTGCAAAAAATTGACAGATTTTATATTGATTACAATTTAGTTACGCAGAACATATTATATACACAAACACAGGTACACTCTCTGTTCCCTTACTCTCATAATCCAATGGATGGCAAATCCAATACAGCCCTCGAGTTCAGGCGCAGGACCAGCTTAACGTGCTTCCCGAGGCACGGGGATACTTCCAGCTTCCAGATTCCGAGCTGTTACTGAAATTATTTCGACAGAAAAACATAATAAGTTTTTATCGACCTGACCTAAAGTTTGAACACAGAATATCGGGATAGTGGCCTTATATTTAGCCACTAGACAAAAGCGGTATTCAGTTGGTAATACTTATTATGAATAAATAATTTTGCCGCTGAAACTTTCAAGTAAGTGTGGTTGGGGTGACCTCATCGTATGTATAAAAAAGATGACACGCTCGGGTTTCAGACTATGTAATGAGCATGCGTTATCTAGCCTACTTTAAATCTGTGCTTCTTACATATAAGAGATTTTTAAATATGACCATCATTCATGTTAGATATAAAATATCGAAATTGATTTCAATCTATACGTATAATAAAATTGGAGTGTCTGTTTGTAATATTAAAATGACTGCGTTTTACTAAATGCATATGTATGTAAGTATATACAGTACATATACCTAAATAACATTTTTTACAATTTTTGTCGGTCTGTCTGTTTGTTCCGGCTAATCTCTGGAATGGCTGAACCAATTTTGGCGGGACTTTCACTGGCAGATAGCTGATGTAATAAGGAGTAACTTAGGCTACTTTTATTTTAGAATTATATGTAAAATAATAATAAAGTCACAATTTTTTATTAAATTCAAACGCGCACGAAATTGCGGGCACACCTAGCATTATATAAAAATGGAATATTTTTTTTATAGGTGATGAGTTTTTTATATTTTTTTGTCATCATATTTAGCAATGATATCTATTGTATACGCACAAATACACAAGGGAAAGGAGTCATGAAGGCATAAAAGAACGTCATGCCGTTTTCCGTCACGGCACACGAGTCGGTCTCATCCACAAAACGCAATTATACATCGAAAAATGTTGTCACAAACACCAAACAGACAAGTATACCTTTTCCGTTGCGTAGTGATTGCAAAAGGAAAAAGAAAAATAACTCATATTAAATATAAAATTAACAAGACCATCATATGCTAAAACACAATTTTATTGTAAACATTTCACTTAAAAACATTTAATTTTATTAACAGACGAAACGAACGTGTGCCTCGTCTATGACAAATATCGTTTAACGCACTATGTTTATCTGATATCATATTATGCTGGACTTCTCACGTTGATTGGGTCCATCGGACTATGTCCTAATTTACATGTATCTTCAATTTAAGTACTCATTTACAACTATACTTATTCGTCTTATTGTGCTAACAAAAGGCAGGTGGAGTCCACGGAACATCAAAGTGAAACTACAAAAACGAATACAAAATCAAGAGAATGTAAATTTCTGCTAATGCGAAACGACCCGTCTTTTTATTAATACGTCATAAGTGATGTCACTTTAATTAATCAATTAAAATTTAAAATCAATGTAAGATAAAGTTTTTTAATACACCTTTATATTACGCAAGTACGTCGTTATTGGAAAAATATGGAAATGGAACGTAAAATTTTAAGTACATACATGATAGTCATTCTATGACTTCGTAATCAGTCCTGAAACAACTGTTTTTCTCGAAGGCGTGTTTTGCACATATGTTTTCTTTACCGGAAGTTTAATCGAAATGTCAAGAAAACACGATATAAAACAATTTTATTATAGACTTTCATTGTTTAAGTTTTCTTGTAATAATTTCTTTATTCAAAATTTTATACAAGTTATCGCCCTCTGGTACTTTATTTTTAGTGGTCGATCATCAGGTTAAGGATTAAATTAAAGCCTTTGTCCTTCCTTGGAGCTCGAGTTTGCTTGCTACCGAATTTCATAAAATTTATTCTTCATACTTACTTCCTGCTTCATTCGTGTAAATGCTTCATTCAGTATGTTCTTCAACCGATTAATACTTTAAATCACCAAATAAATAAAAAAATGTATTGCCTGTTCTGGAGCATTTTGAAATCTTCGACTCAAATTGCTGCACCCACGTCTTGGTGGCATAGGTCTAAACGTAATCAAACTGAACTGAAGAGAAGTGAAGATAACAAAAATACCAAGAAACTGTACACGCAGAGGAATATTAATTAATGGTTGAATGACTTGACATGTACGATAATATTATTTTGTTTATTTGTTTGACATATGAAAAAATAATTAGCGGAATCGGTCCAGCTATTCTATTACTGTCTATAGCGGCGTTTGATGAAAGAAATCCTACGTAGCCTTTTTTTCTGTGTTATTGGATATTTTAAATAAAAGAAAAGTGATAAGTTATTGATATCGTTGTAGCGTGTAATGATTTTTTTAAATTTTACAGTATTCTCTGATTTGTTAATAGAGATAATCCACTATCTCTTAACCAATCGGAACCATTTTGCGCATCATTTCAGACGTCGTTGATTGGCTTCAGATCACGACATATTCTCAGACCGCAGTGCCGTAGATCATCCACAGACTATACGAGAGTTGTCCGGAACACTGTCATATGCATTAAGTTACATTATTTATGTAACTAAGTATAAAAACTCAAGGGCTTGGAGATAGATGTTCTGAATTCAAACAGTTTTTACTTTTGAAGCGTCGTAGTTACAATTTATTTTGTACAAAGTTATAATTTTTTTTTTATCTTATAAAATAAATTGATAGGTACGTATATTTCGTGCGAGTAATAATAATTATCATTTTCTTGTTGTATTACTTTTCAGTGAGATTATCAAAAATATTACTAACATAAACGATTAATTACCTTGTAAAGTTTGATGTTAATAAAGAATTATCAACTCATTATCATAATTATTTAGATTGAATACCTTGTTCGAAAAAAGTAATGTTCTAATTTCAGTAGTAAATGGGACTAACGGCTAAAAAACACCCAAGATACGTCAATCAATCTCCATCGTTTAATCGTGAAGGGATCCTGTTTTTCACCAACTGTCCCTTTTGATACCGCTAATAACATCTTCAGATTGAGATTTTGAAGGTCAGTCGATAAAAGTCTACTTCTGTTCTAGAGAGTTCCATTCCGTTTGAAATAATATTAATACTAATAGTCCCAATATTTCAGACGTTCGCTTTACACACGAATGTATTCTATTTAAACATTTTGGTACACAGCATGCTATTAAATACTTTTTTTTTTTTGTATCTTGTTTGAAGTAGTACTGTTGGCCCTACTGGCCTGTACAGCGTCACCGGGCGTTCGGGCGAGTGCTAGACTCAGCCCTAAAGTTCGAGGTTGACGTTCGAACTGAGGGTGTCTCCTATGAGATCGCACCTCGGCTCAGAACGTTGTCGGTGGGGTAAAATACTATTAAAACACGCATTATTTTTAACGAAATAAAATCCATGAAGTAATCTTTTAATATATCCTTTATAGAAAACATTATTTCATGTACGTTTCTATTTTACATAATATAATAAATATTAAAATAAAATATCTGAAATGAGCATACAATTCTGCCTTAATACAGCTTAGCGATTATATAATAACTAAATTTGAAACCCCTAATAATTATAGTTACGGAGATAGAGCTACTTTGGTTCGAAAATTTAAATCCCATTTATTCTCTATCCCGTGGGAATTTTGAAAAATTCCTTCTTACCGCACCTCTAGGATACTCAAGGTATACTTGTGCCAAATTTCAAGTCTCTAGGTCCAGTGGTTTAGGCTGTGCGTTGTCTGTCAGTCACTCAATCACTCAGTAACGGAAGAGTTTTATATATATATTTCATAAACAAAGTTACACAATATACAGATTATTATTAAGGAGGCTCATTCTTTTAAGCATGAAATGCATGTGCCAGAAGACTCCGCACTTCTAAGTTTACATTTCATTTGCTTAACTAATTACTATGTAATAATAAAAAAATGTGTAAGAGTAAAAAATTAAGACTTATTTTATAAATACGAATAGATACGTCGAAAAATGAACTACGAACATACAGATATTTAATTTACTATGTAAGGTGAGTGTGTGTATGTGTGTATGAGAGTGAGTGAAAGAAAGAGAAGTGTGGGTGATGAGGGTTACATATGTTGTAAAGTCGTACTTTCGATTCTTCCTATATATCGTATGAGAAGCTAGACGTTTTTAAAAAGCGCACGGCAATTTATTAATAACTAAAATTATATGATACAATAATAATGTATCTCCACGAATGAAAACATTTTTAAAATTCGATCAATTACCTCCTACAAACAACCAATTTTTTTTTCCACTTTATAATAAAATAGTATACTAACCTATTAGTATAAATTTCGATTCGAGAAATAAATTTCTTTAAAAACTAGAAAGACACTATGTCTGTTTTAATGTTTTCCAGTCCTTGATAACTTAATAATACATAAAATAACCTTATACAATCATATCTATGTATTCTCTAAATGCGTCAAATCTCGTCATGTTTGAGATAAACTCGGACATTAAGTATGTTTAATGCCCTGTAAGGGCATTTTGTATTTTATATAGATTAATGTTCGAATTACAAATGCTTATTAACTGTGTGAGTGTATGTGTGTGTGTGTGTGTGTGTGTGTGTGTGTGTGTGTGTGTGTGTTTGTGTATTAAATGTTTATTAATTAAGTGTCACATATAATCAGAGTTGAATAATAGATTTCCTAATATATTCCAACGTCAAACCATCACAACAATACTTTGTACTGTTGCGATCCGGTTTCAAGGATAAGTAAGACAGTGTAACCAGTAAGTACAGACTCAAGGAACAAGATGTTCGCTTCGACAACATCTGGTGGTGACTTTTCGTCTGGTGGCCATTTGCCTGTCAGCTTACATACAATAAAATAAAAATTGTTACATGCTATTTTTTTTATAATAAAACTTAAACTATTCGTGTAATGTATTTTTTCATTACTAAGTACGTATCGATTTAATATTTATTGGTTTTAAGTCCCTTTACTGCGTATATCTGTTCAGATTAAATTAGTTACCATTGAACCATTATATACGCATATAATTTAATTTTAATACGGCGTAGTAATTGACAATTGGAATCCATTAATTTCCGCCCGTAATAGATACACAGCCTATAAAACCTGCTCAGCTATTTCAATGCATTTGTATATTATATAATATTTATTAACTCTAAGTATATGCCATATTAGACCCATCTGGTAGTATCAAAGTGCCACTTAATTATTCGACTGATAAACTTCAATCATTTGTATTGCTCTGATCCAGTTTGAAGGGTGATTAATTGCAGGCACATTATACATCCTATATTAAATCACACGGTTTGGAGCGCACTGTCGGTGAAAAGTGGCTAAATTTTAACCGTATAAATTTCTATGAGTGAATGTGATCGCTGTTGCGTCAAGTGCAAAAAGTATAATAAAACATTACTCTAAAGTTTTATTGTTTTTTTATGATATAGGTGGCAAATGAGCAGGAGGCTCACCTGATTAAAAATGACTAACACCGCCCATGGGCATCTGCAACACCGGAAGGCTTGCAGGTGTGTGTCTTTTCTTGTAGGTAACACAAAAAAAAACGCCACGTACAAAATTGATATGAGGCTTATATTTTAGTTTAGTTAGTTTAAAGTAGCCTATGTCTATTTTTGGGGTTAAAGGTCACACCAAATCTCATCAAATTTTACTTGGTGGTAAGGCTTTGTGCAAGCCCGTCTGGGTAGGTACCACCCACTTATTAAATATTCTACCGCCAAACAGCAGTACTCAGTATTGTTGTGTTCCGGTTTGAAGGGTGAGTGAGCCAGTGTAACTACAGGCACAAGGGACATAAAATCTTAGTTCCCAAGGTTGGTGATGTAAGGATTGGTTAATATTTCTTTCAGCGCCATTGCCTATGGGCGGTGGTGACCACTTACCATCAGGTGGCCCATATGCTCGTCCGCATACCTATACCATAAAAAGTGGTTTGGCCGTGAAAGCGTTTCAGACAGACAGAGAGACAGACAAAGCTAGGTTCACATTTATGTGTAATATTAGTAAAGATAACATACATTTTGAAATAAAACTAGTTTTTAACGGATTTAATCGCAGTGTTCGTGGTCACGTGTCTGCCCGTGACCACGAACACTGCAAAGTGCTCGAAACGTCGGGATGTTAAAATAAAATAATTAATATACGCGATTAAATCCGTTAAAAACTAGTTTTATTTCAATGTGTAATAATCGCGAAAATCTAAGACAACATAACATACATTTACTGAGCCTTGATCGTCTTGATATTTTTTAAGTAAATATGACGCTTCTATTAGTATTAAATCGTATGTCATAATTTCATAATTTTAGAAAATCAGAAAAACGATTTGTTTTTATTTTCATCGTACTTCTGTTTCTATTACAACTAATTTACATACAAGGAAGGTCCCCACTGGTAACACTCAGCTGTATTGCAGTCCACATTCAAGAATTACATAAGTTAATGAAAAGAACTGAGCATTACAGAGTGCAACCTCTACACAGCTTGTCCGACATTGTAAAAACAATTGCAGGCGAATGCTCTATCAAAAACGAATCTCATATTGTTACATTACAGATGAATACTCCCAGTGCAGTACCGGCCTAAGATAACGGATAAAAATAGCGCGATATTTTTGTGTAGTCATCAGATAACATTAGAATTTTAAAAGGTCGTAAAATATCAGAAATATACATGCAAAATTGACTATAATAATTATAACACCCAAACGACACATGCATCAAAATAGCGTATTAGTGACTTATTGCATAATAGCACTGGTTTTAGAAAATCGAATCAGGTAACAGATTACACATAAACTAACAAGAACATATTTTAAACAATATTCGAGTTAAGTCTTTTTATACATTAATTCCATTAATATCTTGTGATATGCAAATAAAGTTAAGAAAGTCATCCTTTATATATTTGTTCGAGCATAACTAAATTAAAAGACGTTCGTTTTCAGGCTATAATGGAACTGTCATTATGCTTTGGTTGTACGCAATGAGTTTTAGATTCCCTTTGAACATTTCTACGTAAATATTGAAAAGAGCTTCGAACGTATATATAATCGAATATTTCAATATATATTGAAAAGTTATGTTTACATAAAGACCTTATGTTATGTAGTAATGCATGTTATTTTTTATTTAATGTGGATATTTCCACAAAATCAATAGTAACATTTGCTTTATTTAGCTTCTTCTTCTTAAAAAGAGTATAATTTATTGAAATAGTATTTAGATATACCAATTGAAATTCTTATAAACTATTAAGAGCTAAGTTATGTATTTTGTAATTTGCATCACCATCATAAGACCGTAAACGTACCACTGCTGCTCAAAACTTTTACCATCAAGCTACTGTATTGCAGATTTGTTGAAATAAAAGTGTAAGAGTTTAAGAGACTGACATGAAATATAAGAACAAATAGATATATGACAAAATCGGATTGGAAGTCCCCTCCCTTGGTTACCCCTTTAGTTGCTAGAACAAATTATTAAACAAAATTATTACAGGTTATATAATAATTTAATATATTAAAAGTTTTTAAAAAATCATTGTTGCTATTGTGAAGGAGATTGTGGCCTGTGTGTGGGATTGTGTGGATTTGGTGTGTGTGGAGTGGCCTTATTATTATTATCGCCTTTAAAATTCAACAAGCGTAACCTAATTTATCGATTGACTTAAAATGCCACGAGAACAATTTTAATTTGTTTAATTAAGGTTCAAAATATATTAGTTATTACATCAAGCCAGCAGTGGAGCTAATTAAAGTAAAGATTAATCACATTGCGTCATGTTGAGTGTGTGAGAAAGTGGATAGCAAAGTGTTGAGCACTTACTAATTAAAGAGAGCACGCAAACATAAGACAACTTGGTAACTGATAAGATAATAAAATCATGAAATAATGATTTCTTTTTTAAATTATCAAAGAATACAAGCAATACTACATTAGACATTAGACATTGTTCAGATTAAATCGGCGTCAGCGTCTATTCGAATGAAATATTATAATGCACAAATGTGTGCGCAAAAACAATCAAACAAACGTAATCAGATTTCGATAGGATGGCAATTCCGATACGACCGCTCTATCGGAGGCATGAGAATATAAGTTTATACTTAGTGATGATAAGCCAACCGTGAATGTAGTCGTTGGCTAAATACCCTAAATGTGAACCGATACGTATTAAAATTACAATTTTGTTGAATTAATCAATATGTATGTATGTAATTTACAGTTCGAATTCGAATATTTAACATTTTAAATTTAATTCTCCCAAGTTTCAATGTGACAAATGCAAAAATAGAGACAAAAGAAACACACACTACTCAAAAATAGTTCTAATAATTGTACGATATGTTTTTAATATATTTTTATTTATTTGTTCTATTGTTATTTTTTATCTACTATTTTGAAACACTCTGTAAACCATCAATTTATGCAAGGAGCGGGAAAAACGGGTAACCCGAGATTCGAGTTTTTTTTTAAGCTTCATTCAAGATGCCCGACAGCATTATGAACTGGCGCATTATCGATGAACAATAAAATTTCTTTTCCATTTTATTTCAATTATCAGGCTTCAGAATGCTATTAAAAATATCTCAACAAAAAATACCCTATGTTGCTATAACTGTAACTGTAAGCTTTTAATGGCACAGATGATGATGTTATCCTAATCAATTTCGGCCACGGCCTCTCAAGGGAGCCCAGCCCACTACGCAGGACAAATTTCATCAAATTCAGAGATTGCACTAAACACAGGTGCAACTTCTATCCCCTTACTCTTATAATCCGAAGGGCGGCAAATCTGACACAGCCGGAAAGAGTTCAGGCGCAGGAGCTTACGTGCTTTTCGAGGCACAGGAGTGTACACGTTTCTAACTTTTAGACTCCGGGCCGATATTGACCATTTTTTGATAGACAACTACTATAACTTTTTACCTGCTCAACCTGGCTATTGAACTTAGGACCTCGGGATCTGTGGTCACATATCATGTTAGTTATAAAGCCGCTAACCATAGGATCAATGAGGAGGACTCGCTAATTATGAGATCTAAGTTACACAACAGCACTACTGTTCTGCAAAAACTCATCTCGTATTCACTTACGTAATGTTTAAGCTGACGTACCGTTCTTTATTAATTCTTCTCTCAGTCTTTCAAAGGTTGGCTGTAAGATTAGGTCCACCTTGATAACTTTAATTGGACTGTTGAGCTAACTGGGTGCAAATTTTACTAACAAATTTACACTTTATTGTAATCTAATCGTTGCCATTCAGTTGTCCAATTCTACTAACACAACTATCATTTGGATCATAATATAATCTATATATATCTATAACTGTAATATATTAGCAGAATTTACCCCCTATGTCAGACGTACTGTAAGATCAAGTCCATAACATAACACTATTGCTTTAAACTCTTATATTAATAAAACTATTTTTAAAATACAATTTATTACAACACACCAATTCCTCATTAGTAACAAATTAGTCAGAATATACTGTAGTTCAAGGAGCCTTTTACGTGGACTTTTGAATCGTCAATTAATAGGATTAAATTAATATTAAAGCTACCTAGTGAGCCAGCATTCGATTAAAGGATTATTTAGTGTTAATTAACTTCTCATTTGAAAGTACACGACGTTATTATCGTTCCTATTTTAACAATGAAGGGTATTTTTTTAGATTCGGTGAGTTCTTATTTTTGTTGGTCAGATCCTTCTAATCTATCCTTGTTTATATGTGTTGTGCGTGTGTTTGTGTCTTTTTGTAAATTCGCCGGCGGTTTTTCCGAAGCGATACGACATGAACATGAGGAACCTGTAATGAAAGAGCTCATTTCTCAAAATCCGGCACGCACTTGCAAGCTTTTTTCACTTAACATTTCCATCAGGTGAGATTTCAGCTTGTATGTCCACTATGCCATAACAAAAATAAAC
Source organism: Vanessa atalanta (assembly GCF_905147765.1). Classification (NCBI taxonomy): domain Eukaryota; kingdom Metazoa; phylum Arthropoda; class Insecta; order Lepidoptera; family Nymphalidae; genus Vanessa; species Vanessa atalanta. Next base: position 10,129,176 of record NC_061884.1, on the reverse strand, counting down.
TAGTATAATATACGTACATCTCGCTATCATTTCTTTCGTTTCGATTATTTTAAGCCAGCATTTTTATCATTATGAAGAAAATATATAGTTTTCTATTAAAGTAGCTTCTCCACTACCTCGTAAGTTATTCAAAGGATTAAGAAGAAACTCCAAGAACTATTTGAAAAGTAATGTTCACAAAATAAGTTCTTCATAAAATTAGATTATATCATCTATTATATTAATAGTTATGTTTTCTTGTTTATCGTTTTTAAATAATTGTATTAAAAGATTGACCTTGTTTTTCAGGAGAAAATCATATCAGCTAAATATTTTCTTTCCTTTCCAATAGAAAGATATAAGCATTTCGCTGTCCATTTTTTCAAATTTTTGTCAATCAGCAGCGCTTTTCTGGTATAGCTTACTTCGAGAAATTGTCACATCGAGAAATAAAAAAAAAATCGCTTTTTATAATAATATACTTTATACGCATAGTAACATTCGTTGTTTAATTATATTTATTTAAATCTTCCGCAAGAATGTCTGAATGATTTAAGTATAAGTCTTGTGTGTTCACAAGATCTTAGCACTAAAGGTTGTTAGACGCTTGAAGTGTTTATTGTGTGATAATAATAGCATAGTAGCTATGTTAGTTTGCGGTATCATTAATGTAGGGCATCTCATCTCAACCTTCTTATTAAATTCCTCAACAATTTCTCAACAGTTGAAATTATTTTTATTTGTCTTTTTTTCAATTTCATCGAAAATGTAAAAATTTGATTCATTGTCATAACTTACAGTTTATAAACGGATAGAACTGAACTTTTTTTTGTTTTTTTTTTGTTTTGGCTTTTATTTGTGCCAAGAGGACACTGATTATTTCGCCAATGTCACGTGCGACGAAGAAGACACGATAGAGGTTGAACGGTGCAGTCGAGATCAGAGGCTCAATTTAATTTTGAATGCATAATAGTAGTAGATTAAAAAAACCCACAACCTAAAACAAAGCACAAAGGTCAACTAACTGACAAGTTACAACTGACATAACAGCCTCCGAATGACATTTGAATAAGGAACTCTGAAACGAAATGACAAATTATACTGACAGGTAATAAAAAATGAAAGCAAACAAAAATACAAATTAAAAAGATAAGATACACCAAAGACACAGACAACGTGTCTATGGGGGATACAAATATAACAATAAAGAAAAGATAAATTAATGTATAGGTTCTTTTAATATTTAAGTAGCACAAGATACTTTTATATACATAAAATATGTAAGGGAACAGCTATGTGGTACATGTTATGTGGTCACTACCGTCCGAAGACGTTGATCCTGTAAATATTAACTACATCATCGCCAATGCACCGCCAACATTGGGAACGTTATCTCGGTAGTAACATTAATAAATAAATATTTAAATATCTGCGACTTTCTATTACACCGTTTGCCCCAGAAAGCATGTATTCATTCAAAATTAAAAAACTATAAACATATCGCATTGTCTACAAATGTCTTAAGTACACGTATTGCCTATTACAATGAAAGTAGGAAAAAAGATAAACAAACCTTAGATTTAAGTTTTTCATGCGATTTACTAATAACTGTATATTGTGTTCTACTAATAATTTAGGATTAATATAGCTTTATTTATAATACAACATTATTACACTTAACAACTTATTTCCATTTTAATTCAACTACCAAAATTTCGATAACAGTTTCATCGATGTTCAAAACGCCATTTTTTCGCATATTCATAGTGAATATGCTAGATTAATCAAGCTCTATTAATCGACCAATGATATTTCGTCAATTTGCTGTCAAATGTTATGGCTTTTTTCCTCTTAAGGTTGGAATAGAGTATACCAGTCTTTATGTCCTTCATTATTTTATTCCCAATTGATTCTAGATTTACATTCCGTCACAAACATTTAATTATTTTAAAATTACTATTCAATAGTGCTAAGTAAGAGCTTATTTGAATGCATTTGTTTTTTTTTTCAATTTAAATACCTCTTTCATTGTAAGTAGATAAAAATAAATAACACTTCAACGCAATTCATTACTTTGAACAAGAACTTATTTCATGAGATATTTCATATTAAAATATTATTTAGCTATGAAATATTTAATATAATCAACTCAGTGAAACTAATAAATAATTTACGAAAGTAAGTTTGACGAAAACGTTTATATATTCGGTAGTTAATTAAATTCCACGGAGCAATCGAGATTAATAATAATTATTAATAAAAAATGTAAGTCTTATTAAGTTATTCCTAAATAATAAAGGGATGTTTTTTTTTCAACGTTTTTATGATATTTTGTTCTCAATATGAAAACGTTGTAAGGATAAAAATATATATCATAATCACAAATCTGTTATTAATCCTTTAACAGCGAGACAAGAAAAGTTTCAAAAATTTTCAGGGCAAAGCCACTGAACTAAATTTGTTGTAAAGTTTAAGTAAAAAAAAAGTTGTAGGACAAACTTGAACTCCAAGAAAAGACATAATCTTTTTATATCTAAAATCTAAAGTCAAAGTCAAAGTCAAAGTCAAAAATCTTTATTCAATATAGAAGTGTTTGCACTTGCTTATTGATTGTCAAAAATCTACCACCGGTTCGGAATTTAGCACCTCGGACCTGAGAAGAACCGGCGAAAGAAACTCAGCGGGATATATTTTTTTTTCACATCCAGTAACAGTTATTAACAAAAATATTAAATATTCATGGCGCGCTGGAGACCTTCCGATTTCCTCTTAAACAAAATGGCCGCATCGCAACCATAGACAAGACGTTCCGCTAGAACGCCAGTAACAAGACGCTCTTTTCATAGCCACAGCGTGAAATATAATATTTATTTGTAAACACACAACAATACAACGAAAACTACAGTAAAAATAGCAAAATAAATGAAAACTAATAAGTTAGGTTTTTAATACAAAATAGACTTGTCGGAAACATGTACTAATAATTAAAATTAAAAAAAAAACGACGCTGTGTTTTTTAACTACATCAAAAAAGTACAGAACACTTTAATATATATATACTACTAAAGATACATATATTTTGTCTTAGAAAACCCAGGCTTCCTAAACAGAACAATTCAGACTTTTGTACACAAAACGGCAATATCGAGTTACTTTTTAACAGTTACATTTTTAAAGAAAGCAAAAGCGTACTTTTTGGTCGTGAATACACTAGACTGTGCGACGATCCGAGCCATGTGTGTATTGATTTCGTACAAACGACAGGAATTTTCATTAAATTTAGAAATTTAAGGAGACTTAAACGTGTCGAAGTGAACCCTCATTGAAAGCTTTGACGCCTGACATCTAACCCATAGTTTTGTCCCCGTTTTTTTAATCCGAATTAAAACAGTCTCATTTTCAACAATTTAAACGAAGGCAATTTTAATTCATTATTAAAATTTTATCCATTAACAGTTTGACATCAAAATCTCTGTTATCTAAATATTGACCTAATAAGTGATTTGATTAGCTGAAAATAGCAAATACACCACGCCTGCCGAGAGCCGGGGGTAAATTATGAATTTTTGCTTTAATACAATAATCGATATTAGAAACGATAGAAATGATATTAGAACTTATTCTTTACTTCGGGGGAAAATGATTCAGACTAAATGGAAAAGATTTTATTATATATTACACTGTACATTTGAATTTATACTGACTTTGCTTCAAAGCCATCTAGGAAGAGATTTAGACTTTAGCGACAAGATCGCTTCATTGTACATCTTAGTTATTTTTACGTTATTGACATTGTAAAATTGATATCCTTGTGGTATACATAAAGATTATTACTATAATTAAAAACATGTCCCGCGTTCATTTTTTCACGAGCGCTTTAAACCGATGATAAAATAAAAAAAATCAAGCGCTTTTTATCACGTGTGTTGTCAAAACATGCTGAATATTCCGAATATACCTTAGCTCTTTTACCTATCAATCATAGGATCGGCCCGACGGTGTCTAATTATGGTATTGACATTTAAATTACATATTATAATCGCAAGGGTACAAATTGATACGACAGTTACGCGTCCGACTAAACTCGCGCGGGAGCGAGTTTTTGCTCCGGACGCTCAACTTGGTCCTGGCATCCGATGTCCAGTTTCAACAGATTTAGAGAAACGAACTATCCACAGTGCATGAGTTACTCGTTCCAAAATCAAAATATACTTTATTCAAGTAGGTTTTCACAAGCGCTTTTTAATCGCCATTTACGGACTATATTAAGTAAATCTACCACCTGTTCGGAATGTAGATTCTACCAAGAAAAACCGGCAAAAAACTCAGTAGTTACTCTTTTTCAACATCTAAAAATACAGTCATGTTAGTCAAATACAATTATATATGTATGTAATATATCCTGCCTGGAAGGAAACAAGCATTAACTCCACGCTTTTTTATCATAATACTATTTATCTTATACTGATACCTGAGTGTGCACCCGCACGAGTTTTAGCTATAGATATACTCTAGATATAGAAATACTCTAAGACTAGTTATATAACGGAAAACGAATCTACAAATAAAACAAATATGTAGTCATGTAAAGAGAAATTGTTATTTAGATTTTGAATACATTTTCCGTGCTATTTTTCCGTTTCAATTGTTACTTTCCTCATTCCTTTTATACTTAGTTCTTTATTGTAATGTTTCGTGTCTAATTAATTACTATTACGTAAAATAATTTAAATTAAAAGAAAGCATTGCTATTATTTTTCAAACATGAACAGAATAATTGACTAAAATAATGAATTAGCAGATCGGTCTATACCAAGCCTTACTTACATAAAATTATTTGTTGCTAATGAAATATTTCTTATAATTTTTTTTTTTTGTAATAATATTTCAAAACAAATATCAACTATTTTCTACGAATAAAATTATTATAGACCAATATTTTTTTATTATTAATAAAATTTATCAAAATATAACATCACGTTTATGTTAAAGACCCTGCCCGTTTAATATATATGGGAGTACATACGATCGTTCTAGACTATTGAATTACAATTTTATTTATACAGTAAAGAAATATTATTTTATAAGATATGTTATATTTTATTAAATTAAATGTTGCTTATCCTATTTCATAAATTAAAAATTATTTTATTTTATTTTTTTAAGATATCGGTAGGCAGACGAGCAAATGGGCTACATGATGATACGTGGTCACCACCGCCCATAGACAATGGTGTTGTAAGAAATATTAACACCAATGCGCCACCAACCTTGGGAGCCAAGATGTTAATCCTTCTAACCGGAACACAACAATACTGAGTACTGCTGTTTGGCGGTAGAATATCTGATGAGTGGATGGTTCCTACCCAGACGGGCATGCATGAAGCCCTACCACCAAGTAAAGTGATTATATTAATGATATTTACTCTTTAACGCTAAAGTGGGAATTTATAAAGTATACCTCGATTTACAAAAAACAGGTCTCTATGTATTTTCACGTCCGGCCGTGTGTGCGTGTGTGTTTGTAAAAACATTTTTGTTCTACGATACTATTATTTATTTTTTTTAAATACAAAATTGCATAATTTCAAAACAATTAATAATGTAATAAAAAACTATAAATATTTTTCAAAAGAGACACATATTACAATTATGTTTTGAGCTTGGAAAAGTCAAAAAATATATAAATGTGTATACTTTAGAGCGCTTTGAGTTCGAAAATAACGAAAAATATTAGGGATTTCACGCAGAGACAACCGTTTCTTTTTCTTATTCTTCTATATCAAACAAGCCATTACAAACAGCATTTGCCAACGTACAAAAAAAAATCAAACTTATTAAAATACAATTTTTTAATTATAGTTTGATATTTCCGATTTTTTTGAAGTAACGTATGTATTTTGAACATTAAGCAAAATAATTTGATCTTACTACTCCTTTAATTTATTTCTCATATAAGTGAAGTGGATTTTAACATATATGTCCACCAGATAAAATTGTTATTAAACTAGTAAGCTAAGACCTACTTAGGTTGATTTTTTAAATACAAAAAAAAATCGATACATTAATTCATATTCGGTTAACATTAATTTCTTCGAATGTATGTGTAGTATTAATGTCAAAAATGAAATATTCAAGAGCGAACTCTAAATATCGCGAGTTCTGTGTGCTTTGAAAATCAATTCTCACGAGAACCTTTGTGTGGAATAGAAAATGAAACGTCTTGATAAGAGAATATTGTAAGAACGCCAATGATGTCTTAAAAAATTCAAGTTTTAAAATTTTGTTACAGTTTTAAGAGAGCGAGGTTTTAAGCTTATAATATAAAAATTCACACTAAAATTACTACTTACAAACAATTTATATGAATAATAATTTCAAAATAACATTTTTTACTGCAAGAAGACCTTCCAAGCACTTTTGAATAGTTAGTAAAGTACCATCAGCTCATAATCTACCGCGAACAACCAAAAAGATACTCAGTAGTTATTTTTTTATTATATAATCATTATTATGTAATCATAATATACATTATATTTAGGTTTCCTGTATTAAAATTAACGAACAATAACTCCAAGCTCTCTTATAATGTTACGCATATTATACTTAATCTTGTACACCAAACTATTCAGTTTTCAAAAGCCAGGTAGGTTTTTTTGTATAATACATAAATGGCAAATATAAATAATAATAGCAAATGAGTCATCTGAAGATCACAACTGTCTTTAGACATTGACACTAAGAAATATGTCCCTCGTGCCTGCACACTTACATATTACATTACACTGACTCACTCACCCTCCAGACCGGAGCTCAACAATTAGTAGGTGTAGGTACCGGGTTTGCACAAAGCCTTATCATCGAGAGTAATTTTTGTAACATCGGGCCTCTCATAATATTTTGACCAATAATAATTATTTGGTCATACTACTCGTAAAGTTAAAGTAATTAAACCAGTTTTTTTAAGTGTTCACTTATTATCTACAAAGTTCTTTTATCTATCTCATGAGATCGCTTTATTAAAAGTTATTGCTAAATAAGTCTCATAATGTAGTAGGATTTTTTTTTTTATTATTTGAGCTCTACATTAAGAAGAACATATTTCAATGCTTATATATGAATTATTCATATTATATTTATTATATTCTACAACCATAAATCAATTGCTTCATATATTTTCGTACAAATAGTTTTGTTTTTTTTTTTGCCGGACTTGAGCAATGGTTCGACAATCAGGAACCTAATTTATTTTAGACTCTTAATTTTAAAGAAAAAAGTTAATGAATAAGCGTGAAGCTATCCAAGTTTACGGAACATCGTTTGTGTAGGATATTAAAAAAAACACCAATAAAAAAATCCAAACTATGATCACAAAGCATAAACCGTCCATATCAAACAAAATATTCCTCGAGAAAGTCCTTCTAGTAGGCGTCAGGCGTATGCCTTTTAAAAGGGGACGAACAATTACTCAGCCCTCCAAGCAAAATAAGTGCTGACTGAAAGCACAAAATCATTAAAATTTCATCATCCAAAATGCAAGAGAAAGATTATTTGAATATTTTAGAAGGGAAGGCGATGGCAGGATCTCAAGGTGTAGGTGTCACTTTACATTTCTCTCGCTACGCTTCTTTACGCTTTACGTGACGTTGTAGTTTTGCTTCAATTTTAATATCTCGAAACAACTCTAGACATCCAGTACATTTCTTTTTTAATGATCGTTAAAAAGTATCAAATACAGGAAGAGGTTTAATAAACGTTAACTCATTTTCAAACTTGCATGCTGAAATTACCTTAAGTAGTTATCATTTATTTTTATGTAGAATAAGGTAAACAGTAAAGTAAAAACCGAAAATGGTTCCAATTGCTTGTGAATCCTTTTCAAAGATAATACGATATACATATTTATTTATAATTGATACACGTATTTATTGTAATTCGTTTAAAAGATGAAGCGAACAAACGATGCAAATCTTCGTCTCTTATTTCAAATTACGTTCCTATTCCATTTCAGATGAAATGTTCCAATTGAAACACTTGAACTTTGTAGTAATAGGCCAAAAATCTACATTAAAACATATAATATCTCAACTTCAGGCCTCCAGTAGTTTCAGGAAATTTGGTTCATTTTTTGCCCAGAGGTTCGGAATTGCAATTCAACGAGGAAATGCTGCCACTAATATCAATAATACTTTCCGCTATTTTTCGCCGTTATGATTTGCACATTAACTATTTAAAAATTTTATTTGTATACAATTAAGGACTTTTAAAAAAAAATTAGTAATAGTTGCTGGTCCTTTTAGGGCAACTTTTATTCCCTGTTATATGCAATTGTGAAAAGGTCTGGATCCGGCTAAATGCAAAATGATGCAAATGAATGGAGTCAGGACTTTGGGCATACCTCGGGGAAGGCCTGAGTCCAGACGTGATCTGCATAGTACAAAAGGTAGACGTTATATACCATCTACGTATTATCTGTTTTTCTATAAAAAATCATCTTGAAAGATCTTCAAAGTTCATGGATCTATATATATTATTATAATTAATGATGCTGTTGATTATAATTAAAATAATTATGTAATGTTTTTACTAAAATCATTATTACAAAATTTCACATCAACAGGTAAGATACTGTAATTTAAATAATGATGTACATTTTCGTTTTAACAATAGATATAGTATAAAAAAGGACGTCAAATTTCGATGATCCAGGAACACATTAAACAAATGTGAAAACATAAAACCCTTTAATGAAAATTAATATTCTCATTATATCCGCCATTTTTAATATCTCAAATATAAGAACTCCTTTTGTGAAATCAGTTAAATGTAACTCGAAATTTATTTTTACAGTCACGTAACTGCCGTTAATTTAGTTAATCTCGAGAGGGTGATAGCGCGGAAATTTCTTTTTCTCACAATTACGTCACCGTCACAAATGAATAAAAGAAAACAAGGGCAAGGTCGAAACGTGAAATGAATTCTAATTAGTTGTGTTGAGTTAAGCGACGAAGTTGAATCATGGTAACACTGCTCTGGGTGACATGTCAAATTTGAATTTATTTTAAATTTTTTAAATTATTTAGTTTTAAGTGTTTTAATAATAATTGGTGTAGAAATTCTGGATTACAATTCTTAAAAATAGTGTCCATAGTGTTTGTAACGCAGCTACGCCACTATATCTAAACAAAAGAAGAATCGAGTCGACTGTCATACTCTAACGGCCGCTTGACTTGAAATTTTATACGTAAACCCGGGGAGTATTTTGTTTTAAAGTTTTATATAGTCATTTTTATACGTTATAAACCTGATTCGAGCAAGGCTTACATGTTGTGGACAACATATGTCTTCCCCTTTGGCGTGATTACTGTCTCACTTTGCTCGACAATTAGCTGGGAGCAAAGTTGAAGATTTTAACATAGTCCTCAGATAGTTCTTCACAATATCTGTGCTGTGCATAGGATTCAGCTTATTTTGTAAGCTGTAATCCTTGTGTTCAGTATACACTAAGCCTATAATATTGTTTGAATCAGTTGACAAGCAAATAAGCAAATAATTTAATACATACATATTTATTAAAAGAAAATAAGAAATAATTAAAAACATTATATGTGACTCACATTGTATACATTTAGTAACTGATATAAAATAATATAAAAGATCACATAAAATTCCCTTACTTTGTCCAAATTAATTGCCTTATTACCTTAACTGATAATATATAATTAATTACTTTTTATTATATCATATAATTTTAAAGTAATCATATATTCAAATAATAATATTATATTATCTTTTTAATTATCTAAATACATATTTGAATAATTTACAGTTAAACATAATGGAGTATACTATTATGACCCGGAAAACATCAATAAAAGAAATGGAAGTCAAATTCCAATTGACCCTTAAGGAATTACAATCCTCCAAAGAGTTAAACAGACAACTTCTTCAAGAGCGTGAGGACAGTGAAGAAGAGATTAAAAAAATTGTGAAAAAAAACACTGAACTCAAAAGTGAGCTAGCTAAGTTGAATGAACATTGTTTAGATGTTGTTAGCCAGCGGGACAATCTTCTTGAGATTGTGACCTCATTTAAAGAGTGTAGCAATGAACATGAAAGAGCTTTGAGTCGCATTTCAGAACTGGAAGTAAGTCTTACTAATGCCCGAAAATTAGAAATAGAACTAGAACAAATTAAAACAATCCAGAAATGTGATGCGACTGAAAGGTTGTATCATGAGTTAGTTACACATGCCTCTGACTCCAATACCACCTTGCAGGAGTCTGAAGCTAATCATACCTATATGAATTCACATAAAAAGATAAAAAAATACATAAAATTAAATAAATTCATTAAAAAAACAAAAAAAATAATTAGTAATACTTATAAATATCAATATGTATACAAAATGAGAAAAGACCGGTCACATTTAATTAATAAAGTAAAATCATGTAATAATAAGTTGCAAAATAATAAATTGATATATGACAATAACATTGAACATCTGCAACTAGAAATTTCTAGCCTCCAGAGATCTTTAGAATTTGTGAATAAAAAATATGACTTGGCTCAAAAACAGATAGAGGAACATATACATGCAGCCAACAATCTTCTTGAGCTATGCACCTCTAACTTGGAAAAATTTGAATCGTTATCAAAGGAATCCATGTGTAACTGTTTGCATACTCAAGAAGATGAGTTGGCCTCTGCTAACACTAATATTAACACAGTGTCCCAACCTCTCAAGTTGAGTCAATGTTCACCAGGGTTCCACAACCACAATAAACTGGGGTTAGAAATAAATATAAATAAAAATGTTAAAAATGTTATAGTAGTATCTGACAAGTTAGGTCAGGGCTTTGGCTCAATACTAAAAAATGAGATAAAAAATGTAGTCAATACATGCTCACCCGGGGCAACCTATCAGTACCAAATAAATAAGATAAGTTCTATGCATCTGGATTCCAATAATATAGTTGTATTAATGCATGGAGACAGCTTGTCTCTGAACAAAAATAATCTAATTAAGGATATAAAATCATTATGTGAAATTCAAAATCAAAAGAAATGCAAATTTATAATTAGTACATTTCCATATTCACATACCTTGACAGATGCACAGAATTTACATATTTATGACTTAAATGTATCTTTATACAATTTGACCCGACATTGTAGCAATGATTTTATGTTATTTGACATTAATAAATTCATATATAGATTTAAGTTGACAGAGGGTACTATGTACCTACCAATAAAATCGAGAAGACAAATTGGTAACCTAATAGCTTACAATATCAATAATTATTTTATGCCTAATGTTACCAAGGATCATATGCATAATAAAAATAACAATTTAATTTATATTAACACTGATAAAAGTAATTTAAATTGAATTTTAAGACAAAAGAGATAGTCTCTGGCTCAAGTATTATTAATACTAATATTAATTTACCTAATAGTAATTTAACCTTGGATAAATTCCTAAATCTTAAAATTAGAAATAATCAAAACAATAATAATAGTAAACTTGTAAACCTGGTGCACCAAAACATTCAAGGAATGACAGGAAAAGATTTAGAAATTGAGTTATTCATAAACAGTAATGCCATTGATATTTTATGTATAACAGAACATTGGCTTGTAAATTATCAGTTTATGTTTAACTTTAGTGGTCACCAGATGGCTAGTATGTTCAATAGAAAAAAAGCTATACGTGGTGGCTCATTAATACTTATTAACAAAAATCTAAAATTTAAAGAACGTAAGGATGTTGTGAGCCTTTCTATTGAGCAGACTATTGAAATAGCCTGTGCAGAGCTTGAGCATGTCATTGTTGTATGCGTATACAGACCTCCTAGCGGGTTATATGAAGCATTTGAGAAAATATTGGAAAGTGCATTATTGAAATTATCTGGATCAAGTAAATATATTTTTATTTGTGGTGACTTCAACATAAATTTATTAGAAAACTGTAGCACAAGTATTAGATTCAGATCATTATTATATTCATATAACCTCATTAACTTATTCTTAGAGCCAACTAGAATCACTGAATCCACTGGAACATATATTGACAACATATTTACCAACTGTGTACCTAATCATAAATGTATTATAAATATGTTAAGTTCTGATCATTGTGGACAGTTGGCTTCATTTAATTCGCAAATAAATAACAATGCTAAGGATTTAAAACAGACATTTGTTCCAATCAATTTGTATCGAATTGAGAAGTTCAGAAGTAATATCATGGCAAAGCTCTCATATTTACAATTAAATGATAATTCTAATGAGCTTTATAACAATTTTTTTAAATTAATTAAAACAGAATTTAATGCCATATTTACTTCCAAGACAGTCTATTCTAGGAATTTTCTTAAATTTAATGATTGGGCGACTGTCGGAATTCACAAGAGTAGGCAGAGGTTGTATGAACTTTATAGTGAAAGATCATACAACCGGTCTTTTTCATTTATCAGTTATGTTAGTGCCTACTCTAAACTATTCAAACGTGTATGTCATACAGCTAAATCATTGCATATAAAAAAAAAAATTATTGAGGCACCTGATAAAATTAAAATGACATGGAAAATTATTAATTGTGAAACTGGAAGAGTCAAAAATAACATCTCCGACTTTAGCTTATCTATTGACAACAATTTATTTTCCTCAGATCGGGATGTTGCAACTGTTTTTGAAAATTTTTTTGCTGACATTCCATTTTCGACAACTAACTCATTAAATTCCTCTCCTACCGTTGCTGAATCATTATTAAAAAACCATGTGGAAGAATGTAATATTAGCTTTAAATTTAATACAGTAAGTGTAAGTGATGTAATAAGTTCCTTCAGATCACTAGATATTAAGAAAACGGCCGATCTGTGGGGGATCTCTGTCAAGGTAGTCAATTCAATAATTGATGTAATCGCACCCTACCTTGTCACTATATTTAATAAATGTGTCCTTAGTGGCGTGTTTCCTGACCTCATGAAACATAGTAGAGTATTACCAATATTTAAATCAGGTAGTACATCAGACCCCAACAACTATAGGCCCATCTCTGTACTGCCAACTCTTAGCAAGATCTTTGAAAAGTTATTACTAAATCAAATGCTAGTACATTTTAACAATAACAAGTTGCTACACAAGAAACAATTTGGATTTACAAGGGGTCGCTCGACAACTGACGCTGGTGTTGAGCTCGTTAAAAATATTTACAGGGCCTGGGAGGAGTCACAGGATGCCTTAGGGATATTTTGTGATTTATCTAAGGCCTTTGATTGTGTGCAACACGAAACTTTGGTCAGGAAGCTACGTCATTATGGAATTAGGGACACTGCACTCAGTCTTCTGATTTCGTATCTGAGCAATCGCATTCAGAGGGTTGATGTAAATGGAAAGAGATCTCCCGGGTCTCCAGTTACTGTGGGGGTCCCTCAAGGATCAATTCTTGGACCATTTCTCTTCCTTGTTTATATAAATGACCTGCCACATCTCCTAGGTGATAAACTCGAGATAGTATTGTTTGCTGATGATACTTCTTTAATTTTTAAAATAAAAAGACGTCTTTCAATATATGACGATGTGAACAATACTCTCTCTGAAATAGTAAATTGGTTTAGTGTTAATAATTTAATGTTAAATAGTAAAAAGACTAAATGTATTAAATTCACTACTCCCAATGTAAGATGTGTCAAAACGAGTGTACGTTTAAACGGGGAAGCATTAGATGTTTTAGAATCAACAGAGTTCCTTGGTATGACAATAGACTCTAAGCTCCAATGGGGCCCCCATATAAATAAATTGGCGAATAGACTTAGCTCTGCAGCCTATGCGGTAAAAAAAATTAGACTTTTGACTGATGTGGATACGGCACGCCTTGTGTACTTCAGTTATTTCCATAGTATAATGTCGTATGGCATCCTACTCTGGGGTAATGCAGCTGACATTAATACTATTTTTGTACTGCAGAAGAGGGCTATTCGTGCAATTTATAACCTGGTCCCAAAAGATTCGTTAAGAGGTAAATTTAAAGAAATTAAAATAATGACTGTCGCTTCTCAATTTGTTTTTGATAATGTTATGTATGTACGCAAAAACATAAATGATTTTCCCAGAAATTGTGACGTACATTCTATTAACACTAGGAACAAGAATAAACTTGTTACTCCAAGTACCCGATTACACAGGGTTAGTAACTCTTTTTTGGGGCAATGTATACGTTTTTACAACAGGATCCCAGAAAACGTTCAAAATTATTCAATTATAAAATTCAAAAGAGTCGTTAAAGAGCGTTTGTGTGCTAAAGGATATTACAACACTAATGACTTTTTAGTTGACTGCACACCTTGGGAATGAAATGATCGCCTCCAGGCTGTTTCAAACAACTAATATATACTTATCATTGTACCTACATGGAAAATGGTTAAAAAAAATGAAAAAAAAATATATCCCGCTGAGTTTCTTTCGCCGGTTCTTCTCAGGTCCGAGGTGCTAAATTCCGAACCGGTGGTAGATTTTTGACAATCAATAAGCAAGTGCAAACACTTCTATATTGAATAAAGATTTTTGACTTTGACTTTGACTTTTGTGTATTGTTGATATCTTTATTAATTATAGTGACGATACACTATCGTTTACTAGATGGTAGAGCTTTAAACAAGTCTCAATAGGTAGCACTCATCACATATTCTAACGCCAGATAAAATAGTATTATTTTGTTCTGGTTCGAAGGGTGAGTGAGTCAGTGAAGCTAGAAGTACAAGGACATAACAATTTCGTTCTAAATGTTAGTAGTGTATAGGCTATATAAGGAATGGTTAAAATTACTTACAGCACCAATGCTTCTGGTAGTCCATATATCAGTCCACATAGCAAAAATAAAAGACAAATATATTTGAATACGGCATGTATGATTTATTAAAAAAATTATAAAAATGAATCTGCAAATGCTATTAGGCTGTTCCAATGCAGGTTGGTAAATACCGTGTCGTCTGACATGTGGGTAGGTTTCCTCGCGATGTTTTCCTTCACCGCCGAGCACGAGATGAATTATAAACACATGAAAATTCAATGGCGCTTTCAAGCTTAAACCCGCAAACTTCGGTTAAGATCATTACCTTAGCAAAGTGCTAGGTGCTAATTGAATGAAATTGGTCAGAGTAGACGAAGACGGTGTTGGTTTAATTATTTTTTATAAAGGTTTTGTTGCCTGTATAATATATATCATAATAATATATCACACTAAAGTATCCTACTTATATTTTTATTTAATAAAAACCCGTAAAAGTCCTACTGCTAGGTTAAGACCTTATTTCCATTTAAGAAGGAATGGTGCTTATTCCACCACGCTTAAATGCGAGTTGGTGGATACACATATGACAGATTCACATCCGATACTTGCAGGTTTCCTCGCGTTGTCCTTCACCAGCACGAGATGAATTATAAACACAAATGTTATATTTGTGTTTATAATTCAGTGGTGATTCCCCGAGATTGAACCCGCAATCATCGGTTAAGATTCACGTTTTCTAACCATCAACATATATTCCGCTATTTAATAAAACAAATCTCAATCACTTCATATACCGTCAATACAATGAAGTAGTATTTTTTTTAATTATATTATGTATCAAATGTCCAACAGTACTGAGTACAGATGTTTGGCGGTAAAATTCTGAGGAGTGGGTGCTACCTACCCCAACTGGCTTGCACAAAGCTCAATATCAAGTAAATATAAAGTAAAAATGATTGCTGTTTGGCGCTAGAATACTTGATAAGTTATACTCTACCCGAACGGACTTGCACAAAGCCCTACGACTAAGTAAACATACATTAAGTACTAAAACTCTATTACTTTTACTAAAATACTAACTTGTAAATAAATTATTTATATTTTTTGTTATTTTAAAGCAATGCAATTTCACAAACCAAATTGCACTTTAAATATAATTTGACAACCGTCGAGACTCGCTATAATTCTCTCCTCAACGACACTCATCTCCGCTTACAAACTCTTTTCTGCTCACCTCATAATATCTACGTTGCACTTATTATTAGGTCGAATTTTTTAAAAAGTAATCTATAAAAACAAAATATTACTCACTGATTAATCACGAGATCTCAGAAACTATAACACTTACAAACTTGAAATTTGTACAGGTAGGTTCCTGTAGGGTGTAGATACCCTATAAGGTGTAGATATCCGGTAAGAACGGCTTTAACGAAACTCCACCCCTAAGGGAGTAAAACGGGGGTAGGAAGATTGTGTTTTATAAATTTCGCGCGTGTCAAGCCACAAGTTCAGCTAGTTTAATATAAGTGAAAAATGTAACAAGTAGTAACCACATAAGATAAGTTGATTTTGTCATGTATGTATACTTTATATAATATATTATTAAGTATATTATTTCAAGGTAAGATTATGAAAACTTATTCCTTTCGACTCCGACATCATCCATGTCTGAGGGAAAGTATTCATTTTTATATGCAATAAAAAATATATCCATATATCCTGTCTGAGGAAAAGTTCGTTTCTATATGCAACATTTAAATCTTTAAAAGCAAAGCAAAGTGAGAGGAGACCTTGATCTAGCTGCAGGACATTTACAGGCTGTAACTAGATATTATATTTAACTTTACCTAAATTAAACAGATACTGCAATGTCTTAAGACGGAACAGTTTCTGCCTGATTATGAAAAACAAGGAACCTTTTTAATTTCGCAGCATAAAAGGATATTTAATCCGATTAGAGAGTTCAAGTTTACTCGGATAATTCTGCATGTAACACAATACTATGATATTCAATACCTGTATTGTGTTTCCACAGTAATACCTACTTTTCTTATTCCTAAGAGATGTAAGGCTTTGCGCCCACGATAGCGTAAAAGAGAACTTATCCTAAACTTTCTTTGAAGCATTGCAAATTTTCTCGTCGAATTATCTGCGTTTTGAATATATTATAGTTTAAGAAATTTAATATTCAGAACTAACTGAATAGTGAAAAGAAACGAGGTGCCACACTAAATGTTTCTTATAATTCAATCAAATGATAAAAATGCTATTTGAATAGCATATAAGGCTATACTGGCTAGCTTATAAGGCTATAAGCTAGACCGCTAGCTACACGAATATTATGTAAATTCACATTTACATTACATACATTATCAGCCTGTAAATTTCCCTCTGCTAGACTAAGGCCTCCTCTCCCTTTGAGGAGAAGGTTTTTTGGAGCATATTCCACCACGCTGCTCCAATGCGGGTTGGTGGAACATATGTGGCATAATATCATTGAAATTAGACACATGCAGGTTTCCTCACGATGGTTTCCTTGACCGCCGAACACGAGATGAATTATAAACACAAATTAAGCACATGAAAATTCAGTGGTGCCTGCCTGGCTTTGAACCCGAAATCATCGGTTAAGATGCACGCAAAAATATTTATATAAATTCACATTTATATAAATATTTTTGAAAGTATCGGTGACAATCACAACAGTAATAATAGACACGAGAAGGATAAGTTAATTAATACCTAAATTGTTTCCGACTTCGCAAATACCAAAACATCGTTAATGCATCCTTCCTGGGGCACGGTATTCGTTTCTATAATAATATTCTACAATTTTAACTTAGTCTATTAAAAAAAGTGAAGCTCATACAAAAAAAAAAGTTAATTGATAAATAAGCCATATTACTCAATACAAGATAATATTAAAAATAAAAAGCGTGGACTTAGTATTTGTTGATATCTAGGCAGGATATATAAAAAAATATATTAACACACACTGAAATTAAAATAGCGGAAAAGAGTAACTACTGAGTTTATTGGTGGTTCTTCTCAATACTTAATAATACTTTCCGAACCGGTAGTACACTTCATTCAATACTTACAACACGTTGATTCAAATGTGCTTTTATAGGTAATAAAGAATTGATTTGGTTTTGATAAGCTTGAAGCCAATCTCGGTTGATAAATACGACCGTCCCCGAAACCAATCAATATTTTCATATGTTTATGTTTAATAGTGGCATTATCTATTTACGTAAGCCGAATACCACTGATATCAAAACATCTTCGAAACTATGGGTCTGGTTAACTTGAAATTTAGTATAGTTACTCTTTTTGTGACATAGAAACTCGACAAGCAAGGATTTTATGGGAATTTTAACTTTAAGAAATAAAGTTGTTACGGTCTAATAGTATTTTTTATTATTAATAATACCACTTTAAATGTTTGCCTTATGTTTAATATCTTTCAAAGACTTGTTGTTTATGAATATATACATTTATCTATTCTTATTTTTATCTATATCTATTTTTGGATATAACTAATAGAATTGTTTCTACATCTATTTTTTGATATAAACAATAGAAATCAAAACATTTGACTCATATTTGAACTACCCCACCCAAAATCTCACGGATAAAACGAAGATCTACATAGATCCCTCTTGGAACCCACCCACCAAAGTTCCATCACAATCGGATCAATGGCTTAGGAACGCAGTGTCAATAATACGAGCCTTCCTTTTTATTTATTAAAAATACTATGTTTATTTGAATAGACGAAGAAATAACAATGTTCCGAGACTAAATATCCTAGCATGTATTTTTCTCGGTTCTCATTTATGCTCAAATCCCTCGAGTGAAATGTGACTTCGAGTATCTAATTATATTTTTTAATAAAATATGTATTTATATTCCACGAATGTTTCACAACTAAGATATACAAATCCCAAATGATTTCGCTTATAAAAACAACTTGATAGTTGCAAGTTAATCAACAACATGTCTCGACTTGAAATAATATATTTGTTGTTGCTTGATTACGTTCAGAAGCGGATTGTCATATCTTAGGATGGTCGCAAGTTTAAACAACGATATTCTTCCAGATTCATTTATTAACACTATTTTATCCACTAATCCGTGTTTCACAATATATTCCGTCTTCTCCAAATCTCCTTATAATTCTAATTATTTAAAAATATTTAGCATTATAACAAAACACTGCCGCCGCGTTCGATTTCTTGACATTATTTTTCTAACCGGCCCATATCAGACATTCGGCCCGTATTAATCATGAAAAATTAAAATATTACATTACAACATATTCTAGTCAATAATCAATCGAGATATTATTAATTAAATTATTCTAATAAATTATAGTTATACAATGTGTAAAAAAATAA